>NC_057015.1:5404512-5704512 GCF_000002595.2 Chlamydomonas reinhardtii
TCCCCTGCTCAGCGCTATGGCTGACGGTGCTACTGGATCCCTGCAGGCGCTGGTGTCGATCAGCGACAGCGCGGAGCGCGACGAGGCTGAGCGCAATGTGAAGAAGCGCGTGCTGGGTAACATGCGCCTGATGTCGGAGCTGTACAAGCAGGAGATGGTCAAGGACTGGATTATGGTGACCTGCATTGACGAGCTGCTGCTGGCGCGCGCCACCAAGGGCGCCAAGGTGCCGCCGGAGGATAACATCGAGGTGCGCAACTGGGGCGGGGTCGGGAACCTAAACTGGCCGAAAGTTTAGGCGTGTGAATGGAAGGAGCCTGGGTCAGAGTCCTTCAGGTGGAGTGCTATGGATACCAGCAGCCGGTGGCACTGGAGAGCATGCTAGCGACCACCAACCGCCCCCTGGACTTGCCCGCAATCGAAAACAGGCCGTGCTGGAGATCGTCAAGCTGTCGGGCATCAAGCTCTCGAAGAGCGAGAAGCCGGAGACGCTGAAGAAGCTCGACAAGGTGGTGAAGGAGCTGGAGCGGCTGCACAATGACAAAAACAATGGCATCTCCACGCGTGTGCGTCTGGCAATTCGCGAAATCCTGGAGCTGCGCAAGGCCAACTGGATTCCGCGCCGGGAGACGTACACTGCCAAGAAGCTGGACGATGTCCGTGCGCAGGTGTGTTCGGAGGAACGGACTGGCCCAGCTCACCATGGCAGGGCAGGGGTGGATGAGGAATGGGAGGACGGGCGCTTCCCACTGTCCGGAACTGGCGGCAATCTACCGCGTGCTTACTGGCGCCTCCTGCCCCTGCCTCCCCTTCCGACCCTGACAGGCGGAGGCGGAGCTGGGCATGATCAGCTCCAGTATCGCGGCGTCGCTGCCGCAGCTGGGCTCCGCCATGCCGCGGTACGGCGAGGCTATGGGCGCGATGGGCGGCCGCGACGACGGCGGCTTCGGCCTCATACCCCCGCTGCGCGCGGACGGCGACGTGCAGCTGTTCCCCGCTTTCCGCGGCGACGCGTCCTCCGACCGTGGCGGCTTCAGCAGCGCGGGTGCCGGCAAGGGCGCCAGCGCGCTGCTGGGCGACTACACGCCGCCGCCCGTGCGGGTGCAGCTGCCCATGCGGACGGAGCCCGCGCCGCAGGTGGCGCAGCAGGAGCCCGTGGCGCCCTCTCGGTGAGCGGTCTGTGGGTGGTCGGGGCGCTGGTGGGGGATGGGGGCACGGTGCGCCAGGGGCCAAGCGAGGCGACGGGTTGGGTGACATGGGAGGCATCGGGCCCAGGCCGGGCATCGGCAGGGGGGGGACCTGGGGACTGGGAAACTGAAAAGGTGAGTAAGAACGAGCCGGTGAGCTCTGTTGTGCAGGGTGAAGCGTGCTGGGGTTTGAGGGCAATCCAGGCTGAGAGGTGCTGAGGTACCGTATGGCAGGTTCGGCTACCGCAGTATGTTGGGAGGCTGATTCTGCCTCGTGGTCCCATCTCTTGTCCTGCGGTCGACAGGCCCGCCGCTGTGGCCCCTGGCAAGGCGCTCAGCGAGGAGGAGGTCGTCCGCAAGTCGCAGAGTCTGTACCAGGAGTTCACCAGCACGCTGGATAAGGCGGAGGCGACGACATGCGTGCGGGAGTTGGGGTCGCAACATCTAGCAAAGGTGGGGAAATTGGCGGCAAGCGTCACTTGCATGGGGGGCAGTCAAGGTTCGGGGCTAAATCAAGTAACACGAGTTGGTACTGGCCATGAGCTCAGTCCCCCGGCGTTGGCGGGAACAAACGCCAATGACAATGGCAAAGACATTGGCATTCTCTTTGAAACTAAGCGCCTATTGCTTGACCAAATGCCTAAATCCCCAGGTTGTGGAGATTGGTCTGGACCAGATCTTCAACTCGCTCAAGGAGAAGGAGCAGGACGCGCTGCTGGACCTGCTCCTGCACTTGCACGAGGCGGGCGCCATCACTAGCGAAAACGTGGTGGACGCGCTCACCACCTTCACCACCCAGCTGGAAGACCTCAGGTGCGACGGCATGCTGGCAGCGTGGCTAATGGTGGCCTCTACTGGGTGCTGCTCCAGGGGGGTGTTCTACTGCATGCCAGGGTCCGCATATGCTTTGCTTTGGGGAGAAAGGAGCCGCCTCAAGAATGGCTAGCACGCGATCTGCGGTACTTGCGTTGTGAAGACCACCGCCGGTATTGCAGCTGGTCAGTTGCATTCTGCGTTGCGGATAGTGTTTAGGCCCACCTAACCTGTACCCTCCTCCCTGCGCAGCATGGATGTGCCCAAGGCGCCGCAGCTACTGGGCCGCTTCTACGGCTCGTGCGTGTCGCGCAACATCGCGTCGCTAGACCTGCTGCCGCAGCTGATGGAGGGGGATGCCTCGGTGGAGCCCAAGCGCCGCTTCAGCGGGGCGGCGTTCAAGGTGCTGCGGGGCGCCAAGGGCGACGCGGGGCTCACCAGCCTGTGCTCCGAGGTGGGTCTCACTGCCAGCACCTTCCTCACTGCGGACCCCGAGTTCGACAAGGACGAGCCGGCGCTGGAGGAGTGGCTGAAGAGCGAGGGCCTCACCGGCCTGGTGCCGCTGTGAGCGCGGCACGCTGTTTGAGCGTGGGGCTGAGCGGCCACGGGGCAAGGAGGAAGCGGAGGGGCAGCAGGAGTCAGGCGTGTGGCGTTGAGGGGGAAAGATGCGTAGGGCAGACAAGCCCAGCGCGTGTGCGAGAGGAAGCACTGCGAAGACGTTTAGGCAGGTGTTGGTGGTCGGGTACAGAGGTTTGTGTGTCAGGTGCAACAGGTTTCGCTCATTACGCAGTAACCCGCACCAGGGATTAGCAGTGTCGTCTGCCGTGTACGTTGGCTTTCGTGTTGTCGAGGGCTACCTGGGTGTCTGACGGTTGGGCGAGTAGGTTGCCAAGGGCGGTCTGCCGTGCTGTCCGCGATGCGCCTGCTTCCGCCGGAGGATGCCGGAGTGCTTGTGTGTTACCGAGTGCGGTGAGCGTTTATGGACCGGACTGGCCACGAGGCTGAACGGCATTGACTGCACACAAGTTGCTAGGGGGCGCCGCAATAGGACATCACGTGATGTGAAGCATTGAGCTGGGCATCCCTGTGCTTCATGAAGGAAGGACGCGCGGGCGTGCAGGCGCCCCCATTGTGGGGCCCGGAGGCCTCGTTTTAAGGGGACTCCTGTAAGCTACCGCGGAGTTTCAGTAACGGGGCCATCCGTGGCTCTCGCCAACGCCGCGTCCCCACACGCCGAAGCAATTTGTTGAGATTGCGCCTAGGACAGACGACCACTCAGGACGGTGCGCGTCAGCAAACTTCCAGCCAGCCAGCAACTCGTCGGTATAGTAACTCCGGCGTTCGACCAGCCGCGCACTCCTGCCCTGCCGTTGCCAATTGTGTGCCATTTGTTGGGTTCTGGGCATCAGCTGCACCCGACGGGACTTTACCAACTTGCCTTCCCACTGTCCCATCGCACACGGCTCACACGACCACTCAGGACGGTGTATTGGGGCTCGCGCTGACACCGGATCAACCTATCTAGCTCCTCACGTCACGGACCTAGGCCGGACGGCTGGGGAGGACAGCCTCAACCTGTCCTCCAGACTCCACCACCTACATCCGGTACGGCACACACGCACCACATTACCCGCTATCGCTAATCCAGCCACTGCCATCAATCCTGCCGCCCCGCTTGGGCGGCCTGCTTAACGCAGCTGGCCATGGCGTGCCGTCCTCCACGCACGCGGTGATGAGGCGGATGTTTGCCGCAGCGTTCAGGTCGCGGTTCCTCTTTCACAAGGGACAACAGGGACACGGATGCTACGGATGCTTATGGCCGTGTCATCCTCGATTCCTGCCCGTCCGAACCTGCCCCGCCCAAACCTGCAGCTGCCCCTGCCCCGCCCAAACCTGCCCCTGCCCCGCCCAAAGCTTCACCTGCCCCCGCCCAAACCTGCCCCTGCCCCTGCCCGACTTCCGCGGGATCTCGCGGAATCCCGAGTGGTGCCGTGTGCGCCTTGCGGTCGCACATCCGTGATGGGAGGAAAGCTTCACTGTTCATCAGGCATGAACGCGCTCTCGCGGCTGTAAACGTCACCGGATGAACCGAACAGCTCCCCCCCAACAGCCCCGCTTTGTGCCACTGCCACCATCTGTTGCCTGCCCCCCCCCCGCCTCCTCACCATCCCCAGAAACACGAAGCCTATTACACGCCCGGCATGTGCCATGGCGTCTAGGCAAAATACCGTAATTCGACCGTACGTCTCGGCATACAAGTCTCCAGGCTCTCCAGCATGGTAATCTTCGATGCCTCCGCCTGCCTTACTGTTCATGACCTATATTGCCGCATCAGTTGTGCAAGCAACTGTTCATGTACTAAGAATCCCGAACAAAGAGAATTGCCTGGATGCTCATCAGCCCAAACGAAAGAACCAACATGCAAAGCTACCCCTGCTACTGTACACTGATGCGGCCGCACTAACGTTACTGCATGCGCCCATACAATGCATCAGCCACCAACGACCAACGTGCCCGTCACGCTATCAGCGCCTCAACGCTGTGACCTCACGCACATAGTTCAAGGCGACACACACAAACCAGCACGCCTTGACAATACTGTATCAAAATTTGTTCCGCATATTCACCGCCACACCACGAGGCTCACTACACCTTAGTAGCAGGCGCGCTCACGCGCCCTCTACCTGGCGTGCTGTCCGCGCACCGCCACGATGTACGCCTGCCCCTCCGCCGTGTGCTCGTCCAGCCCCAGCCCCGGCGGCATGAGCGTGACGCCCCACGTGCCGCTGCCCGCGCCCTCGTCCGCCTGCTGCTTGCGCTTGCCCTCCGCGAGGGAGGACGCCGTCCACTCGCCGTGCCGGCCCGCCCACAGATGCTTCTCCGGCTCCAGCGCCGCGGCGGCCGCGTCCGCGTGGTACGGCACCCGCTCGTAGCCTGCAGGAGGCGCGGCGCACCGGCCTTCGGAGCATGCGGTATTGCAATGTTGCGCATGCAAGCTCAACCCCTGTTGCTCAGCTGCGACCACGCACAGCACACCAGAGCCCATTCTGCCAGCCACAGGCTGTGCAAGTCTGGGCACATGCCCACTGTGGCCACTCACCTATCAAGGCGGGATCAAGCGCTTGGCCGGGATCGGGGCGCAGGTGCCCGTGCTGCACATTGACCATGCTGCCGCCAGTCAGGTCTCCGCCCAGCATACCCTCCGAGTTGTTGCGCCGGACAAAGTAGCCGCCGGCATTGCCACTGCCGCCCGCCGCCGACCCAGCGCCACCCCCACTGGCCCGCCGCTCATCCGCCGCGCTCAGCCGCGCCAGCGCAGCGCGCGCCGTGTGTTCCTCGCACTCCCGCTCCAGCATCAGCCGCAGCTGCTCCTTGCACTTCTCCACAAATGCCACCTCCTCGTCTGACAGCGCACCGCCACCGCCGCCGTACGCCTGCTCCCTAGCTGCGGAGGAGGTGGTGGGCGTGTCCATGGGCGGCACCAGCGCCGCCAGCTCCTCCTCCAACGCCGCCAGCGCAACACCCGGGTCGTCAATCTGCCAGAACCTGTGATCCCGGTGTATGGCAATCATTAGAAGAAGGAAAACGGTGCTGGGCATGCGTGGTCCAGTTATGACCCGAGCGGACATTGCAACAAACCGCGTTCGATTCTGGGCTTGAGAACGCACAATGACTTGTAAACGTACCGAAGCTTCTGATGCGGATCTGTCGCCTCGGTGCTACATGCGGCATCCACCATGGGCTGTTGTTCCTGCCGCTGCTGCTGCGCTGCGGCCGCAGCTACCTGGCGCTCCTCACTGGCGCTGCGCGAGCTCATCTCCGCATCGCCACCCTCGCCCTGGCCTTCCGCCTCTGCGTGCTCATCCTCGAGCTTCCGTTTGGAACGGCAGGACGCCGAGCCGATGCTGGCACCGCCGGCACTAATATTGTTACTGCGCCGGATGTGTATCGTGGCACTTGGGAGACACTGCAATGGTGGTGCCGGCGGCGATGCTTCCCCGCCAGCTGCCGGCGCCGGTTGCTGTTGCTGCGGCGTCAGAGCCGACTGCATAGCTGCGGGCGCCACTACCTCCATAGAGGCAGCGGTAGCGGCAGCGCCAGCCTGATTCGAGGGGAAGGGCTCCTCCGCTGGCACGGCGTGGCCTGTGCCGCTGTTGCGCCCCGGCGGCCAGCTGGGCAGCAGTTGTGCTGCTGCTGCGGCGTTATGTGGCAGCAGTGAGGCCGCCGCGGCGGCCTTGGCCGCCGCGCGCTCAACTGCCGGCGACGGCGACCGCCGGACGGGCCCTGCTGCTGCGCCTGCCTTGTGCGCCGCATTGCGCGGCGCGGTTGCGAGCTCCGTAGCTGCATAAAAAAAGCCAGGGCAACGATAGCAGCGTTACTTGCACTCCAGACAACACCGCAGATGTGGGCAAGCAGCCTCCAGGCCTCGCGTCTTGCGTGGCCTCCCGACAGCCACATGTAGCCGCCCACTCGCTCACTCCTACCGCCGCTCACCCGCCATCTGCGCCTCCATGTGCAGCAGCGCAAAGTACTCGTGCGCCATGGACTCCTCCGCACTGGCCCGCCGCGCCGGGTCGAACTGCAGCAGGCGGCTGAGCAAATCCACCGCCACCTCGCCAGCGCCGCCGAAGCGCCGGTACAGCGTAGGTGCCCTGTGGGCGGAACAAGTGCAGGGACAACGTGCGTAATGGGCTTGCGGCGGCATGAATACTTGCATATTGTGCGTAGCTTCTGCGCACAAGCGCCTGAGCATGCCCCGTGCAAGCAAGCAAGGCCCCACCCAGAGTGCTCACTTTCCGGGAATGTGGAACAGGTACCGCCGCCACGCCGGACTCGGGACACTCTGCGTCATAGTAGGTGGTCAACAATTGACCAAAGCAACGTCAGAAGCACATTGCTGACTCTGTCGAGCGCCTCCACCTTCCAATCCCGCCGTCCCCT
Organism: Chlamydomonas reinhardtii; assembly: GCF_000002595.2. NCBI lineage: Eukaryota > Viridiplantae > Chlorophyta > Chlorophyceae > Chlamydomonadales > Chlamydomonadaceae > Chlamydomonas > Chlamydomonas reinhardtii. The sequence goes on from NC_057015.1 coordinate 5,411,454, forward strand.
TCAGCCTGCAGCGCACATCCAACTTGGGCCATCCCTCCCGCTGCAGCATCCAACCACCTTCCGCCCACCTCGATGCAGGCCCACGCGGGCGTCCCAATCACTGAGAACAGCGCCGTCAGCTCCGCATAGGCGGAGGCGCCCACGCCGTGCCCCGGCTCCGCCACCCCGTAGCGCATGCCCGTGTGCGGCGTCAGCGGCCGGCCCGCCGTGATGGCGAACACGGGCGCCACCTGCAGCACACGCGCAGTGCAAAACCGCGCCTTACATACCGATGTGTCGCATGGGCCCCTGGCGTGGCCCCCTGGCCCCCTGGCCCTCAACGCAACGCAGGTGAACCCGGGGCACCCAGCCCAAATGCCCCCTCCCCTCCCGGCGCACCTGCAGGTGTGGGGTGGAGGCTCGGCCCAACAGCGCCGCCCGCTGCAGCAGCTCGCCGAACACGCAGCCCGCGCTCCACATGTCTATGGCTGACGAATAGCCTGCAGTGCCCAGGGCGAGGACACGGCGTTACTTGGGGGCTAGAAGGCTTCCCTCGAGATGCCCTGAGGCGCGACACCCAAGCACTACCGGCGTATCTCTCACCTCCCCGGCTCATGACCACCTCGGGCGCCCGGTAGCAGGGCGTGCACACCACCGACGTAAGCGGCGGGTTGTAGCCGCCGTCAGGCGCCGGTACCGCCACCAGGCCGGACGCTGCCGCCGCAGCCCGAACCCCACCGTCACCGCCACGAACCCGAGGCCGGGGCGGAATGCTGCCCGCGCGGCCGCGGCCGCAGCGCGCCCCGGCGCCGTTGCCGCGCGCAGACTCAGCGGCAGCGGCCTCCAGGGCCTGCGGCCCGCCCTCCGGCGAGGTGCCTGTGTCTGAGTCGGGCTCGCAGTAGTCCTCCACCTCCATGTCCGACCCCGAGTCGTCCCGCGGCAAGCCCCCGAGCAGGCCGCTCTGCTGGTCGCCGTCGGCCGCGGGGGCGCCCTGCCTCGCAGCTGCTGCGGCCGCGGGCTCGCGTGTCGCCGGGTCCATGGCGCTGCGGGCGGAGCCGAAGTCGGCCACTTTGAGCAGCCGCCGGCCCTCCGACAGGGACAGCAGCAGATTGCCCGTTTTGATGTCCTGTCGGATGAATGGGCGAGGAGGTAAGGAGAGCGGGGCGGTATGAGGGCGCAGTAGTTTCTAGCCCAACCACATCAGCTGAGATGCAGCCCCCAGGATGTTCAGCGACGGGGCGGGCTTGGTGTGTGGCAGTTCGAAGCTACTGCCGCAGGTAATTGGCGCAGACACAACGCAACTCACCCGGTGCCAGACATTCAGGCCGTGGAGGTACCTGTGCGTGTGCGGGTGCATGTGCATTCAGGCCAAGTCTAGCCATTTAGGCGCACATGCGTCAATGTCACCGTGTCAGGGTCCGCCCCGCTGCGCCGTGGCCATGGACAGGGCCATGGCTTCATTCCAGTCCCACGGCCGCGCCATTGCCCCGCGGCGAGCATACCTGAGCGCCCCCAGCAGCTGCAGCATCAGGCTGCGCACTTCATGCTCCGGCAGCTGGCCCCGCATATTGAACATGTCGCCCTGTCGGCCGAGTACATCGGGGTAAGACGCGCCCACCAGACCCGCCAACCCGCCAACGTGCAGAGGTCATGACACCCCCTGGCTACAGCTGGACTCCAGCCCCCCAGCATCCCTTCAGTCCTCCCAGTACCCCTTCAGCCCTCCACTTCTCCCTGCACGCTAGCCCCGCCTCCCAGCCCGCGCCTCCCAGCCCCTCACCTCCCTGCCCCAGCTACCTTGACTTTGGGTTTGGTTCTTATAGCCCCATCTCCCCGCCCCCCACCTCCCCGCTCCCAACCTCCCCGCTCCCCACCTCCCCGCTCCCCACCTCCCCGCTCCCCACCTCCCCGCCCCCCATCTCCCTGCCCCCCACTTTCCCGCCCCCCATCTTCCCGCCCCCCACCTGGTCGCAGTAGTCCATGGCCAGGTAGCAGTCGAAGGAGGTGGGCACCAGCTTGCCGCCGCGGAACACGTACTTGCCTGCGGAGGGAGGCGGCGGAGGCGAGATTGAGATATATAAGGCAGGTGGGCGGGGAAGCACTCATGATTATTTAAGAGGTGAAGGCGTAGCGGGGGGGGGGACAAGTCCCGCGCTTGGGTGGTCTGGTGGCCGTGGGCAGGGCGCATGCTGGTGGCCGCACAGCTGGTGCACTTCTGGCCGCGTGTGCCCGCGCTGCCCCGTACGAAACACGCGCACAGCGCTTGCCTGTGGGCGACGGCCTGATGAAGACGTCCTTTAGACGGACGATGTTTGGGTGCTGCGATAACAAAGGATGAAGTAACATTAGGGGTTATTGGCTATCTGTCAATGGAAGGGAAACGTGCATGACGGGACGTGCACGGTGCATGCGTGCGCTGGGAGGCTGCACAACCAGTTGGCGGCCACCGCACCTCCAGGCGCCGCATGATGCACACCTCCCGCAGCACACGCTTGGCGTTCTCCAGTGATGCAAACACGTCCCCAACGCGCTTCAGGGCGACCTGCACGCCAGCAGAGCAGACTGCCATCAGCACAAGGAGGCCTGCACGCAGGTGCGCGACAGGCTGTACGTGCCCGCAAACACGTTCACGCAGCAGCTCCCCCATGTTGCCCATATCTGGATGGGACGCGAGCTATGCGTGCGCTCGCGCTCATGCTGTCAAGCCAACGTCAGCGTGTAGCGCATGACCGATACAATTCCCCGGCCGCGCTTGCCTTCTCGTTGTTGTCCTGCGTATCTATGGCGAGGCACACGCTGCTGAATGAGCCCGTGCCTAGCACCCTCACCAGCTCATACCGCTTGCCGACCTACACCAGTGACAGCGACGGTTCGTGTCAGCCTCCCCTCCCAAGCACTGCCCAGGCCAAACACAAGCAATTCCCCAAGCTAAAGCAACCCAGACGCCCCACCGAACCTGCCAAGTCTCGTGCAGCACATAATACGTGCCAGGCTCGCCGGAAGCAACGAGCCCGGCGTCCTTTGGCCCCGAGCCTCGCGCCCGTGCCATATTGGTTATGCCCTTCGTGTGGGTCGACAACGTGATGTAATTCTACATCCAGCGGCTCTTACGTGGCAGCAAACATATGACTGGGGTTTTGTCTGGTTGCTGTTGTTGTTGCTAGATGAGCCTCGGACTTCTTCTTTGGTGTCTTTGCTTGCTTCAGAAAACTGCCACACTTTCGCTTCCCCAGTGAGGCTGCATCGGGGCATGGGAATTCGGAGCGAGTGACAGAAGGCGACCGAATACTTGTGTACTATTATACCACAACATCTGTCAACGCTTAAGTCCATAATATCGCGAAAGTGAGGGACGAAGGCCTTTGCGCCTCGTGAAATCCGCGATTCCTGCGTACTTGAGATGACTTACATGGACTGGGCCTGGAAATATCCTTGATGTCGCAGGACCCCTTCGCTCCGTTGACCGGCAAGGTGGGGAGGCATGCCGATGGCCTGTGCGCGCTTGCAAAAGGCCTTGGGATGTTTGGCTGATGAATCCTGATGAGTCAATGCATGTCATGTGCGAGCGCAGGTCGCGGGAGCTGCGGGCTTCAGTTCCACGCCCGCGACAGGTGCGTGGCAAGTGGCAGGAACCGTGGGCAGCTGAGCGAAGGACCAGGGCCAGGGCCCACGACCAGGGCCCCTGGCGCGGTTTCTACCCTGAGCGCGTCCTGTACTCTCCATACATAGGAGAGCTGCGCCCTCCTCCACGTTGCCTGACAATATAAACCCTTTACTTCCATGCATCCTCTACGCCCAGGCTTCAATCCGCTGACGGCTGGGCTGCACCAGCCGGCGCCAGCGCCGGGGCCAGGATGGGTGTCCTTTGACGATGGCCCAAGCGTGGGGGCGGCTCCAGCCTTCCCGGCTCCGCAGCCACAGCTGGCGCAAGCACCCATGACCTCTGGAATGCCTGGCCAGGTGCCGGGCATCTTGCCCCCGGCAGCAGGCGGCCTCGGAACGGCCACCTCGTTCTCGCCACTGACAACTGCCGCAAACAAATCTACGTTCCCAACGTTTGCCGCGCTGCACGCCAGCATTGCGCAGCCGCAGACCGCCGCAGCCACAACCCAGCCCGCCATACATCCGTTCAGTGGCCTTCCCGCGGCGGCACCGGTGGTGGTCAAGCCTGCCGCTGTGGGCGGCAGCGGCGCAGCGGTGCACGCCAACCCATTTGCCGCCAGCGCCAATCCGCAAGGCGCGACGGCCGCGGCACGCAGCAATGACCCCTTCGCAAGCCTGGCCATGAGTCAGCCGCCAGCACGGCCGCCGCCCATGGGCGCCTCCTCGTCCAGGCGCCACGTCACCGACCCCTTCGCCGCTGCGGAGGCGCCACCGGCGTTCCCAACCTTTGCGGCCATCCACGGGCAGGCACCGCCGCCCCCACAGCCGCACTCAGCGCTGACACCGCAGCCTGCATCTACCGGCAGCCCCTCGCCGCTCCCGGTCTTCCCGGCGTTTGCGGCCGCGCCGCATCTTCCGCCGCAAGGGGCGGCCCTGGCAGCTGGACCGCCGGCCAGCAATGTACAACAGCCTGCCTCTGTCGATGCCGCCAGCTTCGACGCGTTCGTGTCCAGCGCGCTCCGTCCTGTGCCTGCACCTCTAGCACCAGTCGGGGCTGCGGCTGCGGCTGTGGTCACACCGCCTCCGCCGCCACCCGCCTACACAGCCGCGTTGTCCATGTCGCCGGCGGCGGGGACGGGGCCAGCACCGCCGCCACCACCCACTTATGACGACGCCGTCGGGATATCTACACTGCCCCTGCCACCGCCGCCCGCGTACACGGACGCGCTTGCGATGCCTGAGGCTCCATCATTGGGCGTGGACGGTAGCGGTGTGCTCACACCTCCGCTGCCGCCGCCCGGCTACGACGAGGCGCGGGTGATGCCCTCGGCGGACTCCAGCGGCGCGCTGCCCAACGACGTGTCGCTGACGGGGCTCGTGCAGGGGCGCCCGCTGCCCGGTGCACGTGCGCAAGGGCCCAGCGGGCTTGCGATGGGCTCGTTAGGCTCGGCCGTCGTCAGCAGTGGCGCGGAGGAGAACTGGGCCAGCTTCGGCTCGGAGGTGCACGCGGCCCCGCACCTGACGCGACAGATGACGCATGCCACGGCCGCGGTGGCGGAGGTGCCGCTGCCGCGGCCGCCGCCCACGGCAACCTTTGGGCCGGGCGGGGCCGCACTGATGCACTCCGGCGGCGTTCACCTGTCGCACGCCGTGCCGCCGCCGCCGCCGCCCATGGCGCCGCCGCCACTGCCGAAGCAGGTGACGATAGAGGTGCGGCTAGCGCCGCTGAAGCCCAAGGAGGCGGCCCTGCCGGTGCGGCTTGTCGCTGGCATGGGCAATGTATTTGCGGCGCCCGGCGGCGAGGGCGTGAGCGCTCTGCAGTGGATGCTGTGGCCGCTGCAGCCACCCGCGGGTGCTGGTGGATCCGGCCCGCACGGGCCAGTAGTGGATGGGGCGTTGCCGCTGGCATACCAGATGCCTGCGGGGGGAAAGCAAGCTAGGGATGACGGTGGCTCGGCGCGTGCGGGGGACAAGCAAGCCGTGGAGGACTGGGACTCGGCCCCTGCCGCGATGCTGTTTGTGCCGCCCTCGTGTGAGGCGGCCGTGACGTGCATGCTGCTGGACGAGCAGAGCGGCAGCCTGTGGACAGGTGGGTGTGGACGGAGCTGGCGGTGGGGATATGCGGGATGTAGGGCAATAAATGCGGCGCTCGCAAGCTGGCAGCGCGTGTGCAGTGCTGGCGGGTCAACTAACGCATGGGCTGCATTGCTGCTGCTTGCACAGGCCACAAGGATGGCAAGGTTGCGCGCTGGAGCGTCCTGCAGGGCCGCGTTGCGCAGTACCAGCACCACTGGAAGGTGTGCGCTGGCAGCAAGGAATGCACCTGAATGGACGGAGCGTGCCACCAGCTCGGGAGTTTGTACCGCATGCCGAGTTCGCTATCTTGCATCCAGCCCTTATACCACGGTGAACCTGTCCGCTCTGCTGTTGTTGTCTGTCCAGGCACATGCGTATGGGAAGGTGACGAGCCTGGTGCTGACGCCGTGGGGAGAGCTGTGGACGGCTTCGTCATCAGGCTCGGTGCGGGCGTGGCAGTACCTCGCAGCCATACCAGGTGCGCGCTCAGGCCAGCGGGCAGGATGTGGCATTTTGCTCCGTAGCACCACCACCGCAACTCGGGGAGCACTGTATGCCTGTACGGCAACATACTTGAAGCTTTGGCACGCATGTGACACAGCCGTCTGACACACCCTTATGTGCGCCCCGGCGCAGCGACGCGCCCGCCCATCCGTATGTTCGAGTGCCGCCGCGAGCGGCTGGCGCGGGGCTCCACGCTCCGCAATGCCGCACCTCGGCCGCACAGCAAGGTGCGGCTGATGGCCCTGGGCCCCGGCGGCCGCGTGGTGTGGACGGCGGGCCGCAGCGGCATGGCGCTGTGGGGCGCCTACGACGGCGAGTTCTTGGGCTCGCTTAGCCCGGGGACCGAGAGGGAGACTGGCGCGCCTGGCGGCACGGCCGGCACGGCCTCGGCGGGCGCCACGGGCGCAGTGTACCCGTCAGGCGGCGGCCTGGCGCGGCCCGGCACCATGTCCAATTACGCGGCGGCGTACGCGGGCGAGACGGGCGCTGGCGGCGTGCTGGGCCGGGAGGGGCGCGACGCGCAGCAGCAGATGGACATCAACTCCCGGACGGTGAGGTTGCCAGACCAGGAGTGGGGTTGGGGGTGGCGGCATAGGGACAGCGCACCTAACTGAGAGCGTTGCCCGCCGCGCTGTTTCGAGTAGGCTTTCTTGCCATCATTGTCATGATGCTGCATGCGCCAGGCTGGACAGATTGGTTTCTGAGCACTGCAACCTGCCGGTACCTGCTGGGTGTAACAGGGTCTGGAGCCGGTGCTCATTGAGCGCAAGTTCGAGCGCGCACCGCCGCCGGAGGACAACGACGATGGCGACGGCGGCACAGAGGCGGACCTGGGCACGCAGGTGTTCAAGGGGCTGGCGGGCGCCGCCAAGTTCGCGGCCAAGTGGGGCAAGAAGATCGCCAAAAATGTGGTGCGTTCCGGGGGTGTCATTGTTGCAATGATGTGTGCTGTATTGGGGGATGGGGCTTGGGTAGGTGGGGGCTGAGGTGATGTGGTATTGCCGTTTGTGTCGTGGTCCAGTGTGATCGAGCGCAAGTGCGCACACCTCTGGCGCCGTAGCGTTACATGATTGCATGAGCCCAGGGCCCGGCAACACCTCCGGTAACCTCCGCCACGCATGCAGGGTGAGCTGCAAGCTGCGGCCTCGGGAGGTGGCAAGGACTCGGCAGCGGATGACTGGGCTGAAGGCGGCAAGGGTGCTGGCTACGGCGCCGCGGGCGGCGGCGGCGGCAGCTCTGCCGGTCTGGCGGGTCGCGGCAAGGTGGTGGCGATGGTGCCGGGTCTGGATGGCTCCATGTTTGTGGCGTTCAAGAACGGCGTGGTGGACAAGTACACCGAGTGGGGCAAGTGAGTCGGGGGAGGGGGGAGGGGGGAGGGGCGCTGCCGCGCCGCACCTGCGTTGCTTGTGGCCGGTGTAAACCCGGAGCGTTTTGTGCCTGGTTGCGCCAAGACCTTGCCGTTCACCCACCGCCTGCCAGCTACCTCGTGCGATGAAAGCGGCCGTGCCCCGCCATGCCCCACCCTTCCTGCCATGCCCGCCACGTGTCGCTCATGCCTGAAACCCCACCCCGCGCCACCCACGGGTCGCATTGCCTGCAGGCTGCTGTGGTCACGGGACTTCGGTCGCGAGCCGCAGCTGTGCTGTGCCGCGCTGGCGGGTACGCAGCTGTGGCTGGGCGGCACGGACGGCTGCATCCGCGCAGTCACGGCTGCGGCCGGCGAGCTGAGTCGCGCCTGGAAGGCCTTTGACTTCCCGGTCGTGGCCCTGGCGCACGACGCCAACCCCTTCCGCGGCCTGGGCCTGGTGTATGGGCTGTCGGAGCACGGCAGCGTGCGGGCGTGGCCGGCCGCGCTGCCGGACGAGGCGACGCTGGTGCAGTGGAGGGTGCGTTGGCGATGGGGATGCGGGGTGAAGGGATGTGTGAGAACTGGAGGGCTGTGTGGTGTTGCAGGGCTGCTGGGGGTGTGGGGTGAGGTCGGGACGTGTCTTGCGGGGCCCCACCCTGCTTGTGCGTCAGCATGCCGCTACTTACCTGTTCCGGCTGCCCGCAGGACGGACTGGAGCCTTGCCTCACGCGGCACCAGCTGCGCGTGCTGGCGGGCACCTGGAACGTCAACGAGACGCGGCCGGCGCCGTCGTCGCTGACCACCTGGCTGAGGTCGGGTGCCGCCACCGCAGACATCGTGGCCATCGCCCTGCAGGTGTGGCTCGCGCGGAGGGGGACTGGTCATACGCCTGAGCGCAGCGATTGGGTTCCGCGCGTCTGCATGGGGCCAACGTGCGTGCGGCCGGCCACACCGCGCCCCTCCTGTTGTCGCACCTGTGCTGCCTGACCGCGTGCCCACACTCATCACGCCCGCGCAGGAGGTGGAGGTGGGCACCAGCAGTGTAGCCATGGACGCGGCACGCAACCTGCTGTACAAGACCATGCTGGTGGGCAGGGGAGGGGGGGAAATGAAGGTAGCGACCGCGCTGGCCACTTTATGCTAATAGCCACTTTGTGCTAATAGCCCTTTTGCCTTTTCGGTATGCGGTTCTGCGCAGTCCGCTTAGCAGTGTCCGCTCCCATCACCCATAAAACATGGCCGTTGTTGCATCGGCGACCTACTCAGCGCTCGACCATTTTACTGAGAGCTCGCCTCCCCGCTGACCCCACGCCGTGACCCGCAGGAGCGCGGCAACCAGAACGCGCAGTGGTGGGCCTCGGAGCTTGCCGTTGCGCTGACAACCGCGAGTGGCGGCGCCAGCTGGGACCGTGTGGGCCTGCGCCAGATGAGCGGCATGCTGGCGCTTGTGTTCTGCCGCGCTCAGTTGAGGCCGCACGTGGGCGAGGTGGCCACCGCCAGCGTGCCCTGCGGCGTCATGGGAGTGGGCGGCAACAAGGGCGCCGTCGCAGTGTCCATGTCCGTGTACAGGTGCGCAGTGGGATATGCTGCTGGTGCTTGGGCGCACGTTCGCGGGGTTTAGGTGGCTCTCTGGCGCGCTCCTGGGGACGGTTTGCGCATGGACTAGACGGATGCGGTATGCGACGATTACAACAAGATTCGGTGTCTCAGCCACGCTGCCACAATCGTGGACCGCATCACGCCACATGACGTCCTAACGCGCTGATAGTGCTTACCTTCGACGGTATCAGTACCCTAACCGGCTGTTCCGATACCGCCCGCTCGCCATCTACAGGCGGCGCATCATGTTTGTGTGCTCCCACTTCGCAGCGCACCAGGAGCGGGTGGATGAGCGCAACGACAACTACAACAAGATTGTGCGCCAGTTGCACTTTGAGAACACCAGCAAGGCCGCGGCGCGCATGGCTAGCCACCAGCAGCAGCAACAGCAGCAGCAGCAGCAACCGGGCGCGGAGCCAGTCCTGATCCGCGATGACAGCGACCTGGATGCGGCGGCGGCCGCCGTGGTGCAGTCGTCCGCGGAGGGAGGCGGCGCCGACGCCGGGGCCGCGGTGGCCCAGGCCATTGCGGAAGCGGCGGCGGACGACGGGCACGGCCCGGGCATGGCGGACGCGGCGATGCTTGTATGGGCAGGTGACTTCAACTACCGCATCAATGGTCCCTATCTTGCGGTGGTAGAAGCCGCCCGCGCCGGCAGGTTCGCAGAGCTGTACACGATGGACCAGGTGAGTGGCAAGTGGATTTGTGGCTGGGCAGGGAAGGAGCGAGGCAGGGGACAGCAGGGATGGGGCCAACGTGCCGGCGCTTCCTCATTATCATGTTTAGGGTTTGTACGCACGGTTTGTACGGGAAGGGTAACCTGCTGCACTGGGGCGGGGCTGCGGCGGAGCGTTCACGCGTTACTAGGCGGGAGCTCGCGGCGCAGTACCTGGCAGGCTTGGGTATCGCTGGCACGCATGGCACCAGCTCTGCTCCCACCCGCCCTTTCTCCTGTTCTCCGCTCACCTCTCCTGTCCTCCCTCCCCATGCCCCTGCAGTGCCGTGAGCAGATGGAGAAGGGCAACGTGTTCCGCGGCCTGCGTGAGCCGCTGCCGCTGGGGCACCCGCTGTTCGTGCCCACCTACAAATTCGACAAGGGCGAGCCGGTGCGCCCCGGCAGGGATGGGCGCCTGGAGCTGCCGTATGACACCAGCGACAAGCAGCGCGTGCCGGCCTGGACCGACCGGATCTTCTACCGCGGCTCTCGGCCGGGCAGCCTGGGTGCGTGCGCGTGGGGTTTGGTCTTCCGTCGATGTGCGGGGAGGTGTGTGTCACGGGTGACACGTCTGCAGGCGGGCTGCAACCTTAAAGTCTTTCCCGCTATGCCCATGAGACCTGCCGCTTACTACTCGCGTGGTGCCCCCTGACACGCGCCTGTGGTCCCGCTCGCCCTGTTGCGGCCCCGCAGACATGGCTGGCGAGGAGGTGCAGGTGGGCGTGGCGCAGCCCCTGGACTACAACTGCTGCCTGGAGCTGAACGACTCGGACCACAAGCCCGTCTACGCCATCCTGCAGGTGCTGCTTCCCGGCTACAAGCAGGAAGCCAAGCGCCTGCACAGTCTGGCTATTGCGGCGGTACTGCACCGCGCCGCCGTCACCTCGGCTATTAAGTCGGCGGCAGCGGTGGACGCGTCTGCAGTCGTTGGCGGCCCCCGGCCGCCGCCGCTGCCGCCGCCAGTGCACGCATCCACCCATTCGCTGCAGGTGCGCGCGGGCATCGAGACGCCGTCCTTCGTGGACGTGCGCAACAGCAGTACCGCGGCCTTGCTGGTGCACGTATCCGTGCAGCGGCCGGGGCCGGGAGCCGGCACGCCGGGCCCGCTGCCGACGTGGCTAGAGGTCAGCCCCACCAACTTCATACTGCTTCCGGCGGACGCACACGCTGGGCCGGGAACTGGGGAGCCTGGGCAGGGGTCGCTCGTGCGTGTGTTCTTGCGGGCTGCGAGTGGCGCTTCGGAGGGCGGTCGTGTGCCAGGTCCGGTGCGGTTGCACTTCAGCGTGCGGCCTGTGTGGGCGGCGCCCCAGACGCTGGCAGGAGTGCCGGGCCCGGTGGTGAGCGTGAGCGTTATTGGATGATAGCGTAGCGTTTTGTGGGGCGCGGTGCGGTACAGGCGTTTAAGGTTGGCGAACATAAGGTGTTACACTCTGGTCGTGCTGGTGATTCAATGCGCTGGAATTGGTCGTCAACACCTGCATAATGTCATGTTGTACCACTGCCGCGCCTGTGGCCATGCTGCACGTGAAGAGCGTTGTGGACGATTGCTTTAGAGGTATACATGAACTTCTCATTGCTCAGTGCGAAGGAGGCTCATGAGTGCCACTGTGGTAAGACGGTACTGGCTATGGGGTCACATCAAAGGTCGGCTGGCCTAGTCTCACACTGCGGAGCTGTGATTCGACGTGCCGAAAGCATCGGGGCCACTGGAATGCCTGCATGGTTTGTTGGGGGTACTTGACTGTGCCACGGATGGCCGTGAGGGCCTTGACCTCAGATTACAGCTGCAGTTCATGAAATGCTGTCTTTCTTCATTGCGGTGCAGTGATTCGCACTGTCGCAGACCAGGTGCTTCCACGCGAGGCGGTAGCGAATGCAAACTCAGCGACGCAGGCCTCGATGCCCCCTCCACAACGACACCCAAAACAGTTCAACCCCTCTCCGCAAACGCACTCACTAACCGATAACACGCACAGACATACAATGCCGAGGATTTCGAGTATACTATACCGGCTAAGCCACGCATGATGACGCCCTCCGTCCCTTTCCGCTCGTGGGACGTCGATGCGTTTCCGCACTTCCCTCCCATTCTCCCACGGTGGTTCAGGGAGGGCAGTAATTGCCATGGCACGTATTTCGCTATCGTATCCAGCGTAGACGGCTCACGCGTGTTGTGCGATGCGCACGCCCACGCCTAGCTCCAATCCGCATCCCACACCGGACCCATTCCCCAAGACGCTTACGCTGCTCACACGAGCGCACGTACTGCCAACGCTCTCCACTAAGCCGCCCAACAGGGCCATCACCACCACCAGCTAGGCAGCGCGGCATCGATGATTTTACCACTCCTCACACGAGACGAAGCCCCTACGCCTGAGCACCCTGGGTGCACACCCACGTGCACATCCGGTGACCGCGTCCGTGCACCTCGCCCGCTACGGCTTTCGGTTCCAGGTCCAAGTTCCACCATGCGCCTCCTTGCCTGTGGCTGTAACCCGCCTGCTCGCGCGGCGCCTGCTGCTCAGCACGCCGGGAAGAACAGGCCCACCGCCAGGCCGAGCAGGCCACCGCAGACCACCTGTAGGAATGGCACAAGTCAAATGCCAACACGAAAGCAGCGTCACATCCTTTCTGGGCGTAGGACGCCTATCGCGCTGAAAAATGCAACAGCTCAGGACACAGGAAGTCAATGCGCGCAGAACCCACATAGCCTGGCACTCCAGTCTCACAAGTGAAGTTGCTGGCACCCGACGCTGTCACATACGACGACATACGCCTGGCGGCTGCCCTGCTGCGCTGCCTCACCTGGCGCGGCGTGTGCCCCAGCACCTCTTTGAGCTTCACCTCGCCCATGGGGTGGTCGTCATCCAGTAGCTCGTCAATCACTTTGTTCAGCACCTCCGCCTGCTTGCCTGCGTACCGTGGTGCATGCGCAACAGACGGTGCATGCTACTTCAGTCTTCAAAGTTCTCGTTTGAGTATTTGTTACTAGCACCAAGATCTGCACTAGATGCCGATTCACCCAGCTCACGCCAGAGGCTTAGCCTCGACACCCACGCCCTCCTACTCATGAAGCGTCCCATTTGCGTCCATGGCGGGCACAACAGACTGAGCAGGATGCAGCCAAGAACCGACACCGAGACACAAGCCCTTGGCCTGGGCCGCCATACCTAGTGGACATACCGTACGCTTGCGTGCGCATCACGGCGCCGAACCCCCAGGAAGTTGCACACATGCGATACATGTCCCATTGTCCTATGTTACCACTGTCTGCCCTGGGCTGGGCAGGGAAGCCCGCAGCACGCCACGCCACGTCGGTCCCATCTTACGCCCGCACCTGCATGCCGCCGGACACCCATGGCGTCGTACATGACAATGACGCTGAAGCACAGGCAGGCCGCGAACAGGGGGCTGCCCAGCCCCTGCTGGATGGCGATGGCCGTCGTGATGCCCTGCGCGCGCGTCACCACAGTCAGATTACTGATGGTAGGGAGCTGTTTACACGAGGCGTACACTGTGACGCTGTGGCGGCGAGAATCCGCCGTATGCAGATGGTGGCAGCCCCAAAGCACATCAACTCACGCCTTTATGAGCCCGCGCTCCGGGCTACCGGTACACAAATGGCGTCGACTCACCGCGCACAGGGACGAGTGTGAGGAGGGCATGCCGCCAGACTCCAGCATCGCCCCGAGGTCCCAGACGCCTTTCTTAAAACGTTTCGTAAATATCTGAGTTGGTACAACACAAATACGTGTGAGGGGAATGTGAGATAAGGCCAAGGCACGCTACCCGGCAGCACAGGTAGGTAACGAGGTGCCCGACCATGGCCACCGGTGGGACCGGCACGGCGCAGCAAGAGCAGATGGTTGGCGCAAAACCCACGGACACCGCACCTTGAGGAACTGAGCAGAGAACCAGGACCAGAAGCCGACCAGGAAGACGCGGTTGGTGAGCAGGTCAGCCACCCCGTTGCCGGGAACCGGGGGAATCGCTAAGCCCGCAGCCAGCAGGGGCACAGCCAGACCCGGCTGTGCCATCGAGCTGTTGTCGGCAAGGATTGCGCTGCAAGAATTTTGGAGATGGGAATTTATTCGCGAGCGCGGAAATCCACTCCTTGCCCGCAAATCAATGCCGGGAGCGTTATGGAGCATGGCAAGCGTTAGAGCCCCTTTTACGCGATCTCGGCCGCTAAGTTCATTTGTGGCCTGTACCTGTCGAATTGACGTCGCATTGACCGATTCGCCTTCAGGGCCTTAAGGACGAGGCCCCGGCGCGCGTTGTCAAGGACCAAGCCCACCGCTTGCGCGAGCTGAAGTGGCCCAGCATTGCCTGACGTCGACGGCCCCACATTTGCAGATGCACTTGCGCTGCAAATATGAGAGGATCGCTGCTCGCCAACGCGGGGAGGCGCTGCAATCCGCCGATGCTGCCCAGCAACGCGCAACCCCGCACCCCGCTGTACCAACCCAGTCTGCATTTGCTAACACAAGCCGAAAAGGTAGCTGAGAGCGTGAGCGTCTGGGCTGGGCACGAACCAGCTTGCACGTTATGGAACCAACAGACGTCAAAGCTGTATTAATATGTGCTAATGAGAGGTTTGGGTCGCACTTGCTTTTGGAGAGCAATTAGACTGCTGAGGACTGCCGGATTCGTGCCTACCCAATCCGACCTATGCCGACTCATCCCCGACAGTGGCGGTGTGACGTCTGTGACGGAGATCAAATCATTTGCTTGCACGATTGCGGGGCTAAGTGCCCACAAGGGGACCAGGGTAGAAGGCGCAAAGGGCTTCCACACTCCCCTCAAGCCAACCCGCATGGACCACCACGGGACTACTCCAACTTGCCCCTTGCCCTGTCCCATCGCACGCACCACCGCATGGACTCGATGCACATGCCTGCAGTCGTCCCAACGCCCAAGTCGTCCCGAGGGTCCTGTCCGAACCATCAAACAGCATTGCTACTCTTCTGGGCCGCGCTCAGCGTCTTGGACGATGGTGAAGGATGCGCTCTACTCACGCAACGCGAATATGCTTGAATGCAGTGCCATCATTCCATCAATCGTCTGAGTTCGTGGCGTCGGCGTGTCTTGCGTCGTGTGGCGTGCCGAGCGTCTGACAAAGTCCCTGCCCTTAACTGTAAACGTGGTGGTTTTGGCGCCGGGCCTTCCCCCTTCGCAAGCCGCCTCAGCTCCACCGGCATCGGGCGCTTCCGGCCCTGCTGCAGCGGCTGCCGCAGCTACTGCTGCTTCAGCCGCCGTGCCACTGCCACGTGCGCCGCCCTCCGCCTTCATGGGCTTCAACCCCGCCTTGGCGCACGTGCTAGGCCGCGCATACAGCTCTGCTGCCGCGCCCGCGCCCACTGCGCCCTCTGCAGCCGCCGATGCCGCAGCGGGCAGCGCTGCTGCGGCGCATGCCCCCGGCTCCTTCCACCTGTACGACACCACTGGCCTTGACGCCGCCAAGTGCATCCGGTGCCGCGGCGGAATGCGCGAGCTGGTGTACCTGCACAACAACAACACCGTGGCGCACCGCGCCTTCTGCCGCGCCTGCAGCGCCGCCGACGGCCGGGCTGTGGGCGAGCCGTGCCCACTGTGCAACCAGCCCGTGGAGCGCGTGCTCAGCATGTACTGAGTGTTCAGAGACGGCTGGGGAGGGAGGAGCGTGCAGGAGGGCTGCCTCCGGAAGGCACAGATGTGGAGACCCGCAGCTGATGGGAGGCTTGCTATGCTGTGAGGTCTGGGGCATGTGCGCGAGGAGATCGTCCACTGCTGTTTCTGCGGTACTGACGAACCTGTACGGGCTGAACTATTGTTGCAAGGCGCCGAAGTCCGGTACGAGTACGGTATACCCTGGCTGTGTTTACGATTCCCCATTAGGGCCTGAACAAGTACCTCACCGCTGAGCAAGGCTGCTGTAGTCAGTTTTGTGGAGGCGGTGCGGATGTGAAGATTTGCACTGGCAACAAATACTCTGACACAGCTCACAGGCTAGCTGGCGTAACGCACTTCGTGACTTCGGCACGTGTGCTGCAGTGCCGCTCTGGGCACTGGAAGCGCCTCACCTTGCGCCTCGCCGTGGGCCCCAGTTAAGTCATCCCCGCCTTTCGGTCCACCATGCAACAGCAAGCCCTTAACTCGGTCCTGCCCGTCACCCCGGGCCGTTCTCGGAAGGAGGAGCCCATAGCTTACAGCTTAGCGCCCTCGCTCTGCATCACCGCATCCATGCGTCTGGGAATACTGCGCACGGGGCAAGCAACGTGACTCGCCACGAGTTCTCACAAGCATACATCAGGAGTGCGCATGCATGCATGCATGCATGCTATGCGCGGTTGTCCCGCCCGCCCACCGCGTGCCCAAGCCACTCACGTCCCAGGTAGGTGAGCGCCACCACCTGCGCCGCCAGCTGCAGCAGCGCCATGCCGAGCACGTATAGCCGATGCCGGTCCACACCCAGTACCACTCCGTCTGGAAGCCGCGCATGGCCATAGACATACGAATACAAGGCCGCGTGAGTGCACCCGGGTGCGCACGGGTTCCGGGCGGGGCCAAAACCCAAGATTGGGCGTTCTTATCTAACGAAGCTGCAAGACGCATCTTTTGCAGATACACCTATCGGCGTCTTGCATTCGCATTCACTAGCAAGCACTTCGTTAACCTATACCGCTACGTCATGAAGGTGGGCGGCGACGGGGCGGGGCGCATCAGCCTCCGCATGGCGGGAGGAGAGGAGGACGAGATTGAGTACACTGCGGCGTACTCAATGGACTCGACGACAGGCTCCAAGCCCAACCTGCACCGCGTGGCGCCAGTGGAGGCAACTACGTGCGTGCTGGTTGTTTCAGTTTACCCCAGCTCCATGACGCACGCCACGGCGGTGAGTGGTGGGGGGCGGGGGGTGGGGGGCAGGGGGCGGCGGCGGGTGTGCCCTGGGTGAGCCCTGGGTGAGCCGTCACCATGTTATGTTTGCAGGCTGCCGCGATCAAGGCCCGTTCAAAGGAGCCGCGGCAGTACTACCCGTCTACCCCCTGGAGGACGTCAAGGTCGAGCCGCCAAAGGAGATGATGAAGAACACCCTGATCAACCTGGGCAACCAGTGCAGCAAGGGCATCCCCAAGAAGCGCAGTGAGAAGTCCAAGAAGAAGCAGTCGGCGGCCCTGAAGAAGCGCCGCAGCGTCTAGAGCCCGATAATGAAGGGCATTGTCGTAAATGACGTGGAGGGAAGCAGCAGGTTGCAATTGCAGGAGGTCACAAGGCGTGTTGGGCGGGATGAGCTGCCCCGCGAGGGCCTCGCGGAGGGTGGGGCGGCCGGCGCCAGGGGACCGAGGAGCGTGTTGAACTGGCAGGAGACAGGATGCAGAACCAGGAGACAGGAGGTGACAGGAGACAGGAGGCGACAGGAGGCAGGAGGAGACAGGAGACAGGAGGCGACAGGAGGCAGGGGGAGACAGGAGGCAGGAGGACACGGCACGGGCGTCAGGGCACGGATGACCACAGGTTGAGGATTCCGCTTTGTGGCTTTTGCTTTCCGCTGGACTTCGGCCCACTAGCAATCTTCCGGCAGCAATCTTCCGGTAGTGCGCGCTGGGCCGCATCTCTACATTTTGTACCTATTGGTGTCTCCCGTCGAATAGCCGGGGCTCTTGTTTCCGACCGGGGGATGCCGGCAAACCCTGCAGCGTGTTGCCGTGTTCGTGTGTTCTAGGGTCTTCTTCAACGGCGCCCATGCAGCCCCTGTCCCATGCAGCCCCTGTCCGGCTGTCCCATGCAGTCCCATGCAGCAGCACGCGCGCAGCACATCTCACCTGCAACCTCGGCCAGGAGCTAAACAATCTCGTAATTGAACAGTGCCTGTACCTCATGTACTCCAAATGCAATAGTCACAATGCGCTTGGGACTTGACCGCTAAAGCCTGCGCGAAAAGCCTACGCCAGTGCAAACACGGCGTCAGTTTGAACTCTTCCCCAGTTTAAAGATTTTGCTTTGAAGCGTGTTCTTTGGAGCGCATGTGCCTAGGTGCTGGACACTGGCGAGGAAGGGGTTGCAAAATGCAGGCTCTCAAGTTTATAGTCCTCGTTGCGGCGATGCTGCCTATTATTAGTGCCTTAGCATCGGACGCTGGAGCCAGCACAGACGCCTCGCAGGAACCCCATCAGCCGGAGCCGGCGCCATTGTCGGCCCTGCCGAATCTCCTGCCTCGCGGTACGTTCGGGGGGGTACCCGCTGCTTAAACGCCTCCATTGTCGCGCTACTTCATAGCATGATGAACATGATGGGCGAGTCGCAGCGGTCTGGGTGGCGTTGCGGGTTGAGGGGGAGGGGTGTTGCGTGTGGGACGAGCCTGCCCGACTTCCTCGAAGTCGGGTGGCCACTCTCGAACGTCCGTGCTGAAGCTTGCAATACAGTACGCAGCGTTACCAGGCGCACTCCGTTCCCGCCCTCAACTTCTACTTGCGGCATGCCCACGTTGCGCTATTACCCTGCCCAACAGGCCACCCATGGGACGTGCCCTTCTTCCTGGCGATCAGCGGACTGCAGTACTGCCGCCTCGCGTGGGCATTGGGCATGGCCGCTTTGGCAGCCACCGTGTGCTACGCGGGTCTGATCATGATTGCGGCGTTCATGGAAGGTCGCTCGGTGGCCACGGCTTTGACAACAGTAAGCGCGGTGAATTGCAGGGGAGAGGGGTTTGGCTGTGAACGACCGATTCACGGAGCAAGTACTGGCACTGAAGTATGCCGCTTCCCGCACACCGCTCCTGACCACTGCCCTGTGCGTTTCCCCACCAGGCACCTTTCTGGCTGCTGTTCCAGCAGCTGGTTCGTCCCTACGATCTGCGTCAGCGCCAGCGGGCTCAGCTGCACCGCGACCTGTGTGCGCTTGCGACGGAGGCTGGGGACTACGACCTAGCGGGTCAGCCCTCGCTGTCTGCCTGCAGCCTGAGGGACAGGTGGAGGTACCGGGCGGCACTGCTGCAAGGCTTGCGCGTGGCTGGCCTCTGCAGGTGCGTGTGGCGAGATTGGAGATTGCAGCTCGATTGCTGCGCGTACCATCGGCGGTTGGCGCGGTATTGCGTACTTGGGAATGCTGCAGCCGGTTGGCAACAGTGGTGGCGGACCCAGAAAGTGGCATGCCCAAGCATTTGCCTCCGCCGCTTCTGGCACATGCCTATCAACCGCCGCCCCTTGACCCATTTCCCATGTTTGCTCCCAGGAACTCTTGGGACGCGTTCACACACACCTGCTCGCTCATGGCGTGGAACGAGCTGGCAGTGCCCGGCCTTCTGGCGGGCTGGGTGCTGCTGTCGCTGACGCCTGAGATGCTGTCGGGTCGTGTGGGGTGGCCGTTTGTGGATGTGGCGTGGTGGTGGTGGATGCAGGCGGCCTTCGCCTGGCGCCTGAAGTGGAGCATCTTCAAGCAGGCGAGTCATGCAGGGGCACAGCATAGCGCATCCAGATGGGGTGCAGGGCCTGCAGACTTCGACACATTACTATGCTCATCGGCTGCTTGCGCTGACCGTGTTATGTCTCGGGCGGTCTAACTTTCCGCAGCTTGTCGGGACAACCTGCGCCTGCTTCAGCATCTTCCCGGTGCTTGCGTCTTGGCTCAGCGCGCTCTACGATATTCGGGCAACCGCACGCGCACGCAAGGTCAGTGGCCTCGAGGACGTGGGCTGCAGTCACACACTGTCATGCGGAGAGTTTTGTACAGTGGCTGCTAAGGCAGGGACTGCCGGGCCGCCTCGCACGCGCATACATCTAGCTCACCCGACGCATGTAGTAGCGACGCAGCAGTGTCGACCTCATAAGCAGCCGCGGGCGGTATTGTGGACGGGTTGGCACATCTACGGCCACGCCCAGCGCCGACTTCCCACAACGCTTCGCCTGCTCCTGTGACCACAGGCAAAGGTTGCCGCGCGGGGCGGTGATGAGTGGATGCCGCCCAGGCCGTCCCACCTCTCCATGTACGAACACGACAGTGACAGCGTCGCCAGGGATAAGGACCGGAGATACATGTGAGTACGCACGCGCACTCTGCAGGAGTCCTTGTGAGCACACTGTGTGTGCTGCGTGCCGCACGCCAGCCTCAGGACTCACACCACGTCGTACATGCGTTCCACTGCTCCTGCGCCCATGCCACTGTCCGCGGTACGTGAGTAGTGCTTAGTCCACACCTTGTCCAATGCAGGGCGCTGTACCTCACGCTGATGCAGCCGCCCAAGCTGTGGGAGCGCGTGGGCCTGCCGGCGCCCACCTGGCAGCAGGTGGTGTGCCTGATCGCGGTCGTTAGCGGCGGCCTTGCTTACGGCGGCCTGACTGACGTGCTGGCGGAGCCCGGCACGCGCCTCTACACCGGCCTCGCCTGGCCTCGCCTGGCGCTGCGCTACTGGCGGCAGCAGCTGAGGGCCGGCGACCCGGGCACCTTGGGCCTGACCCTCATCGCGGCGGCGGCGGTGATCTGCGTGGCAGCGATGCTCACCAGCAGCGCGCGGAAGTGCTGGTACAACACCTACATGGACACGCTCGCGCGGGAGATGGTCATGTCGGGCGCAATGCGCCCCACGCGCTCCTGCGAGGCCGTCGCGTCCTCGGTCGCGACGGCTGTGCACGGCGACTGCCCCTCCACGTTTGTGCGCCTGCTTGACTGGGGCTTCCAGCTCTTCCGCTTCTACCTTGGCATGTGTGGGGGCGCGCTGCTGGTGGGCTGGCTGCTGTTTGGCGGCAGCGTGCCCGCCTACGGCCTGCCCAGCTTCCGCGGATACACCGGCTACTCCGGGCAGTGGATTGTGCGGCCGCCGCCGCCCATCTGCCTGGCTTTGCTCAACGTGAGCGGTAGCAACAACAGCAGTGTCGGCGGTGCCTACACACCGGCAGAGGCGGTGTTGGACGGCGTGACCTACGCGCTTACGCCGCAGCTGGTGGCGGCGGTGAAGGAGGTGGCGGACCTGGGCGGCGGCTTTGGCGGCTGGTGGCAGCGGCTGCAGCTGGCGTCTCGCATCAACCTCCTCGCGGTGCGGACGTTCCGGTCGCGTGGCCTGGATGGGGTGCAGGCTGCACTGGAAGCGCTCCGGGCTGCGCGCGAGTTGTCGCCTTTCATTATATCGGGGCAGGCCACGAACGAGTACGAAGAGGTGTATGCTCAAGCGGTTAGTGTGCTGCAAGGATACCCCCTGCACCATGGTTTGACGGAAGAGGACTATGCCCGCCACACGGACGTGAAGTGGTACATAGGCAGCTCGATATGGTCGCTGGGCCTGGCATGCGAGAAGCTGTATGTGAGACCGCTGCACTTTCCTCGCAGCAGCTCGGTGATTGCTGCGGGTGCTAGCTCGGGTGGCGGAATGCGCAGTGAGGTCCGCGGCGGTAATCGTGCGATGGGAGGGGCGTTGACTGGGCTGACGGAAGCGGACCTACTGATTGATGCTGGGCCTACCCATGCTGCGCCTTCGGCTCCGCCGCCGCCTATGTGCGACGCCCGGTCTGTACTGGACCGTGCTTTGACGGGCGCGTGGCACTGCACTGCGGCTCTGGGCCAATCCACATCGCGCAGCCCGGCTACCAGCGCGGCCAGCAGGGCCTCCCAGCGGCGCGCGACGGCTGACAACACCAAGGTGAGAGGCGAAGCGGTGCAATGGGCGGAACCAGAGCATGCGGATGATCCGTGGGCATTTCGGAAGCGGCGCCTTCTTTGCGCCCTACATACGGGGAAGTGCGAATGTTTGATGCATTCTCACACCTGGCCCAAGCTTGTGACTGCTACCTGCACATGCCATGCCGCGCCCCCGTGGTTCAGCCAACTGCGCAGGCGGGCAGCGCCTCGAGCCCTAAGAAGAAGCGCAAGGCCCCGGCCGCTGCCTCTGCAGCTGCTGGCGGCGGCGCCGGCGGCTGGCTGGCCTTCCTGGTGGCGCTGGCGGTGGTATACCTGTGGGTATTCGTGTGGCCGCCGTGGACACGCTCGCCGGAGCTGTTCGTCAACCACGTGGCCGGCCTCTTCACCCGCGGTGGCCGTGAGGCCCGGACGTCCACACGCAAGCCGTGCAGGTCCGCCGCCGCTGCGGGCAGTAGCGGCGGCGGCAGTGGCCGCAAGGAAGAAGCCGTACCTGTTGCGCCGTCATCCAAGGGCCTGAGGCAGCAGCCGCAGAAGCAAAAGCAGGCGAAGCAACCGCAGATGGCAGCCAATGGCGCCGCTGCAGAGCGTGCGGCGCCGTCCAGGGAACCCACGCGCAATGCACCCCCATCATTGCCTCCCTCTGAGCTTGCGGAGTTAGAGCGTGCTGCCTCTTCCTCTTCGGCGCAGTCCGGTGCTGCCAGCGCGGCGCCTACATCCGTGCCCCGGTCTACCTCACAGGGCAGCAGCAAGCAGGGCAGCAAGACCAAACCCAAGGTGCCTGCGCAGGCAAAGCCAGCTCCCGCAAAGCAAGCTGCTGCGCCCGGCCCTGCGGCCGCAGCCGCGGCCACTAATGCAGACGCGCCTCTGGCTGCAGCAGTGCCTAAGGCTGCGGCCGGCAAGCCGCCAGGCACTGCGCCATCCCTCGCGGACCACCTACCCTTCACCGCTATCCTGGCTGCGAACGCACCAGAGCGGCCGGAAGCGGAATCCGACCATCTCGCTCGCGTCGTAGACGAGGCGATAGCGGCTCAACATGCCACCGCGCCGCCACCGACGGCAGCATCGCCGCAGCCCAAGCGCGGGGAACGCTCCAGTGCAGCGGCAGCGGCAGTGGGCGACAATCCTCGCAGCTATGCCCACGCCACGGCTTCGGACGGCAAGCGCTCGGCAGCGCCACAGCCCGCGGCAGCGGCACATGCTGCCGCCGCTGTGCCGTCGCCGCCGCCGCCTGCATCTCGGCCCACTGTGACCACCAGCGCTCTCTTCAGCTGGAACCGTCCCGTCATTATCACTACGGCGCCGCCGCCACCCCTGACCGCCGCCCAGCTCCGCGCCCAAGCTCAGCAGGCACCGTCACACACGGTGCGGCCTGCTGCGGCTACTGGTGCCGCTGCGCCCGCCTCAGTCCGTGCCACAGACGCGGCGGCTCCAGCGCCGGCATTCGCTGCGCAGCTGGTGGGCGCTACAGCGGCCAAGCAGGTAGCCGTGCCCATTCCGGTCCCCATCCCCGTTCCGGAGCCTATGCCCGGTGGCCTTCCCCCTTCGCAAGCTGCCTCAGCTCCACCGGCATCGGGCGCTTCCGGCCCTGCTGCAGCGGCTGGCGCAGGCACTGCTGCTTCAGCCGCCGTGCCGCTGCCACGTGCGCCGCCCTCCGCCTTCATGGGCTTCAACCCCGCCTTGGCTCACGTGCTAGGCCGCGCCTACAGCTCTGCTGCCGCGCCCGCGCCCACTGCGCCCTCTGCAGCTGCCGATGCTGCGGCGTGCAGCGCTGCTGCGGCGCGTGCCCCCGGCTCCTTCCACCTGTACGACACCACTGGCCTTGACGCCGCCAAGTGCATCCGGTGCCGCGGCGGCATGCGCGAGATTGTGTACCTGCACAACAACAACACCGTGGCGCACCGCGCCTTCTGCCGCGCCTGCAGCGCCGCCGACGGCCGGGCTGTGGGCGAGCCGTGCCCGCTGTGCAACCAGCCCGTGGAGCGCGTGCTCAGCATGTACTAAGATGGGGCTGGGGTTTACGGATAGGGGTACGTGTCTTTGATTGCGGCTCTGTAGAGGCTGGTCGCTGTTGCTGGTGTTGGCGTTTGAACGCAATCTTGCGTTGTTGAAAGGTAGAATCGGCAAGAACGGGTTGTTGCAGGAAAAGGACTTCGCAGGTCATATGACTGATTGGTGCCACACATGTCGTTGAGGGTCAGTGTCGAGCTGCTGGAAACTAGGGAGCGTAGCTGAGTAGGGCAGGACGTCGTACCGGAACGAACGCAGTGCCGCCACAAGGACGAAAATTGAAAGAAGAATCACACGCCGTACATGATGTGAATGTTTACAAGAAAACAAGCATTGCATTCAAAAACTGCATGCCACGCCGGACCCAATGATCCATACACTGCTTCCAACAGCTGCGTAACCCAAAACCGACAGCGCCAACCCTACAGCCCGACCTGCCGACCGCAAAATACTAGCCCCTCAGCCCAAAAATGTCCTTCACACGCAATGATACGTACAATAGTGACAGCCGCATGGTGTTACGGTACTACGTTTTGAATCAACACCGGTTCCAGGCTTCTCCCCCTCACTTTTCTCAACCTCCCGCCTCGCATTTGCCAACCTCCCGGCAAGGTGAGCTTCGACCACACATTTACTCGTCCGCCTCCAGGCCGGGGATGTACAGCAGTTGCACGTCGAACACCACGGGGGTCGAGGGCGGCACGGCGGGGCTGGAGGGGCAGGCGGGAGCAGGGCAGGACGCAGATTCAGGCAAGGCGCAGCAAGTGCAGTGCCGACCCGACGCGCAGACAGCTGGCAACGTCTACCGTCCGCATCCCCCAGCCCGTTGCATTCGCACTTCCGAGTTGCCGGCCTGCCACCCATGCCGGGTTTGCAATCCCTCTAAATTTCTTGGATAAAGTTTGGTTTCGACAACAGTGTCCCTTCCCCGGCCAGGCCTGCTGCACCATAAGCCCGCCGTGCTCCCTCCCCGCGTGTGCAGCTCACCGGCCGGGCGCGGCCTTGAGGCCCTTGGGGAAGGCCATGTCGCCGGGGATGTACAGGCGGCGGATGCCACCCGGCTTCATGTCCAGCAGGCCGTCATCCAGGCCCTTGATCACCTGGCCCGCACCCACACTGCACGCACCGCGATCCAGGGACACGACGAATGGGTCGGGCACATGGGCATCATGGAGCGCAGTGGGGTACGCATGCATACGGTCCGTGGGCGATAGACGGTGAGTGCCGTGTTCACCGGCTGACGGTCATGCGCATGAGCGGGAATGGTGTTGACGTCATGCTAAAACGCCCTGCGCAGCAACTACTCCTGCGGCCCCACCAAGCCCATCGGACGGCAAACAACGCTACGTGCCACACCTGCACCAGTGGGGCCGCTTACTGCCAGAATGCGTTCACCCGCCCTCTGGCCCAGCCAACCGACACCACCTGCCGCCTGCCGGCCTCACCGGATGTCGTAGGGCTTGCCCTTGTCAAGGCTGCTGTCAAACACGCGCAGGTTAGGTGTCATGGCCACATAGTGCACCACCACCTGCACCAGCAGCAGCCATCAGCATGCGTGGGCTCCGGAGTCAGATCAGCGCCGTCATGCCGTAAGCGCCGCCGGCCCCATGCGGATGCGCTGCGTTACCGACAGGGCTAATGCACCCCGCGGCGCAAGCGACCACACTTGCCGGGCCTCGCATGCCTGGCAACTCGTAACGGTCTCGCAGCTTGCGGACACGAGCAGAAGCTCAGCGCAGCCCAGCTCGGCGCCACGGCTAAGTATACGTGCCGGCAGGCAGCTCGCTGAAACGACGCCCTGCCCTCTTGCCCCCACCTGGAAGCCCACGGGCGGCGTGGGGCCGTTGCCGACCGCGATTTCCCGGTACTTGAGGCCGCTGGGCAGCGACACCTCGGGCGCAGACTCCAGCTTGGCGCTGCACTCCGCGTCGCAGATGACCTTAATGTCCTGGGGGGGCAGGCTGGCGGCGATGGCACCGGGCTGCGAGCTGTGCGGCAGCACGCAGCAGCGCAAAAGGGGTTGCACGAGAGTCAGATGACGCGTGACGTGAGGTACAGGACGCATCGGTGACGTATAGACCCCGCCATGTCCAGTTGGCTGCTGACGTCGAGAGCACCGTGCCTGTTCGGTTGCCACATACGTGTCCCCACCCACGCCCTCTCATGCAACGTGCACGTTGGACTTGCCCACACACTAATGCACCTCCTTTGCAGCTGCGTGGCCTAGACCGTGTACCGCAACCCTAGAACCACACTTGGTGACGAGTGCCACTCCTATCCTCAATACCCCCATGGGTGGACACGTACCCGAGGAGGATGGCAGCGGCAGCGGTGAAGGCAGCCGTATGTTGCAGGAAGGACCGGCGCGGGCTGCCGCTTGCCTGGCAGCAGACACGAGTCACGGTGGTCCGGCTGCGAGCAGCTGCAGGGCGCAGGCATTGCAATCAGGGAGGTGCGATTGTGGTAGGGTACTGAAGGGGGCGGCCAGAGGACTAGAGACTAGCCAGGCTGGGCCAAAACCAGGCCGCAGGTTCAACGTGTGGCACCGGCTGTGAGGCACGGAGAGCTGACGTCGGTAGCGCGAGCAAGCAATTGCACCATGCACTTCTGCCACCTTGGCTCACCGGAAATCGTTGACTTGCCAGAGAACGCCTGCGCTCAACCCAGCCACGCAAGCAAATCGAGTCAGAAGGCCGCGATCAGCCACAATGACACCGCTCTTAAACTCCAGTTTTAGAAGTGCGAAATGCGCATGATTTCAGCTTATCTAACGGCACCTTCTCAATCTCACCTTGCGCGTCGCCAGGGCCATGGTGCTTGAGCTTGCCAAACCAGCTAATGTATATCAACAAGCAACTGAAGTTGTAACGCTGGTATACTTGTAAACACGAATATGGCAGTGGCGAGGCGACGGAAACAAGTCGTGTGTCGCATGCAAGTAGCCGATTAGCCGGATGCTCGTCACAAATTTCGGCCAAGTCGCTGTCCTCATCGCTTCTCCCTGGCCATGCACACTACCCGGTTTTGGCACGGGGCGGTCGGGGAACTCCCTTGACAGTTGGCCTGGGGCGCATGTGAGGATGGTACCACGCCGACACGGAGGACACCAGCGCAAAGAATGTCTTACGTTGAAAAGGTGAGCGAGGATGGAATGACTGCTAGTTCTTGTGAAGACATGTCTGCAGTAAAGGCGAGGCCCGCGCCGGAAGAAGGGAACCCACCGTTGGAACCCACGTCCCCCTGAATCCATCCCCATGAGGACGTGCCAGGCCGCCGACAGGGGAACCATGCAGTAACTCAGCATAGCCTCTGAGCGTTAAGTTGGGCCCGGTCTATGTGGATACCTAAATGATCAGTACTGCCAAAGCTACCGGGTTGCTCTAATCCGGTTCCATCTTGTCCCATTCTGCGGTACAGATAGAGCTGTACAGCAGTCGCGGCCTTTGCCGGCAGTGTAGTCTCACCCGCCCGGCCCGGCCCTGTGTACATACGGTGATAATGCCTAATTCACAAGGTGTATCAAGGCAGGCCCCGGGCCGTCAGTGAGCTAAGTGTGTGTCATGAACCATGTGCCCGCCTTCGCTTCTGCCAGGCACGCGCCAGCTGGTATTCCGGCAACCGGCCGTTCAGTGTGTGCAGAGTGGGAGTAACAGTATAGCTCTACATATACTATTAAGCTGCTGCCTTGGGGTGCACGCACTTGTCCACGCCGACATAACGGTCCCGAAAACTTCTCGTTTCGGCCTGAGGGGTCGCATCATGTATCACACCAGCCTCTCAACTATGAGATTTGAATTCTGAAGTTTGCATAGTGACAGGGACGAGGAGACAACGAGCGCGCATCACTTCTCTTATTGGCATTCAGAACGCTTTTGAACCTGCCGCGCTATGCCTGGTTGTGCGGGCGTCTCAGCCGCACGTTTGGCCATAGCTTATGGCTGTGTCATTGGAGCGGCAGCCAGTTCAGTTCTGGGCGCCCTGGTCAGTTTTGTGCGCCGCGTGATGTATGCCCGCCATGCTCCTGTGTATATGCTCCGGCGGCTTGCCCACCACTGTCTTGGCGTGATGTTTGTGGGGTCACGACATGTTATTTGCCCTGTATCAACTACAGCTGACAGAAGTTGTGACCCGCCCCGCACCCACTCTTGTCCTCCTGCCTCCATACATCCAACCTCAGTTGGTGATCTTCCTCCCGCTGAACAATGACTTGTTCCTGGCGTCAGCGCTGGCGTTCGCAGGAGGCATCATGAGCTATGTGTCCTTCATAGACATCTACAGTAATAAAGCAGTCGGGTCCTTCGCCGCTGCGGGTTTCTCCCCGGCTTTGTCGTACCTCCTGGCATCAGTATGGTAAGCAAGCTGCTCTCACACCGTCCTGAGTGGTCGTCCGTCCCAGGCGCAAGCTCAACACATTGTTCGCGTGTGGGGACGCCGCGTTGGCGAGGGCCACGGATGGCCCACATACACCTTGGGGGCATGTCGCACCCGTGAAGGGCGCTGTCAGCCGCGGGGTTACAAGAGGGTCACAAGGTATGCGGGGAATGGCGACCGTGTAGATGGGCTAACCCCTCCCATTCCCCCTCGTCTTGCTGCAGCTTCTTTGCTGGCTTCCCAATCTCGTACGTGCTGGATAAGCTGGCAGACAGTCTTGTTGAGCGGTACATACAACGGAGAGGCAGTCGCAATGGGGGTGGCAATGCTAGCAGTATAGACGCATCCGGTGACCGCAGCAGCAGTGGCGGCAAGATACATATCTGCGTGCAGCACGCCTCGCCGCACATCACGGCCACCGATAGGTCAGCCGGCATGGCGGGTGCAGAGGTCGCGCACACGGGCGATGGCATTGCCGGCTCCAGCCGGGCCACGCTCCGGTGCAGCTCAGGCAAGGTCGAGGCGCGGGCGCCGGTGGACCTTGACAGCGGCACACTCGCCTACGCCGCCACCGACACCACCTTTTCGGCCTTCACGTGCCCAGACACCAACTGCGGCTGCGGAAGCGGCGTGCCATCGTCGGCGGTCAAAGGCGCCGCGGTGACAGGCGAGCCTGCCGCCCTGGATACGCCTGGCGGCGCCGCCACGGCCCAGAAGGGCCAGCAGGAGGGCTCCAAGGTCTCGAGGGTGCAGGTGGCGCTGGAGGCGCCCCTGGAATTGGGCGCAGTGGCAGCGGAGGTGGAGGCGGAGGTGGAGCGGTCTCGCGCGCTGGTGCACATGGGCTTCCTGGCGGCACTGGCCGTGGCGCTGCACAACTGCCCCGAGGGCCTAGTCACCTTCGTGGGGTACATGAACTCCATAGGCGCAGGTATCACCACCGCAGTGGCCATCACGGTGAGCGTCTTAGGTCAGTGGGGCCGGGGTTGCGAGGACTTGCTGCTTACCGTAAGACATCAGGGGTTATTGATTGGGGCCCTGTGGCCACCTCTCCTTGCGACCACATGTGCCCGATGCCGTTCCGCTGCTGGCTGACATCTTGTTTGTGGCCCTGCTTTGCGCACTGCCGCCTCTGCGCCGCCGCACCGCGTGGCGCAGCTCCACAACATCCCCGAAGGTGCGCCGCTTCTGGCAGGCCAAGCAGACTGCGCTCCCTGTATGTGGTGGGGACATGGGGCTTTGTGCGTGTCCCAAGCAATGCCCGGGTAGCAGTCAGGTCGCCCGCCTTGTAGGTCTTGCGGCCAGCCACAGCGCTGAGCACGTGCGTACGCCGCCGTTACTTTCCATCCGCCTGCCGCCTCACAGGCATGGTCATCGCCAGCAGTGTCTATTACGGCACCAAGAACCTGACCACCGCCCTAATGTGGGCCTCCATCGCCGCCCTCACGGAGCCCCTGGGCGGGCTGATCGGGCTGGCGGTGGTGTGCGGCGGCTCCATGACTGACACCGGTGAGCGAATGTAATGGTGTGAAGGCTGGCGTGTCGCACATTGCCGCCTTGCCCCTGGCCCTCCTGCGCATCCTTCCTGTGTGCCATACCGACCCAGGTCTACCCATACATGGCTGAGCCTCGTCCCTCCCTCCCTCCCTCCCTGCCTGCTCGCCCGCGTGCCTGCCTGCCCGCCTCTGCAGTGTTCGGCATCCTGTTCGGGCTGGTTGCGGGCATCATGGTGTACATCAGCCTCAAGGAGCTGCTGCCGGGGGCGCGCAGGTTCGACCCCAAGGACAAGGTCACCACACTCATGACTGTCCTAGGTGCGCCGCCCTTAGGCCTCACGCTTCCCGGCACTGCCTGCCATGACCCGACGCACTATTGGATCATGTAACCCGTTTTCGCCTCGC
Organism: Chlamydomonas reinhardtii; assembly: GCF_000002595.2. Classification (NCBI taxonomy): domain Eukaryota; kingdom Viridiplantae; phylum Chlorophyta; class Chlorophyceae; order Chlamydomonadales; family Chlamydomonadaceae; genus Chlamydomonas; species Chlamydomonas reinhardtii. Next base: position 5,441,161 of record NC_057015.1, read on the forward strand.
TTGTGCTAATTACCACACATGAGACCCGCCTCAATCTTTACCCTGCCCCCGGGCCCCTGCATCGCCTGTCCTGTCCATCGCAGGTATGGTCGTGATGAGTGCGTCCCTCACCGCCATCATGTACTCGCAGCCGGGCGGCCCCGCCAGCACGTCGTCGCCAGCTACGGTCACGGTACCGCTAGTGTGCACAAACGCTACAGCGGCCCCAGCAGCCCCAGCAGCCCCGTAAACGTACCCTGCATTCATCATACCACCTGCACAGGGCCATGAGTTCACGTGTCATGTACCCGCGGTGTCATAGCTAGCTATGGGATGGGGGGGGGTTAAATGTGCCCGAGCCCAATGAAAAGGGGGCACAAGCATTAGGTATGCAGACGGGGTATTGAGCGGTGGCTGATATTAGCATTATGCGTGGGGCTTGCGCACCGGTCTTGGTTCATTTACTAAGAACGTACGTGCAGAAGAGAACAGGAACGCCGGTTGTATGGGGCTCTCGTTGACCATCAGATGTAGGTGTGTCCTTGGGTGACAAGTAGCAGTGGGTTCTGACACGGACACAAATCCCCGGAATTCCTGGGAGAATACACATGAGTTGTGGGACGCAGGAGTATGTAGCACGTTTGGCAAGAGTGGGCCTTGACGCAGTAGCAGTAGTGGGCTCGGCTCAGTCGTCGTACTTCACCTTGAGACAGCAGTTCTTTGTGTGGGGCACGACCGAAACGCGCGCTGCCAGGCGTAGAGGAGCCAGCGGCCAATGCCAGCGGCAAACCTGATTGCGTCCTCACGTACCTTACTTCATTGTTTGTGCCTAGGTTGAACCTCCTTTTTAAGTGAATCGCGTGCTTTTGTACTTGGTGGCATTAAAGCAGTGGCACGCGGTGTGAGTATCATGCTGCGCTATGCCTACATGTGTCCTTAGTGTTCTTAGCCATCAATTTTGTTGACGCCACGCGCGGGTATGGGGCATTGCATGACACAGCATGGCATAAGCAAACATGAATTCTCTTCATCCGGTCCGTATGTCCTTACTTACTGCTATGAGAAGAGGGGCAGTTACCGTAGTGTGGGTGTTGGACGACTGAGGGAGCGGCATGGCAAGTAGGGATGGTCACAGGAAGCGGCGCCGTGCCAACGGCGTCCAGCGTGCGTCTTAAGGTTTCTCATTCACCAGTAGAAATACAGTAAGAAGGATAAGTCCTGGTGTGAATCGAGCACCACACGTAGTCACAAGTAAGCAAGATGTGTGCGAACGTGAATGGGGGGGTTCAAGTGTGGGGGGGGTGAAGTAAGTGAACGCGCGGGGCGGCGGATTGGGCACGCCTGCGAAGTTGTGTGGACCCTTGCCCCGGAAACTTGACCCTCTTCCTCCTCAAGACGCAAGTTCTGGCCGGCCGTAAAGGCCTGTCAAGGACCCGTTTCACGGAGTCGGTGCGCCTCGGGCCTGCGAGGGGAGGTAGGTTGCGATCGATCCCCCGTGGCGGAACCAATACGGTATGTACGGTGTGGACCGTACAGTATAGACAGGAATGGTCCTCAGCCCCCAGGTATCGCACAGCTCCGCCGCCGGGGGCTCGGCCTCAAAAGGGGACGCACCGTTAACAGTCGTGGCACAGGCTATGGCCATAGGAGCAGGTCAGGAGCACCAGGGGTTTAACACCTGAAGGGCATCCCACCATCCCCAGTCCACGCCCCAGCCTTTAGGTGCACCTCGCTCAACCCCCAGTTTCCCCACACCTCCATCGTCTCTTGTATGGTGATAGTGGGCATGGACTGCCGGAGTGCAGGTCTGGCTGGAGCCCCAAATGTTATGAAAACGGCATTCCTTCTGATGACACGATTAGAAGATTAATGGCGAGAACTAGCGAGGAAACAGTTTATTACATTAGCTCAGACAAGACAAGAAAAGGTGGCTCTCCCTTGCAAGGGAAAAGTGGGCTGTGCCGCCACGCCACGTCCTCCGTCTGAGGCCGAAGGTTCCGATACTAGCCTCATCTCCCGGACATAGCCGGGGTCGGTTTGTACAGGCACCGCCCGCCATATGTGCCCAGTCGCGCCCAGCTATCAAGCACTAGTGCAGCAGGCAGCAGGCCAACCAGACAGCAAGGAAAACACCCCTGCCGCTGCAGCCGACTGCCCGCTACGCCATCCTCGTCAGCACAGGTCGCTAACCAGACAACACCGGCAGGTCTCAACCTGCGCGCCGGCGCCGCTTTGAAGGCGGCACCGCGCTGTCCTCCTCCACGTGGCCTTGCCTGCCCCCTCTGCTCCGAACATGCGCGCCGCCACTGCCGCTGGGCCCAGGGCCATATGTGCCCAGCTCAGAAAACTTCTGCTCCATCCATCTGCCAGGGTTAAAGACAGGGCATTTGATGCCAGGGGTTGAAAGCTGCTGTCACTTGTCCAAGAGTCTCGTACACCGCCGAAGGCAAGTGGGCAAACCCGCAGTCCACAACATGCGGGGAGGGCAACCGCTGGTACACGACGTGTGCCTGGATGAGTATTCTGTACGCGACGCCGACTCGATACAGCCGTGCAAAGGATGGCAGGGCTCCCCTGCTGCTACGTGAATTGACCATTAGCCTGTGACTAGCCTGCGGCAAGCGCGATTCCGGCATACCGCGTGCTCGCCACGGAGCCATGGATGGCCGGCCGGCATTGACGGCGGGGCCGTTGCCTGGAAAATTTACGGTAGATCTGACACGTATGCCTCATACCACCAACGCATCAGGTTGAATCGCTCGCTTTCGCTCGGCCCCCTCTTATGCTGAAGTAAGGTCAACGGACTTTGCCGCCCTGTCGTGCGCCCTGTGCGCGCGCAAGAAACGCCGCCAGACGGCAAAGCTTTCTGCACACATACATACAGTAAGTGGAATGGTCTCCGATCGTAATCATACTTTCCATACAAACCGAAGGCTGGAGGCAGGCAGGGAGGCGGGGCACGACCGCACGAGGCAGGGCTGGAGGGCGAACACACGCAGGCGGACCACGGGCGAACAGCACGCGTCGTTCTCGTTCACATTATGAATGGTCATGCAATGCACTACAACTATGCTTGTGCATTAACTGATATTTGTCGGACTGCACACGCCTCGCCATAGACAAAAAACCAACCAACGCCTGCGTCGCGTGCCCGGAGCGTGTGGCGTTGGAGGAGTGCCAAATTGCATTCATGTCACCCCTGTCGCCCCTGCTACATAGAAAGCCGAATACATACGCGACTTTAGAACACAACATCTTTTCAGCGCAAATCCTCACTTTGTGTTCGCGAGGTCGCGCCGGCGACGTCCCAACCACCTAACTGCACTGAACTTTGGGCAAAGAACAGTGGGCAAGATGGGAGCCGGCTGCGCTGGTGTTTCCAGCTTGGATTTGGGTGTGGCATTCGCATGTGTTATTGGAGCAGGTAAAGGTGGCGAGTAGTGCTTCAGGTGGTCGGAAGGAATCGATGAGCTATGGCGCGCGCGTAACACGCCAGACCCAGGATTTTACACGCATTTATTGATAGCCGCTTATACTCGCGATGAAGCCTGCCCCGGTCCTCATTGCCCGCGCACTACGTAGGGATGGCTGCAATTGCTGGGGCCCTCTTCATCGTGCTCGTACCAGTCAAGAATGACCTGTTCCTCGCGGCATCGCTTGCATTTGCTGCTGGCGTCATGCTTTACATCAGGTGCGCGCGACTTAAAAATTCGCCATACACTCGTGCCCCTCCACGTGCGCGCGTGTGTGGACTGTCAGGCGAGCTGTCCCCCCCTCACGCCCGTCGCGCTTTTAACCATACATTTTATGTCACCCCGCCCGTGTGAACCCGCGCAGCTTTGTAGATATTTATGCTGGAAAAGCAATCGGGCACTTCGAAGACGCAGGATATACGAGTGCTGAGGCTTTCACTTACGCTACCATATGGTGCGTGCTGGTTCATGTGCGTGGAAGGGCGTAGATGGTGTGGACCGGCGGGCTTATGTGGGCTGTGCCGGCGCATTGTACAGATATGCTGCCAGCGATGCACGCGCCTTCCTTAAGACCCGGTTACACCCAGGGCCGAGTTGGCCCGCCCATCTCGTCGGTGCAGATAGGCGCGCGTCACCTATCCGCTGTTTGCAACCCAAACCAAGATATGCAACCTCCTCATGTTTCCCCACGCCGGCTGTCCGTCCACCTACCCCCAGCTTCTTCGCCGGCTTCCCCATCTCCTGGGTCCTGGACAAGATCAGCCACCGTGCCGTGTACCATGGGTCGATGCTGGCCTCGGGTTCCAGCTTCTGCACCCCGTCGGCGTCGGCGTCCTGCTCGTCCTGCTGTTGTACTGGCGGCGAGGCGCACATTGACGAGAAGAGCGCGGCGGCCTGCCCGCCCTGCAGCCACGTCATGGTGCACGTGGCGCCCCAGCCTGTGGCGAGCGGCGATGGCGAGGACGTGATGGCGGGTGGCGGCGGCAAGCAGGCAGGCGGCAGGGCGGGCAGCAGTGCCGGTGGGGAGGACGCCGTCAGCCAGGTGCGCGAGTGGGAACCGCTGACGTACTGTCCACCATTTTCGGCACGCAGTGCGGTTCGGCCCCAAGATCACCAGCGGCTCAGCATCACCTCCTAGCCATCCTAGTCATCCTTGCTTGCCGATTCGGTGATGCTGCCCTCAGAACCATACATCACACACGAATGCACGCGCACACCTGCACACAGGAAGAGCGCACCAAGAAGTTGGTGCACCTGGGTCTTCTGGCGGCTATGGCCATGGCGGTGAGTGGATGGCTGAGTATGTGGGTGGGTTATACCGTAACCGCATGTAGGGGACACTGCGGTATGCTCCGTGGTTGGGCCTACCGACTGCACCATGCGTAGACCGGCGAGCACGCAGTCATGGTGTTCCGGCGGTGTGTTAACGCGTTGGTTGCCTCATGGCAGCCTACTGACACAGACATACGGGCAAAGCTTACCACGCTCCCCGGCGCATGTCCCCACGCAATTGCATCCACAGCTGCACAACATGCCCGAGGGCCTGGTCACCTTCGTGGGCTACATGGACTCCATTACCTCGGGCATCACCACCGCAGTGGCCATTGCGGTGAGCGCGGGTTAGGCGTTTGTATGTGTTCATTTCACAAGGGTTTTGTTGCCTGCTCAAAGACCTTTGGGCTGCGCGTGTGCGCCGCCTTAACTTCCTGGCTAACGTTCTGCGTTCTGGCCCTTTCCCACCTGCGATGGCTTTTCCACCCTGCCCCACCACAGATCCACAACATTCCCGAGGGTGCGTTCCGGGACGGGCATTGCCAACTTGTCCTCACCACTTTTAGCAGGCCTGACTTTGCGTGCGGCTCGATGATGCTGTCCATCTGCTGCAGTCTGTGCATGCACTGTCTTGACCCTGCTATGTACTGATGCGCCCGCGGTTCTGCCGCCCAGGCATGGTGATTGCCAGCGCCGTGTACTTCGGCACGGGTCAGCGACTCAAGGCGGTCATGTGGACGGCCCTGGCGGCGCTGTCGGAGCCGCTGGGCGGACTAATTGGGCTGGCGGTGGTGTGCGGCGGCTCCATGACTGACACCGGTGAGCGAATGTAGTGGTGTGAAGGCCGGCGTGTCGCACATTGCCGCCTTGCCCCCTGGCCCTCTTACGCATCCTTCCTGTGTGCCATACCAACCCATGTCCTCCCATGGCTGAGCCTCCTCCCTGCCTGCCTGCCTGCCTGCCTGGCTGCCTGCCTGCCTGCCTGCCTGCCCGCCCGCCCGCCTCTGCAGTGTTCGGCATCCTGTTCGGGCTGGTTGGGGGCATCATGGTGTACATCAGCCTCAAGGAGCTGCTGCCGGGGGCGCGCAGGTTCGACCCCAAGGACAAGGTCACAACGGCCTTGATGGCGGTGCGTGCATGCAGCACGGGCGGGTTCGTTCCCCTGTTGTGATGCACAGTGCCGTCAGATGCACACATCATGACACCTCCACGCATACGTTCATGCCCGCCCCCGCAGGCCGGAGGTGTCATCATGGCGTGCTCGCTGGTGGCCATCGCCTTCTCGCAGCCGCAGGAGGGGCCGGAGTTGGAGCCGTTCATGAGTGAAGTTGCCGGTGGAGTGACGGCGACGGAGGAGGAGGCCATGCCCCTGGCGCCGCCGCCGCTGCCCTAAGTAAGCGTACGCAGTTTGCAGCTGCAGTAGGTCAGCACGAAGGCTTGCGTGCCTTGGAGTGTGCATTGGAGTAGGTCAGGGCGACCGATACTCGCCGTGCGGCGTGGACGCATGTACGGCATACCGCGGCTGCACACTGGCAGGGTGCAGGGGTGCCATCAACCATTTGAAGAATCAGGGGAGGTTTGCATCACTTAGTGCAACATGGTGAGATGATCTGTACACAGTAGGGGCATGAGAGCCAGGCATTTTTCCAGGCACGTGCGTTTTACCTGCACGCATTCCTAACGGACTGGGATTGGGGACCCAACGTCAATGGGGCACTCGAGCAATCACAACACATACTGCAGGAGGGACATGCAAGCAGGTTGTTGAGTGCCGGGGACTCTGTTGAATGCATTGAGGCGTTGCGGGCAAGAAATCAACCGTGCGTGTGTTTGCGCCATGGCTCTAGTTTTGCAAGAAATTTCGCTATGGCCAAGGCTTGAACAAAGGGAGCTAATAGGTTCCTGGTCTCCAGGGAGACCATGAGTTGATGAGTGAGCGCTACAGGGACGAGACTGGCGGCCAGAATGCGGTATGCTCGGTGCCCTGGCTACAATTGTAAAGCAAATTTGAGGTCTTCAACCGAACGGCGGGACTCACAGACGGCACCTTGAGGGAAGCACACCTTGGCAAGGGCAAGGGCAAGGGCAAGAGGGCTGGAAGCTGTCCCAGTGGGCAATGGGCCCCAACATTGGCAGGGGGAAACGGTGTGGCTTCCCCAATTGGGCTTTCCACGTGTCCATGCCTTCTTACTGATGGCTGCAAGCTGTGCTGCACTGCCAGTGTATTTCGGGTAAGCCGCAGCTCCGACTTTCAGGGACTCCGTCATCGGGGGTGCATTGCTATGCCTGGGCCTGCCTGGGCTGTGCGTCCGTGTGTGTCCGCGTGTCCGTGCCGCGAGGCTTCCAATGCCGCCACGCAATGTTTGGCAGCTCTTGCGCGCCATGGCCCTGTGCGCTTCATTAACACATTCTAATGTATATATATGCTAAACATAGCACGATTGCAGAGTGTAACAGTGGGGAATTTAAAAATGGCGCGGCTTTCTGCCGGCGATTAAGTTGAATCCGTTCGACAGTTACAAATTAGCGGAAGAGGGCTGTAAAATTAGATGGACGCGGAGGACGTCCCGCTGGAGCTGATCGACCTGACGGAGGCGCTCACTTGCGCAATTTGCAAAGAGCTGTTCGATGGGCCGGTATCAGCCCCGTGCGGTCACACCTGTAAGTTCATGGTTTACGGAGTAAAAAGACAGGGCTACGGCGCAAGCAAGCGTGAGTTTTTTGCGACCCTGTCGCGAGCACCCCACAATGACTCCCCCTCCGTATCGGTTGTCCACTGCAGTCTGCTCGATGTGCATTCGGCAATCGCTAGACTTTGCTCACACGAACAAGCAGAAGGGTACCTGCCCGTCCTGCCGGGCGGACTGCAACGCGGACCAGCTCAGGCGCGTGGACGCGGTACGTTTGGCCATCTCGGCTCTGCCGCGCGCAGCGGCCGCCGTGCACGACCTAAGGCGGCGCCTGGAGGACTCGGAGCGGCGGCAGCAGGGGGCGGAGCACGAGCTCTCAGTGGCCCGGGGCCGGTCAGGCCCGGGTAATGCAGTGGCATCAGGGGCCGCAGCGAAGGCTGTGGTTGGCGCCGGCGGCGCTGCGCATCAGCCTGACGGCGGATGCTCGCACGAGCTGGCTGAGGCGCCGACTCGCGCGGTGGCGGGCTCCATCAGTGGGCGGCCGCGCAGGGGCGCTGCTCAGCAGCAGGCAAGCCAGCCGCCGGCCCGTTCCACACGGCAGTTGGCGCGGCAGGCGCAGGGCGGCCGTAGCAGCAAGCGCCGGGCGGTTGGCGACGCCGGGACAAGGCGGGCGGCTGGTGGCGAAGAATCGGAGGACGAGGAGGATGACAAGTCCGACTTCGAGGAGGTCAGCGACAGTGAGCCGAGTGGAGAAGGCTCCGGGCCGGAGGCGGAGAGCGAGGCGGAGGGAGCCGTGCCGAGCGATGGGGACGAGGACTACAGCCCCAACGGCCGCAGCAAGGGGCGGCGGCCCTCCACAGCAGCAGTGGGCCCGGCCCCGGGGGCGCGCAAGCGCGGCCGCCCCCCAAAGACCGTCACCACCAACCCTGCGGCGGCAAAGCAGGCGTACCACGGGGCAGGGGGTGCAAGGGCGTCCGGGTCCGCGCCGCCGCAGGTGCCAGTCCCGGCACCAGCATCCGCGCCGGCGCCGCAGAACGGCATAGGCGACTGCCCACTGTGCGGCCGCACGTACGGCATGTCGCAGCTGCAGGCGCACGTGGACATGTGCCTCACGCGCCAGACCGCGCGGCCAGGCGGCGCTGCGGGGCCGGCCGCTGCCGCCGCGTCGCTTGCGCGCGGCCCGTCGGCGGCCCCGGCATGGGCTGCGACTGCGAGCGGCGCCAAGCCGGCCATGACTGGGCGTTTGTCGCGGAGCTTTGGGTCGGGCGCCGGTGCCGGTGCTGGTGCTGGTGTGGGTGCTGATACTGGTGCAGGGCAAGGCAGTCTGCGCGGACGCCCAAGCGTGGGTGGTGCAGCAGCCAGTGGCGGCGCCTGTGCTGGCGCTGGCGCCGGCGTGCCCGCAGTGCCGTCACGGCCGCCGACGGAGGTTAAAGTGCCGCCGGCACACGCGTGGCATAGCATGACGGACAAGGCCGCTCGCAAGATCATGGCGGGCATTGGGCTGCCCACCATCGGCGACAAGAACGTAAGTTTCTGAAACTCACGCAGAACGCTTGGAGCGCAACAAAGACCCGGACGTTTGACACATCTCAGGTTGTTGGATGGATGCCGCCCACCTGTGATGTTGTGAGCCTCTGGTGCCCGCCGACTGCTGCACAGGACTGGTCGAGCCGGTACAACCGGTACCGCACCTTCCTGAGGACGGAGCGCGACCGCTGCACCACCCTGACAATGGACCAGCTGCTGCGGGCGTTTCTGCAGAAGGAGCAGCAGGAGGATGCAGGCCGCAGGTGCGGGCTGGAGGTTTCGCTTGCACGCGGGGCCTGGCTGCTGACGCGGCAGTGAACACTGCATATGGCCGGCCGGCATATCGGCTACCGCGCAATCGCTAGGGGTAAACGCTGTATGCAAGAAACCGCCCTTGAGTCAGCCTAAAATGGTCGACCCTGCAGGCTTCAGACTTTTGCTGTGTGCGCGTTGCTCCATGCGCTGAATCCCACCATGCCGACGACCTACCGCAGGCAACCCGCTGCTGCGCCCACATGGATGCTCAACCAGATCCGGGAGGCCGCGGAGCGCATGAAGGCGGTGCAGCGCTTGCAGCAGGCGGCGGCGGCGCAGCGGGTCCGAAGCGCCCCCGCTGAAGGTGCCGATGATGATGGCGCTGCTGGAGGCGGCGGCGGTGATGGCGGCGAGGACGTATCGCCGGCAGAGGCAGAGGCGACGGCGGCCGCGGCTTCGGCCCCTCCAGTCACGGCAAATGCTGCGCCGCCAACAGCTGCAGCTGCAGCAGCTGTGGGGTCGGGCCCCGCGGAGCGTGATGTTATCATGATCGGCTCGGACTCGGAGGAGGACTCGGACCAGAGGCAGCAGGTGGGGATTGGCGCAACCGCCGAGCAGGCGACAGCGACAGCAGCAGCTGTGGACGCGGGGACAGGATCAAGGCTGGGCCTCAGTGGGTTAGGGCCGGGAAACGGAGGGCCGGAGCCGGGCGCACCTGAGCCGCGCCGCCTGGCTCCGGCTGGAGAGGACGATGTGCCAGGCCGTGACGCTGCGGCTTCGAGCATGGGGACAGCGGCGGAGGGGGCGGCTGCCAGCCAGTGTGGGGCGGAGGTAGATGGCGGTGACTGGCCGACTGAGCCAAACGTGAAGCGGCTGCAGCACTCGCACAGGGGTGGGGAGCAGGCGGCTGAGTTGGACCAGGAGCAGGACGAGACGCCGCCGCCGCGCTGTAGCCAGTGGATGCGCGCGGGTTCGCCGCCGCCTGGCGCCGACGAGCACCCATCGGCAGGCCATCCTCCTGTCGGGGGCGCAAGCTGGGGCTTGCCCTGGGCATTGGACTATGGTGGCCGCGGTGCCGGCGCGACTGTGCTCGGCCCAGGAGGCCCGGTGGGCTTTGGACAGGAGGCACCTGGCACGACTGGGGGCGGCAGCAGCTGTGCCGGAGGAGCTGGAGGTGGCTGGCTTGCTGATATCAGCAATGGGGTGGGGAGCCAGCGACAGGCATGGCCATCGCTGCAGGCTGCAGGTGAAGGTGTTACGCGGGCGGCTGGCAAGGCGGGCACGATGGCGTGGAGCGGCCAGCGCACTGACACGGCAGGCTTCGTTGCGTCCGAGCAACACCAGGAGCAGCAGCAGGTTTAACAGCCGCAGTGTCGTATGTCCGGTGGCACAGCTAGCACTGCCGTGGGAGGGTGCTGCAGTGGTGGGCTTGTCAGTAAGCAGGCGCTATACAGATCAGTAGCTGGAGTGCAGGGGTGCTGAAGTGCATGTGCGTGTACATACCGTAAACTGTGGTGGGTTGAGTTGCGCAGCTACCGTATTGGCTTGCGTTGCGCTGGGTACGTCGTGAAGCTAGCGGCGGGGTCATCCGGGGAGGTCATGGCTTGCGTAGTGGCGGGCGGTGTACTGCCAGGAAGGAATGCTTGCCTTGCATACAAGCCGTCTCAATGCCATGTTAGCATTTAGTCAAGCCATTCGGAAGGCGAAAGACATTCGTGAGGATTGGGGCGCACCTCGTGGCCGTACCTTCGCCTGCGCATCCATGGACCATCGCATGAACACAGCGGGCTGGTGGTAGCATCCCTGAGTCCTCAGTCCTCACACAATGCGCCTTGCCAACTCAAGTACCTCTCGGCTCTCGGGCCGAGAGTCAGCTACCATCCAGACGTTGCCAGCTCATGCACCATGCATACTGGAACAGCCCCGAGCTCCTCAATCCTGAGTCCTGACCGTCTTGGCCTGCGCCCTGCGGCCGCTTAATTTAGGGCCTCTCTATCCCTGCCACGTTCAGTGCCCAGCTAGCAAACAGCAACACTGAACCGCCGTACACACCAAAACGTCAAGCGGGGCATACCGGGCTCAGTGGCATCCGCTCACTCGTCAGCACGCAAGTCCAGCGATCCATCCTTTCGCCATCGCCACACCTATGTCCGCACACCACCCCGCCCCCCACCCCGCCATCACCTAACTAGTCATGTCTCACATCCCATCCCGCCCTGAGCAAATACACGCGTCATCGCGAGTTGGCTGATAGCTGCTGCTGCTGTTGCTGCGCCGATGACGCCAGTGCCTCCAGCCCCGCGTCCAGCGCCTCCTGCTCCTCCTGTTGCAGCAACTCCACCATACCGCGCACGCCGGACGCGGCCGGCCCCGGCACGGCCGCCTGGGCCCCCTCGGACAGCGCCGTGGCCGCAGAGCCCAGCAGGCGACTGTGAATGGTGGCAGGACAGACTTGCGTCAGATGAACGGGGTGAAGTGCAGTAAGCGGGAGGGGGGGGGGTACGCGGAGAGCTGCAGCGCTGCCCAGCACACGACCTGGCCTTGACCACCCAGCATGCAACCAGGGATGGACGCACGCCTATCATGCTATACCCCCACTGCCGTTCCGTAAGCTATACGTCCAGCTACCTGCCTCAGCCGCCCAGGCGCCCAACCTCCCGCCCTGCTGGACCCCGCCGCCGCCCTCACCTCCGCAGCGCCTGTAACCGCCCCGCCAGCTCCTGCTCCGCCTGTGTGAACGCCTGTTCCCGCGCAGCGCCTGCCTGCATCAGCTGTAGCTGCCGCTGCGCAAACTGCCGCGCCAGGGGCGGAGTGAAGGAGTCTAGCGCCACCGGCTCGGCCCGGGCCTGGCGGGTGTGATCACGTGGGGGTGGGGGGATTAGGCCGGTACGGAGTACGTATGGTAAGGTGGGCCACAACGGGTGTCCAAGCCAGCCGCTGAGCCAGCGGGGCCGGGCTGAGGCTGCTGTACTGTCCATCTCCATCAAGACCGAGGTTTGCACTCCCAAAGTTGAGCTTGGAGGTGATTGGCACTGCACGGCGCGGCGCCCTTACGTCACGCCAGCGCACCCCACGCGGTGAAACAGCGGGCCCCGGGCGCACCTCTGGGTACTTCTGCAGGAAAGCCCGAATGAGGGGCTTCTCTGGAAGCGTGACGCGAGGTATCCCCGTTAGGGAGTAAGACAACTGCTCGGTGCGGTATCTGCAGCACGGGCCACATTGGGCATGGGTGAGCGGAGGCGTAGTTGCCTGAAGCGCGTGTGTGGGGTTGCTGCGCTATTGCATGCCGTCCAGACCCGGCACAGGCCAGCTTGCGAACTCACTGTGTAAGAACGTCAAGTGCCTTGGGTGCTGCGAAATGGCCGCTCTCCAAGTCTCGCATCAGTTTGGCGACAAGGTTTGCTCTCCGTGTGGGCCGCACCACCAGCCGCCAGAACTCCATCTGTACTTGATTCGTATGTTATTATAATCGCGCTTCAGTCTATTTGGTAAAGGCTGAGTGAAATGGTTCAGCTTGGCCCGGAACTTGCGGTCTGTCGCATACTCACTATACTTTGCTATATTGATGTTTGCCCGTCTTTAATACTGTGTTGAGGAGTGGTTTGATTAGAGGGCACGAGCGGGAGTGCCGATTGCAGGCCGATCCCGCAAGCAACCGGACTAATGCCCACGCGATGCCTATAGTGACGCCTCCAACAGGAATACATGCAATCAACTTACGATGCTACGAAACAACAGCTTGAGGGGAAAGTGACTCTCAGAGAAAACGACGATGGCTGATTCTTCACCTTTGCCCTTCCTCCCGCTTGAGGTTAAGACGCACAGCGGTCATGCGGGATGTATCACACTCACCCCCACGGGAGATGTCCTCTATAGCCCTCACCCGTCGGTAAGGGTTCTCCCGCCCAAAACCGTGCCACATCCACGCGCGCTCGTGGCACCGCTCACTCCCGGGTTCGTGTACTCAGGCCTCCAGACGATCAGTGTCTGACACACGTAGTACTGAGTTGATGCCATGTGAAAAGCTGGAACCTGACCCCGTGCAAATCTCATGGATACAACGCAGAGCGGCCGCGGCATCTTCGGCTGGCTCTCTGGCCTTGTTCGCCCCAACAAAAAGCAGGTCCGCCGGTAGTTTCTACGTTCTACTGTAGTACGGATTAGAACAGAAGCCAATAAGCGAACAAGGGGGGTTTATGCGCCTGAGCTTTATGACTTGGTCCCAACTCTCAAAGCTCAAGGGAGAGAGCGGGGTCCATCCATTTTAATCCTCTTGTATTCCCCGAGTACTCAGGACCCAAGAACAGTGACAACGCCGCAGCCTGCCAACCAGCGCATCTGATGCTTGACCCGCAACCCGCGCAGCTGATTCCTGGGGCGCACCTGATTGGCGCCAAGCTCGAGACGCCATGCCGGTTCACGGTGTGGTGGGCACAGCCCTACACCAGCCGCACCGGCTGCGTCACCAAGCACCGGTTCAAGGCTTGCCACTCCACACGGTCCGTACAAACTGCGGGCCAGGGCGGGCCGCCCACCACGCAGTTGGTGCCGTGACTGTGATTAACACCCTCTGATGGAGTGACTTACCGTATCCTTGCCGCCATGTTGTTGACGGCTTGCAGGTTTGAGACGCCGGACACCGTGGCTGCACAGGTACGGACGGACTGTGCCCGTGTGCCCCGCTGCCTGCCCATGGCCTCAGGCATACCACATGCCGGCAGCTGCAGGCGCGCAATGCACTCATGCCCCGGCCAGCTCTCCCGCATGCCCGCGAACCGCCGCACAGCTACCTGGTCTTGTGCCCGTCCAGACCCCGACCCCCCTCCCCCGGCTCACGCCGCAACCGCCGCTGCCGGCCTGCTACACAGGCGCTGGTGGAGTACCTGCGGCGCCGCGCCAGCTGGTGGGGCCGGGCCTCGCCGCCGCACGTGGCCGCCATCGTCAACCCGGTCAGCGGCAAGGGCTCGGCGCAGCGGCTGATGGAGGCGCAGGTGCTGCCGCTACTGCGGGACGTGGCGGGGCTGAGGGTCACCGTGCACGTGACACAGGTGCGGGGCGTGGGTGCGGGGGAAGATGGGGAAAGGGCACGAGGGCTGAGAGGAGGGCTGGTGGTGTGCCAGACAATGCCAGAGACTTGCGGGTTACGTCCGCACGTTCACACATGGGCATTGGCAACGGCTACCGTGTACGGTAACTGTGCGAAAAGGCATGCAGTGGAACTGAAACATACCGCACTAGACGCAGCCGGCAGTGTGTGCGGGCCTCGGTCATCGCTCAGCCTGCTTCGCTCGCGTCACCTACTGCTGCCGCGCTGCACAGGCTCGCATGCACGCGGCGGAGCTGGTTCGAGGCCTGAACCTCAGCTGCGGTAGCAGTGCGGCGGAGGGAGCCGCCGGTGCCGCCGCGGCCTCGGGGTCGGGTGCTGCACCCCCTGTGGACCTGATCATGTTCGTGGGCGGGGACGGCACCTTGTACGAGGGCCTGCAGGTGAGGGGCCGGCGTGTGGCGTAGTGGGTAGATTATTCCAGGGGGAGAGCGGCGGCCCTGTGGCCTTGCGGCCACCGGTCCGTGCTTGCGGGGTTGGCGTCGCATACCCATGTTCCCTTCCCCAAGTAGCACTCGTGCGGCCCTGTCGCCAGCACAACCGACACGGTCACTGACTTCCACGCCGTGCATTGGCCTGCGCAACCGGGCACAGGGCCTGTTCCAGCGCCCCGACTGGGAGGCGGCGGTGCAGTGCCCCATGGCGGCGGTGCCGTGCGGCAGCGGCAACGGACTGGCGGCCAGCGCGGGGCTGTGGGACCCGGTCACGGCGGTGGTGTCCGTGTGCCGCGGCCGCACGGAGGCGGTGGACGTGGCCAGTGTGCTGCAGCCGCCGGGCAACCGCTTCTACTGCCTGCTGTCGGTTGTGTACGGCTCCATGGTGCGTGGGTGCAGGTTGGAGAGGGAGTGTGGAGAGTTAGGGGGAGGGGTTCCGGTGCGTGGTAATGCAGGGTGGCAGGGCTCGTGGGTTGGCGTGGTGCAAGTGATGTTGAGGCTGTGGGCAATTTGACTCAAACGGAGGGCCTCGGTGTTAGAGAGCGCGGGGCCGGGGGCACGTATCGGTGTGCTTGCCCGCAAGAGGCCTGCTTTTCTTTCCACGGGTCTGTGACGGTCCTGTGCCCCTGACAACTGTGCAACAGGCCAACCTCGACATCGGCACACAACATCTGCGGTGAGGTGGTGTCATTTGGACTTGGCAGTGAACCTGCGCGCCCGCTTGCGGACGTTGGGGCGCCTCTTGTTTAGCTGCATCATGTCGCTGCCGTTCACTTCTTTTTCCTGCTTCGCTGTTGCACGGAAGGGCCCCTCTCCCCATCCGCCTTCTGTACCTGGGCTTTAACGCCTCCCTGTTGCTTCCTCCGCGTCGCCAGGTGGATGGGCGAGCTGCGCTTCCACCTGGGTGGGCTGTGGGAAATCATCCGCGGCCGCCTCTACAACTGCCGCATCTTTGTGCTGCCGCCAGCCGGCGAGGGGGCCGAGCCGCTGGCACGCGACGGCAACGGTACCGCCGGCACCGGCGCCGCCTCGCCCCAAGCAGTGGTCATCACCTTGCCTCAAGGGGCGACTGAGGACACGGCGGCTGGCGGCGCCGGCGGTGCAAGCGGGGCTGCTGCTGCCAGCAGCGGCAAAGCCGGTGGCGGCATGCACGAGCGGCTGCTGCCGGCGCGCCAGTCAGCGGGGAATGCGGGTGGCGGTGCGGGTGGACATGTATCCGACTACCCTGCAGGTGTGTTGATGAATTGTGCACTCTGGCCTGACCCGCTCGGGCCTTGGCTTGCTTCCATTCTTGGGCGTCTCTTGCTTGCTGAGCAGTATGCACTGCCCCCACACATGTGCATGCCAGTTTGCCTACGTGTCTCCCTCGCGTTAATTTACTGTAACACGCGACCGCATGCGCAGGGCCGCCGTTGCCGCTGCTGGCCTCGCTGCCCGGCCTGCCGCATCCGCTGCCCGACAGCCTGGATAGCCTGCCGGCGGGCTGGCAGCAGCTGCCGGACTCGTTCGCCATCCTGGGCGCCTACAACACGCAGTACCTGGCGCTGGGGGCGCGGGCAAACCCCGGCGGCCGAATGGGCGACGGCGCCTGGGACGTGTGGCACATGGCGGCAGACGGCGGGGCTCACAGGGGCAAGCGGGCGAGCGGCGGCGTGCGTGCGCGCGCACTCAAGGTGCTACTGGGGATTGAGGACGGCGGCTTTGCAAAGTCGCCGGGCGTGATGCGGACAACCAAGGTAGGTGTGCATGTGCGTCTTTTGGCTGAGGGCGCATGTGTGTGCAAGTCGGTGTGCGTTCATGAGCGCCGCAGCTGCGCACACACACGCTGTGCCCATGTACATTGCCAAGTTTGTGGCCGGACGTTCACAATCCCGTCGCAGGCTCGCGCGCTGATGTTTGAGCAACGCGACTCTGCGACGTGGACGGTGCTGGATGGCGAGGAGGTGAGCCGCGGGCCGCACATGACACGGGCCGTTGAGCGGAAGCCTGCAACGCCGCATCAACCTGTGAATGCGCCTCGCATGCCGCGCAACCGAGGCCAAAACCAACGCCCACTCCTTCCCATAGCTCACATTGTCACTGCTGCTTCTGCTCTTCTGCTGTCTGTTGCCCGTCTGTTGCCTCACTGCAGGTGCCCAACCTGCCCCTGTACCTTGAGGTGCACCAGGGCATTTGCCGCCTGCTGGTGGCGCCGCTGTTTGAGGAGCTGGATTGATGGTGCAGGCGTGGACCTGGATGCGGGTGGTGGTTGCAGCAGAGCGGCGGACGGGGCGGCGTGACTACATTTAGTTGTGTGCGTTTGCAATGACCAGCACTTCAGTACAGACCGCTGCCGCCCAGTAGTGTGGTGATGTGGTCCCGTAGTGAAGGCGACACTACAGAAGGGTGAGCATGGATGCCAAGATCAATGTTGGCGGAGCTGGACTGATACGCGCTGTAATGTACCGGCATTGGAAGGTTCTGCTGTCCGCTAGACAACAAGTCGCTGCCACTGGCGCGGGTAACCCAGACCATGGCCTCTTCCATTAGGAGGGTGGGAATTTCGGGGATCGGCTATTTTAAAGTGGTTGTGACGGGCCGTCCCAGCTCTGCTGGATACCTGGGCGGGGCAACCGGATGGCTGGGGCGGGGCGTCCCAGGTCTGCTGGATGGCCTGGCGGGGTCCGCTGGATGGCCCGGTCGGGTCGGCCCGGCAGTGTTGGATAGACGGGCGGGACCTGTTGCGCGTCCCGGTCGGGTCGTCTCCCGGTAGGCAGGTTACGTGGCCGGGCATTGCTGGATGGCCCGTGCCGGCTGGATGAATCTCCGACCCGATGCGCTGGATGGGCCCCCCAGACATCCCTCCCACCCTCCGGTCCATCATGTCATAACGTTTGCGTCCCTGACTCCCCGCGCCCTTAGGACTGTGCCTTCCAACCGTTGTCATTTGCGTCAGTTACACGGAAACTTTCCGCTGCCGCGTGTACACGCACCTGTCTTGGCTAGAGGTGTGCATTACGGCAACAACCCTAGCTGACCACCTGTGTCAGTTTATGCCCCTGACACCATCCTCGTCAACTTGCACCAGTGGACCTAACAACTAAATCGTGAGCCAAATGTAGCTCACGCATCACGCTCGTTTTGGCACGGCAGAACGCGCAAACGCGGGCACGCATTGAGCAGGCGACCGTCAAAGTGCTGGGGACTCGGTCCAAGGCAGTGCCAACCCCACACCACTTCGTGGTCAAGTCCAGCCTCCAGCGAGAACCGCTGCATGCACACGGTCAAGAGTCACCCAAAACACACGCCTCATGGCGGCAAGTATCCTGGAATACACGCAAGGCCATGTCTCGCCCAAACCAGCTGTCGTGTCATTCTTCTCGTGTAATACTTGCTAGCGCATATGCCGCGCGTCACTCCTTGGTTACGTATTGAGTCCAGGCAATCCCAAGACCCACAAAACAGTACAGGCGCTTATGATGGAATGCATCTCCTTCCGAGGCGCTCCATTGCGCTCATGTTGCCCGAATATCCCGAATACTGACTGACCGCCTGAAAGCGGCACAGCCCCCACCTTTCAATGACCTCCCGTCATCAACAAGCGCTCGCCCTCCATCACTACTACATACCCGCCGACCCCGACGTTGGGCATTTAGCCCTTGAGCACGGTCTTGATCAGCAGGCGCGCCACGGTGTAGGGGTCGACGTTG
Source organism: Chlamydomonas reinhardtii (assembly GCF_000002595.2). Taxonomy (NCBI): domain Eukaryota; kingdom Viridiplantae; phylum Chlorophyta; class Chlorophyceae; order Chlamydomonadales; family Chlamydomonadaceae; genus Chlamydomonas; species Chlamydomonas reinhardtii. The sequence goes on from NC_057015.1 coordinate 5,459,524, forward strand.
GCAGCGGGGCGGCGGTCCTCCAGGTAGCCGTAGCCCTTGAGCATGACGGGCAGGGGAATGCGGATGGAAGAGCCGCGGTCAGCCACACCGTGCTTGAAGGTGTTGATGTCACAGGTCTCGTGCTTGCCGGTCAGGCGCGCCTCGTTGCCAATGCCGTACTGGGTGATGTGCTCGATGTGGGTCTTGGACAGCTTCTCCACGGCCTCCTCAATCACCTTCATGCCGCCGGGCACGCGCATGCCCTTGGTCGAGAAGTTAGTGTGGGCGCCAGTGCCGTTCCAGTCACCGGTGCGCACGGGCTTGGGGTTGAAGGTCGACACAATGCCGAAGTCCTCGCCCAGGCGGTGCAGCAGCCAGCGGGACAGCATCACCTCGTCGCCCAGGGCCAGAGGGCCGACGGGGCCGATCTGGTACTCCCACTGGCCGGGCATCACCTCGGCGTTGATGCCGGAGATGACCAGACCGGCCTTCATGCAGGCCTCCATGTGGGCCTCAGCCAGGGGGCGGCCGAAGGCGGACTCAGCGCCCACACCGCAGTAGAAGGGGCCCTGCGTGGCAAGGAGAAAAGACTCAATACCAAGCCCCATGAGAGACTGCGTGGGATACTCCTGGGCTTCAAGACGCTCCCTGCGGCCATCCCCCGCTCAGCCGCACCCCTCGCCAGCTCCAGTCGTATCCCTTGCGCTGCCGCACCTGGGGAGCAGGGAAGCCGCCAGCGGGCCAGCCGTAGATGTGGCCAGAGGTCTTGGCCAGCATGGTGTACTCCTGCTCGAAGCCGTACCAGCAGTCCTCGGCAGTGACCTTGTCGTCAATGATCTCGCGGAGCTTGGCGCGGGTGTTGGTGGAGTGGGGCTTGCCATCGGGGGCGAACACCTCGCACATCACCAGCACGTGGGGGGCACCGCGGATGGGGTCGGTCACCACGCGCACGGGGCGCAGGATGCAGTCCGAGTTGTTGCCCTCAGCCTGGCCGGTGGACGAGCCATCGAACGACCAGTCGGGGTACTCCGAGGCGTCCAGGCCAAGGGGAGCCTCGAAGCACTTGGTCTTCGAGCGCATCTCGTTGAAGATCATGCCCTGTGTTGGGGCGCGTCACAGCGGGGCATGTCAGGCGCCCGTAGCAGTGGAGGCGGATGCCACTACACCGGAAGGGTGCGCTGCTTGTCAGCAGCCGCGTGTCACCCTTAACAGTGCCTCAGGCCATCGCGTGAGGCATCACGTGAACGTATCAGGCGCAGGCAACCCTAGCTACATCAATGCGGGTGCATCTGTCGATTTATGGGGAAGAACATCGCGCTTGTCACGAGAAAGCTACGGTGGGCGACTATCGTAGAGGGCAGGACTGGCACTGTCCGCATTGCCGTATTCATCAATGGGCACGTGCTGCACCGGTTGGGTAACTAGTAGCGGCAAGGTCGGGCTACGCGACTGCCACGCCGCAGCACGCCGGGCAGTACTTGCCTTCTCGGCCTTGCCTTCGTTGCCATCCGCCCAGATGTACTCGGCCTTCATGCCATAGGCTTGGACGCGCACCGTCAGGCGACGGCCCTGCAGACAGGACGCAAAGAACGCCGCGGAAGACCGCATTAGAAGGGAGGCAACACAGTCGCGCGCTAGGAGTGCCTCACCCCCGCATAGGTCGAAACCAGACAACGAGAAACGCATGCGCTGGGTGCACGTGTAGCGCCCGAGACTCCAACGTCGGGCTGGCAAGCGCGAGGCATTCTACAAGCCGCCCACACGTGCTCCTCGCAGCCTCTAGCTCACCTGGCGAGGAGCGCCAGTGGCACGGCCAGATACCTGTGAAGCATTGAGAACAGAGAAATCGAGTCAAATCAGCCTGCAGTCGTGCGCACCAATCGAAGCCGTGGGCGTGAGTGCACGAGTAGTGGCTGACCTGGGTGTTCAGACGCATCGAGACGGCCATGGTGATGAACTATACCGAATGGTAATACCCGGGAAACAACTTTGCCGGGTGATTAAGAAGACGACTTGCACGCCGCGTACGGTGAGCTCATGCGGCGTGACTGCGCGACCGGAGCGCTTTCCAGAGACGTTATTCTCGGCACAAGAATGTAGGAACTGTCTATTACGGTCGGCAATTACAGTACTTCCGTTGCCATGTGACCGGGCCACTGCCAGCACTCGCAACCCGGCATGCGTGCTGGCCAACATATGCTCGCTAGCACGTTTTCCAGTTCGCCGAATGCGCATGGCACATCCGTATGACCGGGCAGGACAGGGTTCCCTCGACTTAAACGCCCGTGGTCACCTGGCGCCGGGTCACCTGGCGCCATGCCCCACTCCAGGTGAGCTGTCCCAATGGGTTATGTAGCATAATGTTCTAGCATTTCACTTGTAGAGCAATCGTGTGGAAGGGGTGAGCGACAGAGTTGCTTGGTGCCAGGAAGGACAGGCCGAAACAGCAGACACCACCCGGACTTCACCCTGTACTTGCCTATGAAGGTTCCCTTTGCAGGAAGCTTCAGGGCCGCTAGAATGATAGGGGCAATGGTCGCGTTGCAGATTCAAAGTCGGGAAGGCGGGCACTGGCGGGCAGCGGAATGCGTGCCAGCAAGCTAGGGTTTTGACAGCCAACCCCCAAACGCGGGCTGGACGCCGCAAGCGTAATTGCTTATAGCAGTTAACACTGCCCAGCTGAATACGCAAGGCAAGGGCTGCGCTCGGCGGTCCTTTTGGGGCCGCTTGCAGCTCAGCGGTGCACCACGGCCAGGCACGCTCGGTGTCTTTCGTTGCCTTCATCTAGTAAATATGTAACTAAAAGAACCGCTCGATGATTTGGGGCTGGCTCGCGTGGCCAAGCCCATGCGACCTCATGGCGCCGAATTGGGCGAGTTGCTGGCGACAAGGGGGTCGCTGCTACCCAGCTCGATCCCCTTTACCTCGTTGCAAAGATGGCGTTCGCTCTGCGTGGTGTTACCGCTAAGGCCTCGGTGGGTGCACATTCAGCTGGTGGCGTTTCGCGAAGCAAGGGTTCCCTCCGCAAGCTCCGACTAGTTTTGACGGGTTGTTCGCTCCCTATGTGCTCCCATCCTTATCCTTTCACCACAGGGCCGCACTGCTGGCGCCCGCTCGGTAGGTTGGGTGCGTGGCGACCTCTTTTGGCGGCGGCGGTGCAGCATTCAGCCTGAGTCGCCCGTGGCGCAGTCGCCTTGCAGAACTTAGATGGCTAGACAAATAAAAATATACAAGTCAGCGTGGGGAGCAGCAGCTGGTCGAGGCGCCCTGCAACAGCGCAAGACATCGTTGGGTCGCCTCCTGGGCAGAAGCGGGCGGATCAGGGCCGCCAAACATCTATGGAGCGCACAAGCAAAGTGAAGCTACCATATAGCACTGGACCAAGCGCAGCGCTTGCATGTGACTGTGCTCGATGCACGTTCAGGAAATTCGCTTGCATCGCTTTTTGTGCTTGCTTTCCGCAGTCGGGCCGCACCCTGACGGTGCGCGTCCAGGCCTATGGCATGAAGGCTGAGTACATCTGGGCGGATGGCAACGAGGGCAAGCCTGAGAAGGTGGGAGTGGGGGCGCGCACGAGGGGGTTTGCGTGTGGCGTGCCCTGGAACGAAGTAAAATGAGCAAGGTTGACGACTTAGGACTGTGTGTAGCCCAGCTATCGTTTTCTTCGTTAGCTTGACCATGCACATGCTTTTAGGGTACGGGTTACTGCAGGGTTTGCTTACCTACATGAGTTTGCGACAGGCGCCGTTGTGTTGAGCGAACGCGGTTGGGCAGCACAATACGTCCCGATTGTCGGGAGCATGTATGCGAGGGAAGTGCTAGCGGCACGTGTCCTCTGGTGCCGCAACCTGCGCCTCAGTGGCGGCTCCAGAGAGGTTCCGGGTTTCACCAGACTAGTGGTGACTGTGGGCGTGCAGCGCTGTCACCAACGCCGGCGTGCCCCGCTGTGACGGGCCCCACCACAGGGCATGATCTTCAACGAGATGCGCTCGAAGACCAAGTGCTTCGAGGCCCCCCTGGGCCTGGACGCCTCGGAGTACCCCGACTGGTCGTTCGATGGCTCGTCCACCGGCCAGGCTGAGGGCAACAACTCGGACTGCATCCTGCGCCCCGTGCGCGTGGTGACCGACCCCATCCGCGGTGCCCCCCACGTGCTGGTGATGTGCGAGGTGTTCGCCCCCGATGGCAAGCCCCACTCCACCAACACCCGCGCCAAGCTCCGCGAGATCATTGACGACAAGGTCACTGCCGAGGACTGCTGGTACGGCTTCGAGCAGGAGTACACCATGCTGGCCAAGACCTCTGGCCACATCTACGGCTGGCCCGCTGGCGGCTTCCCTGCTCCCCAGGTGCGGCAGCGCAAGGGATACGACTGGAGCTGGCGAGGGGTGCGGCTGAGCGGGGGATGGCCGCAGGGAGCGTCTTGAAGCCCAGGAGTATCCCACGCAGTCTCTCAGGGGGCTTGATATTGAGTCTTTTCTCTTTGCCACGCAGGGCCCCTTCTACTGCGGTGTGGGCGCTGAGTCCGCCTTCGGCCGCCCCCTGGCTGAGGCCCACATGGAGGCCTGCATGAAGGCCGGTCTGGTCATCTCCGGCATCAACGCCGAGGTGATGCCCGGCCAGTGGGAGTACCAGATCGGCCCCGTCGGCCCTCTGGCCCTGGGCGACGAGGTGATGCTGTCCCGCTGGCTGCTGCACCGCCTGGGCGAGGACTTCGGCATTGTGTCGACCTTCAACCCCAAGCCCGTGCGCACCGGTGACTGGAACGGCACTGGCGCCCACACTAACTTCTCGACCAAGGGCATGCGCGTGCCCGGCGGCATGAAGGTGATCGAGGAGGCCGTGGAGAAGCTGTCCAAGACCCACATCGAGCACATCACCCAGTACGGCATTGGCAACGAGGCGCGCCTGACCGGCAAGCACGAGACCTGCGACATCAACACCTTCAAGCACGGTGTGGCTGACCGCGGCTCTTCCATCCGCATTCCCCTGCCCGTCATGCTCAAGGGCTACGGCTACCTGGAGGACCGCCGCCCCGCTGCCAACGTCGACCCCTACACCGTGGCGCGCCTGCTGATCAAGACCGTGCTCAAGGGCTAAATGCCCAGCATGCGCCAGCTAATAAGGGCAGCGATGAGGCGGAGGGGTGCGTGACTCGGATGTGAGCTGTGATGAGGGGGTTGCTTCTATCGGCTAAGGGTGTGTGTGTGTGTGTCTGTCTATGCTGGGCCGGGTATGTGGACCGGCGACCTGACGTTTGGAATGCGTGCGTGTGCACACTGCCCGGTTGCAGTGTCTGCGCATGTATTTCCTGGCAACTCCAAAGCCTACGGTTGAGCAAGTGACCTGTCTTTGGTTGGACGATTGTTCTGACACGTCGATTGCTGCTAGGTTAACGGGAGGTTGCGGCGTGAGCCCTGCGACGAGCTGCGTAATACTATTTCCTTGTACTTCTTCCTCGCGCGCCCTCCTGGGTGCTGACGCATTGTCAGGTTTGCTCAGGTCGCCACATGTAATCGAACACGTCAACAGAACACTCGTCTGGGTTGATTGGGAAGGCATCTTTTGACCGCCTGAATGCCCGGGATTGTAGGGTGAGATAGCCGAGGTTCATTTGCAGCTGTAGAGAGAGTCCCGGCCAATGATTGCAAGATATGCACAGGATCAACGTACACGAAGCGGAAACACCACTAGCTTAGCGCGTTGCCGGATTGCAACATGGGACCGTCATTAAGTAGATACCAGACCAGACCAAGCGCCTGTAATGGTTGGCACGGCATAAAGACCTGCACCACTGCCTGTGGGCTGTGAAGTCCAAGGTCTATGAGAGGTGCGGTGCGGTCACAGTCCCTTGCAAGATGTTCCGCATCGCCACCCCGCAAGCAGGCCGGGCACCACCCAGCACCTGATGGGGGCGCCTCCAATATCATCATGCAACGGTGCACCTAACCCTATCGAAAGCACTTCGCTAACCCTTTTCCGCATTCCATTGGAAGTGTCACGCACTTGCACCCTTGCGCTCACTGCACCCTACTGGGCTTCACCAGCCTGCCTTAACACTGTCCCATCTCACACCCTTGCGCCCGCAAACATCTACGGTCTACACATGCACGCACACTCCTGACTACGTTAGCGCCACTGCCGCGGCTGCCATCAGGTGGTTTCCCGCCGCGGACCCCGGCGCCATCCCGGCCATACCACCGCCCGCGCCGCCTCCCTGGCTCAACTGCTGCGGTGCCTGCTGCGGCGACGCCTGCTGCTGCGCCTGCTGTGGCGGCCCCTGCGGAGAAGCCGGTTGCTGCTGCTGTTGCTGCTGCAGCTGCTGATAATGGTGCTGCGCGTCCTTGTCCAGTTCCTGCGCCGTGCGCCGCACCGCCGCCGCGCGCTGCCGGTGCAGCTCCGAGGCGTTCGCGCGGCGGTAGGGCTTGAGCACGTCGCCGGCGAACCCAGGGATGGCCAGGTTCCAGCTGCGCTCCAGGTGCAGCGCGATGTCGCGCGCCTTGAGCACGCCGCCGCTCTTGCGCCGCTTGGCTGCCTCGCAGCCCAGGGCCACCGCGTTGCTGACCCACTCGGTGTAGAACTCCACCAGCGCGGCCTCCGTGGCGGGGTCCATCACGTGGTTCTCGAGGCCGGCGGCGCGCAGTGCCATGCGCATGCCACGCCGGGGCAGCAGGCGGCGGTCGTCGTCGGGATGGTCCACCGAAAACGCACTCCCACCCGCCGCGGCCGCCGCCGCCGCGCGCTGGCGCTGCAGCAGCTGCTGCTGTTGCTGCTGCTGTTGGCGCTGCGCCGCCTGCGCGGCCGCCGCTGCGGCTGCTTGCGTGGCCTGCGTGTGCGCCAGCGTCTGCGAAATGATGTTGAACACCTGCGCCGCAGCCAACGTGGGCTGTGCAGGCGCTGCTGCTGCCGGCTGTGCCACCGCTACGCTGGGGGCTTGTGCGGGAGCAGGCTCGGGCTCGCCAGGCCGCATTCGCTTAGCATCCGGTGGCCCCACGGCATCCGCTGGGCGCTTGGCACCGACCTGCTGCTGTGCCTGCATTTGCTGGTATTGCGCCATGCCAGGTGCTGGCAGTCCCGGCTGCGCAACCACGCCTAGCGCCATGCCAGCCGGCCGCGGAGGTGCCGCTCCTGGCGCCATGCTGGGGGGCATGCCCGGGATCATGCTGTGCGAGACGCCGGGTGCCATATTAAGCGGCTGGATTGGTAGCCCTGCCTGCGGCGCGACGCCCGGCGCCATACCAGGCGCCGCACCTGGCGCCATACCTGGTGCCATCCCTGGTGCCATAGACATTGGCGGTGGCCCCGGCTGCATGCTGCTTGGTGGTCCCGGCTGCATGATGCCTCTTCGCTAGCCCTAGCTAGGTGCGGCTCAGCTCTGCTGAGTCCCGGCCAAGGCCGGGGCCCACTCTCAAGCTCTCCGAGTGATCCGCCTGGCGAGCAGAGCAAGTATTCGAAGCAGTAAGTCCAGAATAGCGCTCAAAAAATCGCGTTTTTGCAAGAGCTCTGAATCAAAGACAAGCGCGCCAGTGTTTCAGGCCTTTGCAGCGAGAATGTTCCTTACTGCATATGCTTCTGTTGTTGTTGTTGTTGTTGTTGTTGTTGTTGTTGTGAAGTTAGCTATATATTCCAAGTATGGACAAAACTGGGAGCGCAGTTGCCATCCTGGAAAATTGCATGCAGCTCACACTGCACATATGCAGGACAGCTCCGATGGAAGCTCCAATACAAATAATTGGTCTCTGGCACAAGACCAAATGCCGCCCAGGGGAGGCTCGAGCGGAGAGGAGGACGACGTCGAGGAGCGTTGGGATGACGACGCGGTGGTGGTGAGCATGAAGTCGTCTTTCTGTGCGCAGCCAGTTTCAATTACAGCCGTGTCATCAATCATAAATCATGCGAGCGAAACCCCTGCAAGATTGATGCGCAATGTTGCGGGCGGTGACCAGCACCTTCGTCTGCGCCAAAGACGCCCACCCGCCACTCCTGTCAAACAACTAGCGGCACCGCGCAGGTTGATATCAACACGGTCACGCCAGTCACGACACTCAAGAACTGCCTTAGCACTGACCTGCCGCTTCGATTGGCGTACTTGAAGGTGGGTATGGGCATTCTTTGGGTGACGTGGTGTGCTCGGGGGGGGGGGGGAGGTCGCCGAGTCGCGTATAACCCATTCGGAACCTTGTGGCCGACATCCCGTCCTGCAGAGCCTTGCGTCCGCTGCCACCCGGGCCAACAAAAGGGAGCTGCAACAACTCTTAGACGTAAGTAATGATCACACTGTGGACGTGCGGGATGATTGGGCGTCATTTACACGCCGTGGTTGTGTTGCTTGGCTGCTATCACCCCCAAATGAGGCACACCCGATCCTCTGCAGGCCGTGCCAACACTCTTGGATGACGAGGCGCTGGGTGTAAGGTTGGAAACATTGGAGCAACTGTCACAGCTTGGTGGGTGCACTGGGCAGATATCAGGATGGCAGCCGGCAGATTGCTGGGGTCATACAGCATTATGTCCAGCTCACCCGGCGTACAGCGCAGTGCATCAGACTGTGGACACGCGCACAGAGATGCTGTCGGTTGAGTGTTTGTTGCCCTCACCATGCTGCCGCGCAGCCAAGGTTTGCAGCTCCACGTGTAGCTGTGAGGAGGTGGAGGAGGCGGTGGTGAACGGACTGGAGGCTCAGCTGCTGCCGGCCATAGCGCCGGCGCCCGGCGGCAGCGGCGTGGCCGGCACCAGCACCCTGCCTATGGTGAGCCTGGCACCCACCCAGTGCATGGCTGTGCTGACTAGACCATGCGCCTGTTACTCAGCAGCCTGTTTCGACTAACGCATCACGAAGTGTTTCCTTCCCTCGCGTTCTGACACATGTGCTCTGTGCTGGTTCAGCAGGTCCGGGAGGCCCAGTTGGCCGCCCTGGACTCGGTGTGCGGCGTGCTCCCGGCCAGCTCTGTGCACCCGCTGCTGGCACGCCTGTGCCGTGCAGCCGACTCCGGGCTGGTGCGTGCCGTACTGCCGTGCCTGTCTGTACATGACGCATGCTTGCCAAGCAACCGCGACTGCTGGATGCCACGTCTAGGGTAGCCGGAAGCCCGACCTGTCGCGCTGGCGCCGTGTACCTGATGCGCCCGGTGTGTTGCTTGTTGCTGGCGCAGGAGAAGGCCGCTGGGCATTCTGGTGGTGGCAGCGGTGGCAAGGCGGGCGGTGACGCCGCACTCATGGCTCTGTCCATGCTGGCGGTGGCGGTGCGGCACATGCCTCCGGAGCGGGGGCTGGCGACAGCTCACAGCCTGGCAACAAAGCTTTCCGCGAACGCGGACCTGCGAGTCCGTGAGGTGGGCGGGGCGGGCTGCTGCGGGGGCCTAGCGAGTCGCTCGACGACTGACTTGACCAAGCCACGCTGGTAGGAGCATAGCCGTTGATGCCGTGGCGACGTGCCCAATGTGTGTGGCTAACACCGCCTCCATGGTCCCGGAACTTGCAGGCACTGGCCAGCGTGCTGCCGCACCTTTTCAGTAATTTCGCCCGGCTGCCGGGCGCGTTGGAGCAGATGTGTGCGCTGTTCAGCAAGCTGTGCGAGGACAAGGTGCGCAGTGACACGTGTTCCAGCCCCACTTCCCGCTGCGCGGGACTGTGTTGCCACCTGCCGACTCTCGGACAACTGGACGGCACTGCACCCGCGGCATACCTGCCTGCCTGCAGGTGTGGAGCGTGCAGCAGGCGTGCGCGCGTGTTGTGCCGGACGTCAGCGAGCAGTGCAGCCGGGCCGCATGCGACGTGAGCACGGGCGCCCCCGCCAGCACCAGCGGCAGTGCGGATGCGGCGCTTGCTGCTCGCTGCGACGGCCTGCAACGGGGTGTGCTGGAGGGGGAGTACCTGGGCAGGCTGCTGCCAGCCAGCTCACAGGTGCGTGAGGCACGTGCAACAGGGCAGTCGTGTCAGGACTCAGAAATGCGCTCTACTGGGGTCGGAACCGCGGATAGGTCCAGCGGGAGTCAGGGGTTTGCCCGCCTTTGGAAAGAGTTGGCTGGATCTGCAGGCGAGGGGCTGGCCGGTAGTATGCATGTTCCATGCACGTCTGACTTACCTGGAGGCATGGATGTCGCAAGCACGCCCCGTCCATGGACCAGGCGGAAACCCGCACTCCGAGCCAGACGCTCCCCCCCACCGCGCTGACACCCCCCTCGTCACAGTGGGTGGTCACGGCTGCGCGCCAGGTGGCAGGAGCGGCCATTGCGGGACTGCGACCGGGGCTGACGGCGGATCTGCTGCCGCGGCTTCTGGACGCATTTTGCGCCGCGTCCGCTGCGGTGGGGCAGGGCGCTGTGGAGGTGAAGCGGGCGTGTGCGGCGGCCTTCGCAGACGTGCTAGCCAAGGTGAGAGGCAGTGTCAGCCCTCGTGACGGCAGGGAATGAGGCAGCGCACGGCGCTTCCAGCGCCTGTGCAAAGGCCGCCTCCCCTTCTTGCACCCATACCGTTGAGGTTCTGCGCGCCCAGGCGTCGACCTGCGTCCCTGTGTTGCCGCAGGCGGGCCATGCGCACTGGCCACAGCTGCACCCGGTGTGGGGACGGCTGCTGCGCCAGGCGGATGGCGCCACGCTGTGCAACGCTGTGGGCGGCGCGGAGCGGGTGGTGCGGGTGCTGGCGGCTGGGCCACTCGGGGCGTCAGGCGCGGCGCAGGTGGGCGCGGCCGTGTTGGCACTTGGCAGGGTGGGCTGGGGCCCCTGGTAGGCTGAGCCCATGGAGGGCTCACCGCGTTGGCCACAGTGCCGCTGGCTGTGACACAAGCAGTTACGCCCTTCAACGCCCCACCATGTCCTTTCCTCCTGCAGGAGGTTGTGGGCGGGCAGCTGCAGGAGGTGCTGCGGGCCAACCTGCACGCCGTGGCGCCGGCCGTGTGTGAGGAAATGGCGGGGCTGCTGGCGGTGTGCCCGCCGGAGCTGCAGCGGCAGGTGCTGGAGGTGAGGCCGACCCGCGGTGTCGGTGATCGTGACCATTTCTGACTTTTGTGTACGACTCAAGGGATATCTTATCGGTGTTCTTGACACAGCCAGAGAGTGAGTAACCCCTGCCCGCTGGCACGACTGCAGGTGCTGCCGGCACTCTGCGAGCCGCCGGCGGCCGGCAGCGGCCGCTGTGGCGATTGGCGGCCGCGGCTGTGCCTGGCACGGCAGCTGCACGCCACCGTATGTGCGGTGGCGGCGCCCGGCGCCGCGGGCCCCGATGCGGCGGCGACAGTGGCGCGTTGTGCGGTGCAGCTATGCGGCGACCCCGTCTGGTCGGTGCGGCAAGCCGCGGCGGCACAGGTTGGTCTCATACTCGGACAGGCGTCGCCACCGCCCCCGTTAAACCAGGACGCCGAAGACGGAGCGGCTACGCCTGGCAGCAGCGCTGCAACAACGGTAGCGCTGACGGAGACGCAGCGGAGCTGGCTGCAGCGGTTATCTGGGGTTGAGAGCTGTGAGGGGCTGCCAGGGCTGGGGGTGGAGGCACTGCAGGTGCTTTCTTCCTGGTTGGGTGCCGCTGTCGGCGGGACGCGGGCGGAGGAATCCCTGGCTGTCACAGCGTGCTGTGCTGCTTTTGCGAGCCAAGCATGTTGATCTGGCTCGGTTGTGTCGGGGAGAGTGTGGTACCTACACTGCAGGAGATGCACTATTTGTTGGCCACCGTTATGCGTTCGGGGCTTAGGGCGGCGTGTTGACCAAAGCTTCCAAGGTTCACCCGAGTTCGGAGGCATGGGGCGCATTCATTGTACGGTAACTGCCATCCGCCTGCCTGCTGCCATGCCTCGACCTCGCTCAGCGTCAATCCGCGACACGCTTGTGAAGCCTACGCGGCTTTAATCCACACCCCCGCAGCCCGGCACGTCCAATCGTCAACGCGCATCACACATTCAATGACTGAATCCATGAATTGCAGCACCGCACGCCAGGGCCTACTGTACGATACCGCTCTTCTGTCAATGCACACCTGCATCCCATCACTTCCTCGCTGAAAGACCCGCCGCCGCCGCCACCGCTCCTGACGCACCCGCCGCTGCTGCCATCCCGCCGGCGCCGGCGCCGACGCCCGCCGCCCCGTCCCGCCCAGACACGCGCGCCTCCATGCGCGCCGCCCGCGCGGCGTCCTCCTCCTCCATGCGCCGCCGCGCCTTGTCCAGGTCGCGCTTGAGGTAGTAGGTGGTGGTGGCCAGCATGCTCATCATGGCCAGCACCGTCAGGTAGCCGCGCAGCGACATGTACTGCGGGCCGATGGCGATAGCGAACCGGATAGAGGATGAGAGGGGGCGCGCGGGGCAGGAGAGCTGTCAAGCGCCCTTCAGGGGACACCAGGCGTTGAGCGGGAGGAGGCAAGCGACGACCTAGCGATAGCGATGAGGGCCGCACTACAGAAGCAGCGTGGCAAAGCCAGGGCGCTGCAAGCCCCGGCCCGCTTAAGCCCCGCCACCCCCCATGAGAGAAATGTAAGCCCCCATGCAACGCCTCACCCAGGCTGGCAGGTAGCCGTGCTTGAAGTAGGAGGAGTCCGACAGGTAGCAGATGGCCTGTGCGGGCGTGGCGCGTGCGGCGCCGGGCGTCACACGGCGGGGCGCAGCAGCAGCAACGTAAGACCCGTGAAGCTCCCGTGTATACCGAACGAGCCGTGCTGGGTACGAACCCTTTTCACGCGCCCTTACAGCGAGCTACCCGCTTGAAACCCTCGCCACCGTTCGTTTCAGTCCTTCTTTTGCGATGACGCCATGTCACGGCCTCACCAGCAGGGACGCGATGGCCAGGCTGCCCTGCGCCGGCTCCAGCAGCAGCGCCGGCACCGCCGCCAGTGAGGGCACCACCGACCACACGTACCGCTCATTGAGCGCCCCCTGAGCCTTCTTGGAGCCGGGCGCTGCAGCAGGAAAGCAGCAGCGGGCAATACAGTGACTGAAGGAGCCCACGCACCACAGCACCAAGCCCAACCCCACACGACGATGTCAAGCGAGCGCTCCCTGGCAACGTCACCTGACGACCGGCCCTATCGGCGCAGCGTTGTAGCAGGCACTTGGAGAAGCCTCAATCCAGAAAGTGCCGATCCCAGTAACGTTGCCGTAACGCTACCATCCTAGTGCCCTCACTGTGTCATCCCCCTGCTGGGTACCCGAGCTGTGCTACAGTCACACCCGTGCTCACCCGCGATGGTCTGGCTCTGCATGGCCAGCCCCCAGTGCACTGCGCCCAGGAAGGTGACGATGCTGCCGCCGTACACGTGCTGCATGCGAGCGCAGTAGTCGATGAGCTCGGGCATGCCCGCCGCTGTCAGGAGCTGCGGCGTCAGCGTCAGGAACGGGATGGCGCCTGCAGAGGCAGGTGCGCGGTGCAGGTGCGCAGACGCGCAGCGGCACCGTCCATGGAGGAGACATGATGCGTGGAATAATGGGTATGCCCCTGCCGAGTAGCTTCCCCGTTTGCAACATCCACGTATCCGCGTCTTGGCTAACCCAATCTACCGATAAGTCTGCTCCATCGCAAACGTGAGCGTGACTGAACGCGCACCTGCAAACCCTAGAAGCTTGGGGTACACTGGCATGTTGGCCAGTATCTGGGACTGTCGAGCAAAGAACGATACCGGCGTCTCCGCGCTACTACTGCTGCTGGCAGCAGCCGCAGCCGCAGCCGCAGCTGCTGAAGGACGCCCAGAAGAGGATGGCCCAGAGGCTGGGCCACCAGCTGAGGACGCTGCGCCGCGCAAATGGTTGAGCGCACACGCAGCTATGGGGAGCCCCTCGCCGGCTTGACCTGCAGCTGATGCCGCAGCCCCCACCTGCGCGGCATGCCGAGTTCAGCGCCCCTGACACGAGGTCGCACGGCACGGGGGCATGGACGCGCCCCTCGGCACGCCAAGCCACGCACCCGGTGCAGCACCACGGACGCTCCGTGCCGTAGCATGGCGCAATGTGCGATGTATCAATCAGCAGTGCAACGCAACAGCTAGGCGCTCAACAATTTGTTTGCAACAGTCGTGGTGAGAACTTCGGATGAAGTGATGGTGGACTGTGGAACGGCGCTTGCTTCGTCGATGGCTTCACAGGTTCAGTGGCATGAGAATTTAATGGTCGCCCAAGTACTAGACTAGAATGCACCAGAGAAAGTGCATCCGGCAGAGCGAAGCGATCTTGCCCCATCTCGTGCAAACCCTCCATTCTCAAGTCGCGCGCGGACGCGGGGCGTCGCTATACAATACATATGAGCAACCTAATATTATACATAACATAAACAGCTCAGCACTCGTCGATGGGCTTATCGGTCGCTTAACGGTCTTGCAAAGCGCCTGTGAACCCGCACGGAGTGCAATTGGAACTATCAAACACACTTGAACCGCTTCGCAAGGAATCGGATTGACTGAGCGAGACAAATGCCCACGTCCCTGCAGCGCGCAACCCTGGGCCAACCGCGCGGCCTTGGCAGGGCACCAGTGTCAACTCTGCGCACGCCACTGAATGGCATGCGAGTAGTGCCGGTCGTAGGCCGGGTGCAGGGCTCCCTGGTGCCTAGACCATTGCAAGCGCCGCTGCACGGGAGAAGGCCGGTCGCAACCGTCCGTGCTAGCCAACATGTCGACACACCGACCGCGAAGGTGAGGCTGCAAGCGAGGATCAGCGCTTGCGTGTTCTGGGTTGCGGGTGCGAAAATGCGTCATGTGCGACTCTGCGCTTATCGTCGAATGGTCCGCTTCCGGTTGTTACTGCAGGCGCCAAGCATGCTGGCGAGCCTGCCGACATGGGCCAAACGATTGACCGGGGTGAGAGCCTGACCGGCGACACTTAGCACTCGGCCCCCTGTTCGCACAGACCCGACCACGCTGACCTGCGCACAACCCTTCGCGCTGCGCAGGCATTCGTGCTGGTGCCGGTCGTGCTGTTCGGCGGTGCCCGCCACGCAGCAGCTGCCCAAGCGCTCCAACCAACTTTGCCGGTGGGTCCGTCTCCAGCGAAGTAAGCTCTGAAGCCAGCCTGCACGCCACAACATACGCGCAGCCCCTTCACCTCGTCCTCTGCTAGCAGTTCCACTCTAGTCGGCTAGGAATAGCCGTTAAACGCACCCCGGCCCACACCACTCAATTGCTGTGCGCAGCAGGGCCACTACCCGACCGCCACGGTGCGGCCCAACCCGCTGTTCGAGACCAGCTCAGAGGGCCGCAACGCTGTCCAGGTAAGGGGTACCAGCTCGTACACGGCGCCCAAACACCGTGCCTGCACTTTCGCTGCCGACAGTGCTCAGATTTACTGCAAGTTGCTCGTCTGCCAGGGCCCACCAGCATGACGCTCAAGATTTCAACGCCTTGGTTCGTTCCCTGCAGGCGCTGACGTCGAGCAGCCAAGTGCGTGTTGCGGCGGCAGTGGCGACGGCCATGGTCGGCTACGGCCTGGTGCGCTCCATGAGCGGCTCCGGCCGGGGTTCGGTGGCGGCGGGTGCCATGGCGCTGGCGGAGGCGCCGCCCATGCCCGCCACCAGCCGGGCTCGCTCGGAGCGGCTGGACCAGCTGTACATCGAGATCGAGGAGCTCAAGGTCCGTGTCGATGGGGATATGAGGATGGGGAGCAGTTAGCGTGTTGCGGCACATCTTATGCAAAGCTCTTGTCGTCTTGGCAAGAGCTGTGGGAACGTTTGGAAGGTTTGCGCAAGGGGCCTGAAGCACCTGGGTCCTGCACTGCGGCATGCCGCTGACGTGCCGCGCGGCGTGTGCCCCTGCAGGCCCGCAACACGCGCATTTGGGAGCTGGCGATGCAGCTGATGGAGGAGGACGCGACGCTGTCGGTGGAGGACGCCACCTTCAAGGCCGCCAGCAGCATGGACCTGGACAATCCGGAGGAGGCGGCGGCGGCGGCCCTGGCCGCAAACAGCCGCACTGCAGAGCGCCTGGCAGTGGCCGCCGTGACCGCCACCAACGCCACAGCCGCCGCAGCTGTGCCCGCGGAGGCAGTGATGGTTGGCGCTGGCGCGCCGCCGATGCGGCCTTCGGGCGGAGCGTCGCGCGGCGCCCCTGGCCTGGCGGACGTGACGGCGGCGGCCGCAGCATCCGTGGCGGCAGCCGTCGCCACGGCGGCGGAGGCTGGCGTGCCGATGCGGCCGGCGGGCGGCGGATCGCGGATGTCAATGCCCACGGCCCCTGTGTCAGACTCGCGTGTGCCGCCCACCATGCCGCTCACGGACCGCCCAGGCGCGCGGTCGCGGTCCGGCCCCGAGGCGCCACTGCCTCCGCCCAGCAACAAGCCGCCGCCCCCGCCGCCCGTGCAGCTGCCGCCGGATAGCAGCCGCGTTAGTGTGCGGGAGGCGGTGAAGGCCTTTGAGGCTGGCACCACCACCACGACGCGGGCACCCCCGCCTTCTCACAGCGCGTCTGCCGATCCGGGCGCTCCTGCGCCTCCTGCCGCGCCCGCTGCCCCGGCGCAGCCTAACCTAGCAGCCTGGGCCGGCGACGTGCTGCAAAAGACGGCCAAGGCGGAGCCCACCGTGCCACCACCGCAGGCCGTCAACGGTGAAGCCTTCACCTCCAGCTTCAGCAACCCGGCCGCCTCCGCTGCGTCCGCCCCGGCGGAGCCGAAGCCCGCCATCCGCCCGACCGGGCGCCGGTCCGCCGCGGCGCCCAGGCCGCAGCGCACCTTCCGCTCGGCGGCACCTCCGCCCGAGACGATGAACCCGTCGTTCGACGTGCCCGCCGACTCGCCGCGCCCTGAGGACTACCTGAAGACCGTGGACGCGCGCACCTCCGATGGCCGCCTGAACCCCAGCTTCGCCTCCGCCTCCACCGTGGACAGCGCGGCAGCGGCGTACACGCCAATGGCGCCTCCCGCGCCCGCGGCCCCCGCCGCGACGGACGAGCCGGCCTGGTTCAACCCCTTCTCCTGGTTCCAGCAGCGCGGCGAGGCGGATGAGCGCAGCGGCACAAACCCCAGCTTCGATGCCTCGCTAGCGACGGCGCAGCCGGAGACGCTGGCTAGTAGCATCCTGAAGGCGGCGGAGTCGACGGAGGCGGGCCCGGAGGCGGGCATCGGCGCCGCAGCGGCGGCCAGTGCTTCGGCGTGGTCGGAGGCGCTGACCAAGGGCGCGGCGCCGGGCGACTTCACGCCGGTGGAGCAGGTGGCGGAGCTGCTGGATGTGGCCATGAAGACGGAGGAGTTCAAGTACCCCAAGTGAGTTCGGGCCTGCGGGGATGCCAAGTTGCTGAGGGAGCAGGGTCTCGGGGCTATGGGCACAAGTGTAACCGGCTCGCCAACGGCTGGTGCAGCCAGCCCTGGCAGTGTGTTTCTGGTGAGCGCCGGGACACAAACCACCCTTGGCTCACCCCGCCTCGCACTCGATGTGTGTCCAGGTACGACCCCCTCCGCAACGCGCTGGCCTGTGCCTCGGCGCCGTCCGCCGCGCACAAGTACGACATGGTGCGGGGCCTGCTGCGCGGCAGCGGCAGCAGCAGCGGCAGCGGCGCGGCGGAGCAGTCTCGCAAGTATGACCTCATCTTTGACCTGCTCAAGAGCCTGCGCACCTCGGGTGAGTACTTGTGCGCACGGGGGTCACGTACGCCTGTCCTGCAGCCACGTCGCCCTCGTTTTAGGCTCCTAAGTGCACGTGACACCAGTTGGGTCTGCTGGCGCGCACCTGCCATGACTCGCGCCTGCGCCTGCCGACTGCGTGCCGGCGCCCGCCGCCCGCACACAGGCGAGCCCGCCGCCATCATGGCCAGCGGCGACCCCAAGTACGACCCCGTGTGGTGCCTGCTGAACATGCGCGAGCCGGCGCGCGGCTCGCTGTCCAAGTACGACCTGGTGAGTGTGGCGGCTGAGGAGCGGCGGTCCCGTGTGGCGGCAGGGCATTGAGACAGGTTGTAGTCCCGGCATTCAGGCAAAATGGAACGTAGCCTGGGGTTCGTGCTCGAGTGTTCGGCTTCCCAACTGACCTGTCACCATCCTGACATCACGCTACAGGTGGGCACGCTGCTTAAGGCGGCGCTGGAGGCCTCGCCCCAGCCCAGCCGCTACGACCCGCTGCAGGTCATCCTGCAGGCGCGGCCCGTGCCGGCCGGCACCCGCTTCAAGTACTGCATCGCCCAGGTGCTGTTGCGCGGCGGCTGGCAGCAGCCGCTGTCCGCGGGGCTGGCGGAGCTGCCGTCCTGGGACCCCATGTCGGGCGTGGTGGGCACCAAGGGCGCCAGCCGCGCCCCCGCTGCCACAGCCGCCTCGGCAGCTGACGGCGCCGTGGCGCGGCGGCGCAGCAAGTACGACATGCTGGGGCAGGTGGTGGACACGGTGGCGACGCTGCCCGATGAGCTTGCCAGTGGCAAGTGGGCGGAGCAGCCGCGCGACCCGCTGCTGATGTCGGCGTTTGAGACGCTGGAGCAGCAGCAAGGCGCGGCGCGCAGCAAGTGAGTGATTTGTTGCTGGGTCAACGTACTGGCCGGGGAGTTCGCGGTGAAGCACTGATGGCGGGGAGCATGGGCGCGGGTTCTCTCTGCACCCCAAAATGACACTCTGCGCAATCTGGTGACGAATGGATGAACCCTACCCGTGCGTGCCCGCCCAACCATGCCAGCTACTGAGCCGAAGCACCCCTCCCCACTGCCACCACTGGTTGTAGGTACGACATGATCGGCACGGCGCTGGACTCGGTGGCGGCGCTGCCAGACCAGCTGTCCAGTGGCGCCTTTGCGGAGGCCAACGGCCGCGAGCTGCTGGTGTCCACGTTGAAGGAGGCGGCGGAGGAGGGGGCGTGGGGCCTTGCGCGCCGCCTGCGCAACGGCGCGGGGCTGGCCTGGGGCGCGGTGTCCCGCGCCGGCAACGCCGTGGCGCGTGCCGCCGGAATGCCGTACGAAATGGAGCCGGGGGTGCAGGTGGTGCCGGAGGGCTCCGGACGGGGCTGGTCGTACGCCGCGGCGCCCCGGGCCGCCGGCAGCAGCACCACCTTCAAGGCTCGCAGCAGCAGCGGCGGCCGGCTGGAGGAGCTGCCGGCGGTGCTGTTCCGGTTCCGCGGCGGCCGCGGCGAGGACTCGGCGTCTCGCACCATGTCACCAACTGAAGTCCGCGGTGGGTGAAACACAACGGACTCGTGAGATAACTTGGGAACTCAGGGTGCTGGGGGTGTCGTGTTTGAGGGCAGAGTTGTGCGTTGATTTGCTCAAAAGTCTAGCGCCGTCGTTTCAATGACTCCTGACTCCTGGGACTGAACTCGGGGCTCCACCCGGCGGGCTGTCCTTACGCGCACGCGTCGGCCCGTCTTCCATGCCCGCGTTTCCCGCAGCAGAGGCCAAGAAGCGGTCGGCCGTGGTGGCGCGTGACGCGCTGGCGGCGGAGGCCGCACTGGCCGCAGCCGCTCCGGCGCCCTGTCCCGAGGCAGTGAAGCAGGTGGCCAAGGCCGCAGCCGCCTCTGCACCTGTCGCCCCTGCGACACCCTCGCCCGCGCCGGCGGCAGCCACTCCCGCGCCCGAGCCGGCGCCGGCTGCTGCCGCCGCCCCTGCTGCCGGCCCTGCTGCCGGCCCCAGCCAGCCGGTGCCTCAGGCCCAGCCTCAGGCGCAGGTGGCGCGGTCGATCTCGCCCACGGCTATGGACCGGGCTAACCGGTCGGCGGCCCGTGGCGCGCGCCAGCAGCAGCCGGAGGCGTCCACCTCGGCGCACACGTCCAACCCCCCTGCCTCCACCTCCTCCTTCGCCACCTCCTCCTCGAACGGGCGCATGGACCGCGCGGTGGTGCCGCCGCTGCGGCGGAAGACCGCCGCCCCTGTGCAGCCGCACAAGAAGGCGCCTGCCGCGGCCTCCTCGGCGGCGGCGGCTCCGGCTGTGGACAGCCTGTCAGTGGCGTCACTGCCGCAGTTCATGGACGATCAGGCGTTGTCGGCGGCGCTGTCGGCGGCGGCGTCGGGCGCGGGCGCCCTGGGCGGTGTGGGCAGTGTGGACGAGGTGTCCACCTCTCTGCAGCTGGCCGATGTGGCCGTGGACCTGCTGGTGGGTGACCAAACCGGACCACCGGGCGCGGGTGTGGTCGGGCTCCGCTTTTGTGGGGACACGGGGGTTGACTGCCGGCGGCGAGGGTTTGAGCGTAGCAGGTCCGCTTGGTGCCTGCCGTGAATGGGTGGTTATGAAAGGCGACGTATACTCCTCGGGCACCTCGCATCCGTTCACGCCGCGCCCACCCTACTGCACGGCGCAGGTGCTGTCCACGGCGCGCGGTGTGCCCCGGCCCACGCTGATGGAGCTGGTGGACCGCTTCGGCGAGGAGTTCATTGACCTGGCGGCGCAGCTGCGGGTGGCGCGCCGCGACTCGGCGCTGCTGGGCCGCCACGCCGCCGTTGCCCGCGTGACGCAGATCGCCTCGGCGGAGACTGACGCCACAGGTGGGTTACCGTACGCTGCCGGCTGCCGCGTGCACCTTTGAACCGCGCGCGGTCGATGGTTTGGTCGTCGTTTGCAACCTGAGCAGGGTGTGTGCAGGCCAGTAACGCCTGCTGCCGCATGCCGAGCGCTTGGCCTACCATTGAGCTGCTGTTTTCCACTCGGTACTGACCTTTGTGACCCACCTGCGTGTCCTCGCACACCCAGTGGCTTGGTCCAAGCTGTACGGCCAGGCGGGCGCGGTGCGGGCGGCGGAGATAGGCATGCCCGCCTTCCTGGCCGAGTGCCGCCGCTCCTACCCTCTGTTGGCGGCGCTGCTGACCACCGGCGACGTGAGCCAGGCCGTCAAGTGAGTCGCCGGCGCGCGGGCGGCGCAGGACCGGGCTGGTTGTATTATGCCTTGAGCTTAGTGTGGCGGCTTTGGTGCTTGTTGCGGTACCGGTTGTGATACCAGTAATCATGCAGTGCCTTCGTGGATGAAGCCTGAAGCTGCGTGTTATGCTGTGGCAGTCTCGGTTTTGGCCCATGACACGCTGCTTTGCTGTCGTCCTGCTCTTTCTACACCTGCTCGCAGCGTGTTGGCCATCCTGTGCAACCTGGTGCGCGACGAGCCGGAGGCGGTCGCGCCCATGGCGGTGGAGGCGCCCGCCATGAAGGCGGTGCCGGCGCCCGTGAAGGCGTAGGCGAGCGGGCACGTCGGACAACAACAATACCCTTGTAGAGAGAAGACTACACCATTTCATACACTGCTGCAACACTGCTATGAGTGTAATACTAACGAGTTTTCCGGCACTGCCGGACTGCAGCCGCTGGCGAAGCTGTGGTGAAGCGTGGGCACGTGCCTTTTTTGGTTCGAGGGCAACCCACTAATAAGGGGCCCTCGTTGCTCGTTTGGCTCGCGTCGAGACCTCGGTAGTAAGGAAGAGGGGGAAGGCCAACACATGGTCGTGTCACTAGTGCCGGGGTGGGTTACCTGCACGCATTCCTAACGGACTGGGATTGGGGACCCAACGTCAATGGGGCACTCAAGCAATCACAACACATACTGCAGGAGGGACATGCAAGCAGGTTGTTGAGTGCCGGGGACTGTGTTGAATGCATTGAGGTGTTGCGGGCAAGAAATTTTGCGGCGTTGAATGCCATGCCGCGTCAGGGGGCGGGTTGTTGCAGTTGCGTAGCTCAACGAACCGATTTTGAAGTGTTGATACGGTACGATGACGGCACGGACTGCTGGCTGTTGATGGTGTGCCCGGAAGCAACCCCGCTGTCAGTACCATGAACGTTATCGCATTTTTGAGGCCGGCTGAGCCCCAGCGCAGCGTTCCAGGGGGGGGGGCGAAGGCCCCCAGGAACACCCCTGTCCCTGCAGCTAGCGGGGTTTTTGGGCTGAGCCCCCCCAGCGCAGCGTTCCTAAGGCAGCCACCTCCTTGTTGAGGCCGGTGTTTGTGTACGTTGATCCCATGTGAAGGCGTAGTACATACGAGGAATCATACAGAGTTGCAAGTTTCGAAGATTTACTGGTGAACCATTAAATGTTGCATGGATATCCGTGCACGCGTGGAATGTAAAGGAGAACCGCGGTCTGGCGGACCGTTGCGTGAGCCATCTGCTTGTGTGGTAAGGTGTGGCGCTCACGAATGTCCGCCGCGCCCACTTTATCACATGCCGGTTCAAAGGGGGCCCTGCTCAGCGTGCCGGTTAACCGGCTTTCCGGCGTACACTCCGAACAGCAGTGAGCCCATGCATGACTAGGGTCAGACATTCGCAACGCAACGCAGCTGTGGGTACTAGTCGGGTAGACACTCGGTGCCTCCATGCACGGATGCAGGATTGCAGGCACGAATGCTGCCCTGGTACTTCACTGCTGGCCTAGTGCTTCTGGCATCGTGCGCATTCGTTTCCGTGAGGCATCGTCGATAGTATGGCCTAATTGCCCCATCCAAGCCTCCAAGGTGCCACCATCCAAGCCCCTGCCACTTTTATAGACCTCCATGTGACTCACTGCTCGTCGCCCTGTCACGTCATTATGGCATTTCGCCGGCAGAGCAGGAATTAGCCGTGCCATGGGAATGGTGGTTGGTTCGTGCTACGCCGCGGGATGAGGCTGCCGCCCGGCTACAAGGGCGCAGCGCCGGCCTTGCCCGGCGCTGCTTGTCCGTTACCCCCGAGCCAACAAGAACAGATGACATGCTATAACGAACTCTGGTGGGACGTGGCACTAGAATCCCGGAAGCATTCTTTCTGTCGTCACCGGAGGGCAAGCCAAGTCTAGGCGCGCAGGCGCATAGCAATGTCGCTACAGTCCAGATCCACGCGTCATTTTTTTCTGGAGAGAATGGTTACAAAGGAGAAGGAAGCGGAAGGCGCAGCACCACACCGGCACGCAACCTTCAACGCAAGCAAGCAGAACGCCAGGGACGACCGCACCAGCCAATAAAAAGCAAGAAACAGACGGCAGGGGACAGAGCAACGGCGGAAACCCAGCACCCAAGCCCAAACCACCCCGAGAACGGGAAACCTCCACAGGCACACACGCACAACAGCGCGCCGTCCCCCCGCACCAAAACACTGCAAGCCGGGCCCCGGGTCCCAAGCAGGCCAGGGAACACAGGCAGCAGCTACCCGACCGCCACGCCCGCACGCTGAACCAAGCGGCCGCGCGAACTGACCCAGCAACGAAGCAGTCTAAAGCGACGACACGGGAACCACAGCAGGCGGACGACCACGCGCAGTCACACACGCCCCCACCCGCAGCAACCCGGGGCACGGGCCCCACGCAAACCGGGGCACACAGGCAGCAGCCAACCGACCTCCACAACAAAGCAGACCGGCTACCGCACAGGAACAACCGCCAGCGCACGAACAACCGCCGGCGCACACGCACGAACACGCCACCAAACCAGGACAGCACATTAGAACGGCCCCGCCCAGAGCGCCCGCAACAACTCCGCGTCCGCGCGCGCCGCAACCTCCAGCAGCTGCGGCACCAGGCCCCGTGGGCACACGGAAGGGCCACCGTCCGCCACCCATTCCCGCTCCCAGGCGCAGACGTCCCCACGGAGGGACCTCAGGATCAGAGCGCGCCCAGTGCCACGACAGCACACCGCGTACTCATCACTCGCATCCCACAGCGCCTGGTAGTGCCACGCGATCCTACGTGCCAGGGGCGCCCCTGGTAGTGTCATGCGATCCTTCATGCTGACGCGCACTAAGCACCGGCATCCCACTGGATGCCGGAATGTACCCGCGCACACTCGTGCACAGTCACCGGCACCTGCACAGCACGCTTGCGCACAGGTGCTCAGTAAACGAAGATATGCCCACTTAGTAGGCTACTGGGCGACCGATTCCCACACAGCTGACGTGACTGAATACCCATAACTCGACACCTGGTAACGGCACGGCAGCAAAACCCTGGTACCGACACGCGCCATGTCAGGTCACATGCAGGCGTGTGACAGTAGGCATTTCCGCTGTTAGGTTGACTGCTGGGCTGTGCTTGTGCTTGGCAGCGGGACGTGGCTGGACACATGGCGGGGCGGGTCAGACTGGAGACGTGGCGGGGGCTCAGCCCACTTTTCCCGTGACCGGGGAACACTTGTCCCTTGCTTCTGCCCGGATTCACCCCTCACATTCCCCCCGCCCCGTGCCGCCATCCAGGCCCCCATGCCGGCCTGTCCTCCCTGACTTTCGGATTACACTACACAACCCGCCCGGCCCACTGCAACGCGATGCTGCGTCTGACCCCGCGGAAGGGAAAAGCGACGGCGTCTGGCCTGACCGTTGCCGGCATGACAGTCCAGTCGCTCCAACCTCCCTGGAGGGGTAACCTCAACCAGAAAGAAGTAGCCTGTAATTACTTGCATCACATGCGGCAAAGTGCGCGACGTTGACGAGCAACTGAGGGACCTTCGCGCAGGCCAAAAAGCAGTTTTGCAGGAGAGAGAGGAGGTTTATTAATGGTGCGCTGTTAATGGTATGTATGTTTGTACACTTACAAGGTGTGGGGCGGCAAGCGGCCGTCCTAGGCTGCGTTCAGCTCCTGTGCCAGCTGGAGCGCTCCGCCCCATGTGAGGTTTTGGGCGTGGATGGCGGATAAAGCCCTGCTGCAGCTCATGTCAACATAGGGCTGTTCTATTGCCCACAAGCACTTGCACGTCCATCCGCTGAGGCTCACCCCGCAAAGCGCGAGGTATCCGAGTCCTCGTTCTGATTCTCGTTAAGCGGGGCTCGTCCGACCGCGCCAGACGCGCGCGCGTGGAGCAAGCTATCTTACAAGCACCTAGCTGCTACAAGTCAGCCGCACAGCGTCTCCCCCGCCTGTCTTAGCGCGGCGTGCAGAGGTATGACTGACGCGCACGTCGTTGCCGTCAGGATGCAGGCGCCCGAGCAGCCGCCGTCGCCTATCGGCAGAAACAGCAGCCAAATCCCTGTTGGGGATCATAACGACCTGGCCATCGCTGTGACTGCGGCGGGCGGCGACGACTCGCACCTGGTGGACGTGGTTTGGAAGGTGAGGGGACGTGTGTGCGCAGCCAAGCAATAGTTGCTAGGTGCGCGCTGCTGTAGCGCTGGGTAGCCCTACCCCCCACTCAGGTTTCGAAGGGGCAACAAAGGAGCCTCCAGCTTTACCCATTTCTCCTTCAATAGCCTAATGCGCGGCACGTGGTTTGCATGTGTGATACCCAACAACTCAGGCGCGCGCGCGCACGGCACGCAGCCAGTAACCGAATACCCCTTCATTCAGTACTGTGTGGAGCGCATACTTTGACAGTCATGGTGCATGTGCACATTGGCTGCAAGCATAGCCTTCTCATCCATTTGCTGGCGCCGCAACAACTGAACTCAACCCATCCATACCCCCAAACGCAGAACCTCACTGTGACCAGCCGCAGGGCTAAGCGCCCGCTGCTGAACGATGTCACTGGAGCCATTACGGACGGATTCTATGCCATCATGGTGCGTGAGGAGTGGGCTAGTGGCTTGATACGGTTGGGGTAATAAGCGCTGTATGTATAGCTGCTGGGCATCAAGCGCACGGTGCGTGGGGATGCCTATGAGTTAGATGGTCGCATGGTCTGGAGGCGGTCACGCGCAGGCCAACATGGTATATTGTGGCGCCACTACTGGCTACACCACCACCCTACCAGTAGCCAGGCTGTGTAAACGCCCGCAGTCGGCGTAGCCTCGAGATGATGGAGCCCCACCGACCCACCGACCCGCTTGCGCTGCGGTGAGCTGACTTATCCTTCTGCTGCGCGATTACGCTTTCATTACTGAAACACAGGGCCCCTCTGGCTCTGGCAAGTCCACTCTGTTGAACACGCTTGCATGCCGCCTGGATCGCGGCGTCACCGTGGAGGGTACGTTAGTAGCGGCCACGCACGCGCGTTCGTATTACTTAGGGTATTTAAGGGCGCAAGCACAGCAATCCTGATCATTCTCGGGCTTGCTTTCGCAGCACGAAACCCCAACTAAGAGCCCTGCCTGCTGCTGTTGCTACTGCTGACCTGACTTCTGCAGGCGAACTGAAGCTGAACGGGCAGGACTACAGCAACGCCGAGCTGAAGAAGCTGTCGGGCTACGTGATGCAGGTAGGTGTGCTGGCGGAAGGGCGTGTATGGCGGGTTCGGTGCGTGCATGCAGGGGTTAGTGTTTGCGATGCCGTGGGTTTGTGCATGCACGGCGTCTGCTGTCGCGGACCCTTGACCTGGATGCCACTCTGTCTCCCACGGGTCTCAAGGGTTCCTGCTGCTTTACGTACCGCTATGCTCCCAGTAAGGAGCTCCATGCGTGTGTGTGCACCCACCTGCCTGTACACTCAGGACGACCTGCTGAACGCGCACCTGACTGTGGAGGAGACGCTGCGCTACACCGCGGAGCTGCGCATGCCCCGCACCACCACACCTGAGGAGCGCCAGGAGCGCGTCGAGACGGTCATGACTAATGTGAGCGGCCGCGGCGTCTGTCCGTACATGTGCTTGAATACATGTGAAGCTCCTGAGCGCGCCTGTTCAGTTGTGCGTGTTGTGCGCATGTGTGTGTGTGTGTGTGTGTGTGTGTGTGTGTGTGTTTGTGGAAAGGGGCAACATAAGGAAGCCAGTATCGCGATGTGTGGGTATGTGTTTGACACGGTTCCACCATCATGGTGCACGCACTTACCGCCATGCATGCGCAGGTGGGGCTGATCCACGTGCGTGACGTGATTGTGGGCAGCCCCATGAAGAAGGGCATCAGCGGCGGAGAGCGCAAGCGCCTGTGTGTGGCCATGGAGCTGCTGACCAAGCCCAAGCTGCTGTTCCTGGACGAGCCCACCAGCGGCCTGGACAGCGTCACAGGTGCGACCAGACAGCGAGCGATCCAGCGAGCGATCGAGTGCTGGTGTAGTCATGCCATCCCAAGTTGGCCACGTCCTTGCTTGCTTGAGGGTTTCGCGCTCTTCGTACTTCGTACCGTGCGTAGCGCTCGATGTGCAGCGTCAGTCGCTGCGGTCCGTCCATCCCTCTTGCCGCTGCTTCACCACGCACGTCACCCCAACCTGCTCCCTAACCTGCCTACCCGACGTGTGCGTGTTCGTGCGTGCAGCGCTGTCGCTGTGCCGCCTGCTGCGCCGCCTCGCCATGAGCCGCCTTTGCACCGTCGTCACCACCATCCACCAGTGAGTGAGGCAGCCGCGTAGGCCTGCTGTTGGTGGCCAGCCTGCTGTTGCAGCGCTACAGCTCGCATTTAGCTAGCACGAACTCCCAGCAGCAGATGGGCGGGTGCTCATACGCCCGCAGCTATGTCGCAGCGCCTTGCATGCTCATATTCCCAAGCAGCAAGCGCAAGCACACATACATGTGCACGCACGTCCGCATCCGCGCCCGCCTGACCCATGCTCCTGTTTCTGCTTCCGCCGCTGCAGGCCCCAGGCCAAGATCTTCGCGCTGTTTGACCAGCTGCTGCTGCTCAACCGCGGCTCGATCGTGTACCAGGGCCCGGCGCATGACGCCCTGGACTTTTTCGACCGCTCCGGATTTCCCTGCCCCCTGCACGAGAACCCGGCAGACCACTTCCTGGGTGGGTCTACATGATTGCTGCTGCTGCTTTTTTCAAGCATGCATGGCCAAATCTCATATGTTTGGGCAGCCGGCGCTGGCGGCCCGGAACAAATGACCTGGCTGCCGCCGCCGCCGCCGCCGCCGCCACAAGGAGCAGTCTGCCGCACGCAGGCAGCAGCCATGCAGCCCCCACCGCAGTA
Organism: Chlamydomonas reinhardtii; assembly: GCF_000002595.2. Classification (NCBI taxonomy): domain Eukaryota; kingdom Viridiplantae; phylum Chlorophyta; class Chlorophyceae; order Chlamydomonadales; family Chlamydomonadaceae; genus Chlamydomonas; species Chlamydomonas reinhardtii. The sequence continues at coordinate 5,487,093 of NC_057015.1, forward strand.
AGCATGCACGGTACGCCGTGTTGAACCTTCACCTTCTGTTGCTCGTGCGCAGACGTCATTACGCCCAATCACAACGATTCGGTGGAGTCCCTGGTGGCCAAGGAGGAGAACCTCAAGAAGCACTACCAGCCGCCGCCGGTGCAGCACCTGCTGGACAACCCCCGGCCCCTGGTGCGTGCGCGTGGTGTGTGGGTGGGCGTAGGTGGGCCACAGGCTATCGGCTGGCTGGCTGCTGGGGGCGTGTCTGTCTGTGTGTGTGGCGGTGTGTGTGTGTGTGGGGGGGGGGGGGTATATTGCAGCCCAAACTAGGGGCGGCTTGCTTGCCCCAGTCAAATTGCGAGGTGGCATGAGCCCAGCGATTTGGCAGGGGGAGGTAGTCCGGTTTCCTCTTTGGGCCTGGAGTTTTCCGGAGCACCAATGGTTTCCCCGGAAAAAGGGCTGAAGTTGCCCGGAAGGGGGCAGAAGTTTTCCGTTTCCGGTTGTTTCTTCCCGGTAAACTCCTCGATTGGGGCTAAATGCCGCATTGCCGCTGTCTGGCTGTCTAGTAGGCGGGCGTGTGACGTGAGTTTCGGATATTTACTGTGCGTGTCTTGGCGGATTTCATTGTAGTACTGCACTGTTTGTGGTCTCACAGTAGTCCATGCCTCCCGCCATGCCGCTCTGTCTGATGCCCAGGTCCTTCCTCGCGACGCCACGCCGTGGCATAAGCAGTTCCACGTGCTGCTGCGCCGCTCGGTGAAGGAGGTGTGGCGCAAGCGCAGCACCACCCTGGTGCTGCTGCTGCAGACTGTCATCATGGCGGTGCTCATCGGTACGTGAGAGGTCGCCGCCGCTGGGTGCCGGCGTGCTGGGTACTAAACCCCGCTGCAATCCACCTGGGGGCGTGGACAGCATTTCCTCAGGCGTGATTGTTGTTGTCGGTGGCGCATGCACGACGTGAAATCTCAGCTGAAGTTGTCCGTCCCACCCTTTGGCTTGTGCACAGGCACGGTGTTCCTGCAGATCGGCACGGACCAGAAGTCGGTGGTGCGCCGCCAGCCTGTGCTGTTCTTCTGCGTCATCAACCAGGTGCGCGCTTGCGCATAGCTTTTTGCTTGTGGCGGCTTGCTCGCTGTCCAGCGCTGTGCGAGGGCCTCTCGCTCGCCTGTGCTTGCGCTCACCTCCGCCCGCCGTCACGTGCGTACTTGGCAGCCGCCAGCATGCCGGGGCACTGTTTATTTACCGCCCACTCGTATACCCGCCACCAACACCCACACGTTCATTCCGATGCACGCACGTACGCACAGGGTATGTTCGGCGCGCTGATCGTGATTAACAGTTTCCCCTCGGAGCGCATGCTGGCTCTGCGTGAGCGCGCGGCCGGCACCTACCACGTCAGCGCCTACTTCCTGGCCAAGATAACCGCCGAGACCATCTCGCAGCTGCCCGCGCCCATCATCTTCGCCTGCATCGTGTACTGGTGAGTGTGTCACCGTTAGTTCGTGCTCGCAATTATCAGTGGCACACGCGGCCGGCCGGCTGTTTTGCTTGTTATTTTGCTTGTTAAGGGGTGCGTGGGGCTCCGCCGGAAACAGGCTTGAGCTGCGGGGCCCCAGTGGAGGGCGCTGTGTGTGCATGTGGCCACGTCCTGGGCTTCATGCCAAAGGCTTGTGCGGGTAGTAACGGGCGGCGGGGCATCGGCTGAAATGCTGACGTACACCTGCACCGTGCATCACCTAAACACAGGCTGGTGGGGCTGCAGGCGGTCGCGACAAAGTTCTTCATCTTCATGGGCTTCAGTAAGTGAAGCGGGAGTGGACGGGCGGGCCGCGGGCCGCGTCATGCAGTTGTGCACATGAATGGCTGCAGCCCGGACGGAGCCGGCCGACCACTGATTATTACGATGCCCGTGGCGGAGTCACACTAACGCTTCTGTTTCCAATTTGCCTTACGCAGTGATTCTGTGCAGCACCGCCGCCACTTCTCTGGCTCTGGCGGTGTCCGCCATCGCGCGCACCACCGACATGTCCGTCACCATCCTGCCCATGGCGCTGGAGATCTGCCGCCTGTTCGGAGGCTTCTTCCTCAGCCCCGCCAACCTGCCCCAGTACTTCTCGTGGTGAGTACCGCTGGCTCAGGCGGCGCGTGGGGGACCGGGGTTTACCCTGTGCGGCGAACATCAAGCAAATCGACAAACATTGCACGCGCGCGTCACCTGTGCGCAATCAGCCTCTTGCCGGCCCCGCTCCCTGCTGCGTGCTGCCCCGGCCGCCATGCCCCGCTTGGCTGCCGTATTACAAGACCCAGCCACCTTGTGCCATCCTAACCACCTTTACACCCCTGCTACGTACGGCGCACGCAGGCTGGACGCTCTGTCGTACGTCAAGTACACGTACGTGGGCATCTCCCTCAACGAGCTGGACGGTCTGGTGCTGCACTGCAAGCCCGACCAGCTCAACGCGCAGGGCAAGTGCCCCACCACCAGTGGCCAGCAGACCAGTGAGTACACACCGGCGGTATGGCAGGGCAGGAGTTGTGGCAGGCAGGCATGTATGCCGCCCGTGCGTGTTGCCACCGGGGGCTAGCTTGCTAACTCAACACACGGCATGCACGCACCTTTTGCTCCGTCCCAAACACGCACCCGCCCGTACACCTCGCTGCTCTGCCCTTATCTCTATCCCCTACCTGCCCTGCCCCCCCCCCGCACCTGCAGTCGACAGTCTGGGCCTGGACTATCTGAACATGGGCCAGTGCGCCGGCATTCTGGTGGCCTACATCTTCATCTGCCGCTTCATCGCCTACCTGGGCGTGCGCTTCCTCAAGCACTAGACAGACGCGTGTGTGCACCACGTGCGCGCATGCGGGATATGCTGCTGGCTGCCGGCGCTGTGCCTACCAGCAGGCAGCAACCCAGAGGCTCGAGTTGTCCGTTGATTGAATGCGTCGTCTTCTAGCTCCCTTTGACTGAACTCGTCTTCAATGCTGCGCAGCGAGTACATGTAGTTATCCGCAGCGCGAGCAGGGGGGACTCCCTGTCCTGATGTTGAGCCTGTAGAAAACCGCATCTACTTGTATACTGTCCTGCGAGCAATGAGCCCGCCGCCTTGCTCTCCTGTCTTGCAAACTGTAGTCACAGCCTCACAGGCCAGGGCACACTTCGCATCCATCGCGTCACACTGTTTCGTTATGGCTATTTTAGCTGAGGGTATTATTTTCAAGTGAGAGGGCCGAGTCTGTCTTCCTAAAGTGGAGGGGAGGGCAGATGCAGTGCAGGGGTGGAGGAGAGAGCGCTGATACTCTGTTTGCGAGAGGCGCGTGTTGCACGTGAGTGGAATCTGAGTGACTTACAATGCCCATGATTACTGTACATCGTGCCGCTGGAGCTGACGGCAGGGGTTCTGAAGCACTACTGACAGGGGTTGCACATCCTGCACTGCCGTCTCTGGCATGGCATGTTGACAATCAGAAGCTTACAGTAATTGCAATCGGGTGGGGCGTGACGCATGGTAGCAGCAAGCTTGATTACGTACGGACAGGCAGGATTAGGTAGGATTAGGTAGGAATGCGCGAGAGATTCGGATGCCCTTGCGGACTGTGACAGTCCGCTGGCGAGGGTGGGCTGTAGATACTTAGTTGAGATGCGCCTTACTGCTGAGGGGCCGAGACTTGCTGTGGCATGCGTGCGCCCCTGCTGGATTGCGGAAGCTGCTGAGGACGTCAACCTGTCAGATGGCATGTGCTGGGCTACACACACATACGCACACATGGCCATGATACAACGCTGTAACAGGGTCTGACTCCCGGCGAGGCACGAGCTCCACCCTGCTGTGCCAATGACAGGTTCACCTAGCTTGCCGAGCTCACGCAACACCAGGCGCAGTCCATCCCCACAACATGAAGTACAGATGCCAGTGCACCCGGCTAGGAACCCCGTCCCGCAGTCACCACCAGCCTCAGAGTGCTAAGTCCTGACCTGAGTCCGTAATCCGTATTAGTCCGTATGACGCGCCCAGCTTAAATGCAGGACACATCAGAGCATGTAACGTGACCAGAAACCGTGGCTGGAAGCAGGAACCAACACACACTTCCGTGAAGTGTACAATAGCCCCGACTCCCTGAACCGCATCCATACAGCCAGCCGTTGGCAGCGTTCTGACAATCCAGGCTCTTCATGCATCCACAGCACCTGTGGATGCGCGTGTCCTGCTACCTGGACTACCTGCTGCGGCGTGAGTCTATGTCAACAATTGGAGTTGCCCCCCCCCTGCCTCATCTCTCTCTTTCAAGCATGCCCAAACTTGCGCAAGCAGCGCTATGCTTGCCACAGCGTGCAAACTGCCGTGCACAAGGCCATGGCCTCCTGCAGGCTTCATACTTTGCGGCTACATGCTTTCCCTCGTTTGTTGTTGGCCCGTAACACACCCGGCCTACCACCGCCGCCCAACCCCGTGGAGTGTGACGCGAGTGCGCTTCAGGCCTCAGATTCCCGCACTGGGACGCATACATCGACCGCCAGCAGGCGCTGTCGCCAACTAGCATGGCACTGGCCCTTGTCATGCCACACCGCGCGTGCCGCCATGACGATCGGGGCATTGACACACGCCGTGGTTTGCACATGACCACGTGCCATGCAGTATGCGCACGGCGGTCGTCCACAATCCAGCGGTCGTTCCCGCCAAAGCCCTCGCAGCGCACAATTCAGCTAATCCAGTATCATCCACCTCCGCTCTTCCTTTCAAAGCCACATCTTGAGTCAGGTATGAGACAGGTGAAGCCGTGTTTACATAGTTGCAGGTCATTACAAGGCCCGTTCAGCTCCGTGGTCACCTGCGACAGTTCATGCACACGCGCAGGGTGTCTCCGCATCACGGTCGATGCAAGTGACGTGGGCGCCAGGTGCAAGAGACTGGTAGGCTGCGGCCGGCACGTGTTCGGCCTGGGTGGATGACATACAGCTGTAACAACGGCGCCCCGGCGCGGACGTGCACGGCTTACCTACGTGACCAGCGGGCACATGCCTTGGTCAGTCCGCTATCGTCCCCCGAAGCGTCGTCCCCGAGACCCCCGGTCTCCAGCTGCCTCCCCCTCCGCCAGACGCTGCGTCTTCATGGACCCCCTGATTGCAGATGCAAGTTGAGTATCTGAGGCAGCGGGCAGCTTCGCGGCAGTCTGAATTTGGTCTAGCGACTTCTTGATGGCTGTGGGCCTCTCTTTCAGCAGACGCACCGCTAGTCTAGCAACTGACCAGTAATCGCGAGCAGACATTTTAGCTAAATTGCAGCTGAAAAGTGAAGGTCTTGTCCGCGACCAAATCCGAGCAAAAACCGCGACGACTTATCAAGCAGCCATCACCAATCCAAATATTCATATATCGTGCGTGTGCTGCTTTATTTGGTGCGAGGGGCGAAAGCAAGCATAAGAAACCCTCATCGGTGCGCCCATCCGACGATTCACGCGTAAACGCGGCAGTGAAGTCCGATTGATGCTCGATGAGATAGAGGGCAAAATACGAGAGCACACAGTGAGCTGCACAGACGCCGTACAGCAACTCACGGCTATACTGCGCAAGTGCATGCTAAAGGCATGGCGGTCTACTGGGCAAGGAAGGGCAGGGCATCATAAAGGGCGGAACGCCCCATGGTGGACGGACGAGTGCGGTGCATGCCAAAATGATGTTGTCCGGTTGACCATAGCAGCTAAAGGCAAAGACAAGCAAGGCGTTGAATACGCGGCACTTAGAGAAGCAAGGAGGGAGTACAACCGCATGAAGAGAGAGGCGAAGGCCAGGTTTGAGTATAAGGCTATGGAAGGGTTGATCAGTTCATGTGCCAAGAATCCCCGCAAGTTATGGCAGTTACTCAAAGGAGGAGGCGAAACGGAATGCCCTTTGAGCGCAGCTGAGGACTGGCAACAATATTTTGACGGGCTGTATAATGAAGGCATGCACGGGGAGTCTGAGCAAGCCGCAGGCATGGTCACAAGCATTTTGAACTTTATCAACGACGTTGAGGCAAGAGCGCCAACAAGCGCCCTTCTAAGCTGTGATAAAGTGCAGAGCAGAATGGCACGGGCTGACGAGATGCTGAATGGGGAGTTTACCATAGCGGAGGTAGCAGTAGCCATAGCAAAAATGGGCAACAACAAGTCCTGCGGGCCGGAGAAGGCACCAAGTGAATGTTACAAGAAAGCCACGTATCGTACTGAAGGGGAGGACCCCAAGACAGTGAACGCGCTTGTACCTGTGATTACGGCCCTAATGGAGAGGATTAGGAGTACGGGGGAATACCCGACTCAGTTTGAAGAGTCGCATCTGACGCCTGTCTACAAGCGTAAGGGTGACGCCAGTAATCGCTCTAACTATAGAGGTATAGCGGTAGGAGGTGCTATGGCTAAATGCTTTGCAACGCTGAATCAGGCACGGCTAGCACAGTTTGGCACGGCAACAGGGGGCAGGCACGAGAGCCAGGCTGCTTTTAGAGCGGGTTACAGCACTACCCATCATCTGTTTGCATTGCGCCATCTAGCGCACAAGCATAGCACACACGGGCAACCGCCCATGTTCATTTGCCAGATAGATTTTGAGAAGGCATTCGACAAAGTGCCGCGCTGGGCGTTGTGGAAAAGATTAGAGGAAAGGGGTGTCTGTGGCGGCATGATGAAGGTGCTCCAGAAGTGCTACGAGCGAGTCTGCCTTCGCGTAAAAGTGAACGGGAGCCTTAGCTCGCCATTTGCTTCCATGCAAGGCGTCAAGCAAGGATGCCCCAAGAGTACAGATCTGTTTGGTGTTTTCATTGAGAGTCTTGCTGATTACATAGATGCCTGGGACCGGCAGAAGCCGGACAGTGAAACGTACGCCAGTGCAGCCCCGGTGATTGGGGGCAAGAAGGTTACCTGTTTGCTATATGCAGATGACCTCACCCTCTGCGCACTATCCATCTACCGCATGCAATTTCTACTGAACCGTCTGTATGAATTCTGCACGGCTTTTGGAATGAGAGTCAATATTGCTAAGTGTGAGATGTTGGTCTTTGCTCCCACACCGTACCACCGGGCGATGGCCACAGCACACGCTGCGGCCCTGAGCTACGGCCCAGGCATGATTCGCATCCCAATTAAAGAGAGAGCACGTTACCTAGGCTTGTACTACGGACCTGGCGCCAGGTTTGACTCCTGCTACCAGGAGCTGCTTGCAGCAGGCAAAAGAGCCGCATTTGCGCTGATCAACACGCTAAGCAAGAAGGGGTGCCTAGCACCAGGCATTATGTATACGTGTTTTGAAGTCCAAGTACGATCTGTGCTATCTTATGGTGTAGAAGTTTGGGGGCCTGACGCCCTTTTCTCTCTGTTTGAGGGCACTAGCTACGGAGGGTACGGGCGTAATGAGGAGAGAGCACTGAGAGCCAAGTGGCGCAAAGCCCGCGTTCTGTTTGACAAAGCCCTCACTGACCCCATGGTTGCGGTGCAAACCGGCTTCCTATGCCGCACGGTCGGGGCGAATCGGCCCACTCACAGGTTGCTCTACGCGGAGTTCGCAGCAATGCCGCTGCATTTGCACTGGGCGCGTTTGGTGTTTGGTTTCTGGAACCGCATCATTCGCCAAAGTAGCTCACTCGCACGCACGTTTCTGGAGGATGCCCTTGAGGATGCAAGGGCAGCGGGCTTCATGCGGGATTGCTGGGTAAGCAAAATCTATAGTGTGTGTAAAGCGCTAGGCTACGACTGGCTCGTGAAGTGCCCTGAAGGTGTGCAGGGCTTGCATGCCTGGGTGATGCGCACCGAGCTACCGATTGGTGAGCTACTAGAGGAGTTTACGAAGCGCATGATGCAAGAATGGTCAATCAGCGGCCTGGACGTAGACCCACGCTCCTTCCCGGAAGCGGAAGGGCGAGGCCGCACAGGTGCACCGGGTGTCAAGATGTGCCGTTACTTGCAGTGGATGGGGCTGCCGCAAGCGGATGCGCTGATTGAACACGGCAAGCTAGCTCATATGCGTGATTTCGTTCCCTACAAGCACGTAACTGCGCTGATAAGGTTCAGACTAGGGTGCTGGGACATTGAAGCTAACCGTCCTGTTCGTAATGGTGTTAGACGAGCGAGGTCGCTAAGATGGTGCCGGGTGTGTGGAGAAGAGCGTGTGGAGGACGAAAAGCATGTTCTGCTGGAATGCCCCGCCTATAATCAGCTTAGAATAGCATATGGTTTTACAGGTCTCTGTATGAAAGAGGTTATGATTGCTAGCGACGTGCGGAAGTTAGCTGCTTTCCTTTACTCGGCTCAAACAACTCGCAACAGCCAGTTGCGAATTCTGTCATAGGATTAGCTGTTTGGCTATCAGGCGCCTCCGGACTCAGAAGAGTTAGTGGGGCCGCATGGACTCCGACGCCATGTAAATGCTCATGCTCATGCGTAAACGTTCACTCACAACTTCTCCTATAGCGTATGCTTACTGACATTGGTACACCCACGTGAAACACATTGCGCCCAAAGCGCGTTGCAAGAATGCAAGTATTGCGGGGCTTCAACGGGCTCGCGCCCAAGCACAGCTCCAAGCCCGGCCATGCTGGACAATCCTTATATGCTCTCCCAGTGCGTCCCCGGATGCGCTGTGCTGCGGGCGTGGCGCCAGAGTCGTCTGGTGAAGTGGTCAGTGGCCAACAGGTCACGTACAGCACCGCGCCCTACTTTTCCGCAGCCAGCGCCCAGTCGGTGTCGATGGATGACTCAGGCCGCGCTCGCACGGACTATGGCTTTGGCTTCAGTGCAGGTGCGCGCGCAGCGACAGACAGCCGGGGCAGACCACGTCTGGGCGCCCGGGGCCGGCCTGCGCCAAGCGTTACCAGCGGCCGCTTGACCTTTTCCACGCAGGCGGGCTGCTGTTCCCCTACTTTCTGGGCATCTCGGAGCAGCTACAGGTGAGAGCTCGCGTGGAGGGCGGTGTTGTCGGCGGGTGCATGCAGGCCCAGGCAGCTGGCACACGCGCACACACGTGGCTGTTGGCGGCTTGCTCACTCATACCTCTCACACGTATGATTGCCACGCTTCTGTGCCCCTGCTTCACTGCCAGTCCATGAACGTGCTGCTGCCTGAGACGCCAGTGGCGGGCGCCAGCGCCGGTAGCATCATTGCGGTGTGCGCCAAGAGCGGCCTCAGCGAGGAGGAGCTGCTGGTGGCGTTCCTGGACCTGGCGAGGGTGAGACAGGGGCAGCGAGGCAGAGACTCACAGCAGGGAGTTGAGGCGATAGGGATGGACGCTTGTCTGCATCTACCGTACTTCATATGTATGTGTGTATACATATATCATATATGCGTGTGTGTGTGTGTGTGTGTGTGTGTGTGTGTGTGTGTGTGTGGGTGTGTGTGGGTGTGTGTGTCACCGGATGTATGCCATGCCCTGACGCACCCGCGCGCACACGCACAGGACTGCCGACAAGGCGGCACCCGCACCCGGCTTAAGTCGGTGCTGCGGCGGGTCCTGGAGAAGGCCCTGCCCGACGACATCCATGAGCGCTGCAATGGCCGCGCGCATCTGGCCGTGACGCGCCTATGGCCCGAGTTCACACCGCAGACGGTGCGTGGATGTGCGGCGTGTGCTACCGTGTGCTGATGTGAGGGTGCATGGCTGCGAACCTGTGTGCGTGTGCGGATGCCCGAGGGATTGTAGGCGATCACCTCGGCATGATGCTCCTGTGGACCCGAGCGTGCTGCAAGCCATGGATGCGGTGTTCCCTGTAACTTGCAGATTAGCTCATTCCGCAGCCGCACGGATGTCATCGACACGCTGCTCACATCCAGCCACATCCCCTACTGGTTCGACGGTAGGCGACCGACGGGTGCTGCGGCTCTTTGCTTTGTTAGACTTGACGGATGTAAGCATTCGAAGGCCTACAGTACGGTACCTGTATGGTATCGTAGGGCGGCCTTAACTCATCCCTGTTTTGCGCATGCATGCGACGATGTTAACCCACAGGCAGCCTATTCACCATGTACCGCAGTGGCGTCTACTTTGACGGCGGTGCGTGGCTTGGATGTGGCCTTGGGTGTTGCCAGGGGTCTGACACGGAGTGACTATTGTGGCCTGTGCTACGCGTGTTCATAGACTGTGCGAGGGCCTTGTGCGCGGGGCGCCGCACTCCACGATAGGCTGCTTCAGGACATCCGCACTTGGCTCACCACTTGCCACTGGCCATCGGCGCTTTCACCCATGTCCCCAGGCATCACGAACTTCATTCCCTCCACTCCCACGGACGTCTGCTACCGCATCAGCTGCTTCCCCTCCCAGCAGCTCAAGGCATTCAAGGGTATCTCCCTCAGGTGAGCGTTTGTAGGCAGGAGCGCGTGTGTGCATGTATGTGCGACACGGCGACGATCGTCACACAGCTCGTGGGGCAGCTACCTTCTGCCACACCTACCCCCGCCCACCCTTTCCCTGTCACCTCATTCCACGCCTCCTTCCTGCCTGGCGCCTTGGCACGCCCTCAGCCCGGATACATTCGAGCAGTGGCCCTATGACATGGGCACCATGCTGGGCTGGGCCTTCGAGCCGGCGCCCGAGGACATGCTGCTGAAGCTGGTGGAGAAGGGCAAGCGGGACGCGCGCTCCTGGGCTCTGGTCAATGTGCCCGTGGAGCAGCTGCAGCTGGCGGGCGGCGGCCGGTAGCAGCTGGGCGCACGGGTGGCGTGTGTAAATACCGGGCCAAACTCAACCAAACCAAGCCAACCTAGCGGAGCACAGGCAGAGGCAACAGTTTTGGAGGGAGGGCTTGGGCGGTGGGCACCGGGTGGGCACGTGAGCGAAAAGCGGAAGAAAGGCGGGCGCGAGCGAGGGTGTAAGTGCGGCACGTGGCGTAATGGGTGGGCATGATGCATGTGTTGCCCTGGGGATGAGATGGTGATTCCGGCAGGCTTTGCCTTGTGTATGATTAGTGTTGAGCGCAGGATGGAGTGATCAGAGAGTGTGATTGTCGTAACGAGAGACTGTGAAGATGAGAAGTGAGTGAGATTTGAGAGAGTTGGGCGCGTTATGTTGGGAGTCGGGAATGTGTTGCCAGATTTGTGTGATGACCGCTGGCGCTGGCGCTATGAAAGCCCTTGTTTCCATGCCTATGCTGCTAGGCGCCAGCAGAGCACGCAGTTGGAGGATGTTAGGGACAGGCTATGCTGAGGTGATGGCGGCACGGCGCTGTGTAACCCCGCAGTATCCATCCTTCCCTGAGCACGCCTTGACCAGGCCGACTGGCCGAGTGCGTCGTCAGCGTCAGCCGCCGGCTGTCAATGACGAGTGTTGTGGAAACGAATGCGTACGTAGACCAGAGCGGACGGCGGAGTGGGCTTGCAGGCGGCACGAGAGTAGGCAGTCAGTAGCGCAAGTTGCGAATTCACATGTTACCTCGTAACCGACGGTAAACGCTGTGGACGGTCGCGCCCATGGCTGTCCTACCCTGCGCCCATCTGTCGCCACTGCCATGGTCGGAGGAAAGGCTTTGGCACGATGGACCACTGCTTATGGTCGCAACCCAGAAACTTTGATTTCTCACAAGGTGCTGACAGAGTCATTAAAAGAACATCTGCCAATCTCAGGACCTAAACACCCTACTGCGGCAAAGCACTCGGGCACGTGCGCTAACCGGGGTGAGGCGGCTCTCACCCTCTCTCACATTGAACCTGCACGACGACGACTCATTTGGCAGTCTGCATCAGCATCAGCCAGGTGATTTTCCCGTCTGAGGTCGCACGCGTCTACCCATTTCCCGGACATAACCAGGGTCAGTTTGTACAGGCACGGCCCATCATGCGTTCAGCCACGTCCCGCTGTCAAGCACAAGCACGGCCAGCACAGGACAACCAAACAACAGGAAATCCTCTGGCCACAACACTCCTCACTGCTGCGGCCTATCACATACTGTGCTGTGCTATGCTTGCCAGCGAAGACCGATAACCAGACACCGGCCGGCCTCAACCTGCGCGCCGGCGCCGCTTCTTCGGCGACGCCGCGCTGTCCTCCTCCACGTGGCCTTGCTCACCGCCTCCGCTACATGCAAAACACCCCGCACATGCACAATGATACCCAGTCCCGTATTCGTCCGGTTTGAACACGCCCACCTCACACGCACAAACAACAGCACAATGCATACTCACCCGGCCTCGGGTAACCGTGCTGCACTTCCTTTTGGGCCTCTCGAATATCCGGTCCAACAGCAGCCGGAATCTATAACAAGGTCGCGCGTAACTTTGCAATCGCTCAATGTGGTTGCACCGGCACACGACCAATGGAAGCCCGTGTCATGTGCCTCAAGGGCATCCTACACAGCACGGCACATGTACACCCCCGTGCCCGTGTATCTCCCGACTCCCGGATTCCACGGCAGCACAAGTGCACCAAAGACTCAGACGCCATCCCAATTACCCGGCCACCACCATTTGGTCGTCGCTCCTGCGGCACAACCCGTTCCCGAACAAGTCCTGTCCTTCGGTAGACAAGTTTGTATGTAAGAAGGGGGCCGCCCCACATCATGGGATAAGAGCTCCAGTACAGAGGCGTCAAAGCTTCTCCCGCGCACCACCTACTAACACGAACTAGGCACATGTGCAAATCCCGGAAGAGTCTGCGCTAAGGTGACCAGTATGCCGCAGCAGCGACCTGCTACTGTAACCACGCACAAGCGCGGTCTCAACAGCTCTTGTAGTGCAATCCTACCAGCACCCTTCATTTTTACATGCAGGGTGTCCCCTCAAAAGATGATGAACAATGCAATAACCACCCGCTTGCAAAACCATGCAAACACAACCAGCATCCATCTCCGCATGAGCACACATCACTCCCCACCAGCACACGCAGTGTCCGTACGCCGCACCGTGTAGGTTGCCCCCTCCACAAGTGCATGCAGCGAAGCGGCCTGAAGCTCCCGCTTACATAGACCATCCCATTGAGGTAGTTTTGCAAGGATGCTTCCAGCTGCCTCAGCGACCCACCTGCATATAAATGCTGTAGTACTATCACGCTGGCCCACAGCATTGTCCACCCTCACCATACATCCTTATCCATAGCAGCAACGAGCTGCCCGTAGCAGCAACGAGCTGGCCGTATTAAGGCGTTTCGGTGGCGCGCAACAGCATCTCACCGTGCAGCCTCATTGCCAGCCCAGGCGCTGCTTTCTCCACCCCATCCCACCTTCCCTCACCGCATGCGTCAGCGAGGGTCGCCAGGCACGGCTGCAAGGGCACTGGGCGCAACTCGCTCTACCCAAACGCAGCTGCGACTGCGGCTCAGATGCTTATGACGGCGCTCCCACCGTCCTGCGCCGGCCAAGCCATGCGGCGCTGCTGTGCGCCTCTGCTCCACGTGCCTGTGCCTCCGCACGCGCAGGCGGCAGGCACGTGCAGGTTTGAAGCACCAGCGGCTATCTGTCTCCTACCGCTCCGCGCTGCCGGTGTTGTAGGGCACCAGGTTGAACTCGGGGTATGCTGGGCCGCCGTGCTCCATGTTGTCCAGCCCCGCCAGCTCCGTGACCTGGTCCACTCGCAGCCGCCCCAGCCGCCGCAGCAGGTAGAACACCAGCACCGAGAAGAACGCCGTCCAGGCAGTGATGGCCGCAATGCCTGCGGGGCGGTGCAAAACCAAAATGGATTACAGGATGGGTCTGGTGTGCCACGTCAAGCACCAAACAGGTCGCGACACGCGCTGCAGGCCGCACTAGAGCCATCGCATGCAAGCCCGTCACGTCTCCGTGGCATGACGAAGGTGAGGATCGCGTGCAGCATGTTTTGTTCCAACAGGCAAGCACCTGCCACGCTCTGGCCCTCCCTGCCCACAGCCTCAGCCCGCCTTACGAAGACCCTTCTTCATGCCATGCCCCCACCTCCGCCTCACCTAGCAGCTGCAGCCCCAGCAGGATGGCGCCCTTGCGGCCGCCGTACACGAGGCCACCGCAGTCGTAGCCGGTGAGTTCCTGCACGTAGGTGGGGCGCGCCAGCAGCGCCAGCAGCAGAGTGCCCACGCCGCCGCAGCCGAAGTGGATGGCGGACGATTCAAGCGGGTCGTCCACATGGAAGCGGACCTGTGCGCGCGAGGTGGTCTGGCGGTGGTGATGCAACAGTGAGGTGAGGGGGTGGCTATCCATCTGCAACTATCCACAGGTTCTATAGGCCCCTCCCGGCCCCCTTCCCAGCCACGCCCTTCCCGGAGCACGCCCCACCCACCAGCATGCGTGTGCCGCCCATGTACAGCGCCGCCGCCACCAGGCCGTAGATCACAGCCGCCCAGGAGGTGATGAAGCCGCAGGCGGGGGTGGACATGACCAGTCCCGCCAGCAGCGAGTTGCAGCACACACACAGGTCCACTGTGCCGCTACGCAGGCTGTGGGCGCGGTTGTGGGGCAGGAAGAGGGGAGGGGGCCGGGAGGCTGAGCGGTGGCAGGTTCCGGCGATGCGCGTGAACGTCAGGGTCCGGGTCCGGGCCGGTCAGCAGTGGATGGTAGGTCTAACCCGCCAGCAGCCGCTAGGCAACAGACAGCAACGAATACGCCCCCTGCCCTTCTTTCCCTCCTGCATCCCCTTCCTCCCTTCCCCTCCGCCCTACCCCGCGACCTGGCCCGCGCACCTGCTCAGCAGCAGCGCCGTGAGGCCCGACACCGAGGCGCACAGGGTCATGTTGAGCGCCACACGGTCCGCCGGCGTGCTGCCAGGATGCAACGTGGCGTTGGCCCCCGACGTCACAGCCGCCGACACCGCCGCCGCCGCGCTTGCGTACACGTCTGCTGACGTGTCGCCTGACGCCACCGCACTGGCCGCCGCCTCCGCTGCCGCCGCCGCCATGTTGCCCATGTACACATAGGCCGAGCCGCAGTTAAAGCCGAACCAGCCGAACCACAGGAAGCTGCAAGTGCAAGGGAGAGGCACGGCGAAGGAATGGGCGGTCAAGGGATGTGGGCCGTCGACATACAAAGTATGTTGGCGAATGGGGTCCAACGGCCAGGAACCACAGCACAGCGCTCCCGCTCCAGCCCGCGGCATCCCTCACAGTGCCGTACTCACAGCGTGCCAATGGCCACGGACGACACGTCGTGCCCCGGCAGCTCCTTGGCTCGCCCCTCCTCGAACCGCCCGATGCGCGGCCCCACCAGCGCCGCGCCCACCAGGCCCATCATCCCGCCTGCGCAGCAGCAGGAATACGGTACCCACCAAGGGTGGAAGGGGCGGGCAGGGCACCGAGCTGTCAGACTTAGGCCGCTGCAAAATGACGCTAGGCGCCCAGTCACACCCCGCTGGCGCCCTGACACCCGACAGTGTATACATGCAATCCCTTTCCGCTTGCTCGCTCTCTAGGGTCCTGGCCCAGGCGCAGGCTGTGTACCCGCGGCCGGCGGCCGTACGTGTGCTGGAGTGGCCCTGCAGCCCTTGTTCACACCTATAGGCCTGCAGTCCCGCCAGCCTCAGCCATCACCCGTTGCAACACGCTGATTGCCTGATCCAACCTCCAACCCTGATTCAACGAACACAAAACACGCAGGCGCCGCTGTGCATTCTCCCCAGTCCCTTCCCCATTCCCCACCCCTCTCCTCCCTCCCCAGTCCCCACGCACCGCATATGTGCACCACAGTCCCGCCCGCAAAGTCCAGGAAGCGGCACTCGCTGCTGATGCCCAGCAGCCACGAGTCGCGGCTCCAGGCCCAGTGCACCACCACGGGGTGCACCCAGGAGGCCATGAGCACCGTGAACACGGGGTAGGCCACCAGGCTGGTGCGCTCCGCCAAGCAGCCCGACACGATGGTCACGGTGGACAGGCAAAAGGTCCAGCTGTAGAACCACAGCTTGGCGGCGCCCAACCCGCCGTCGTGGAAGAAGCCCGAGGTGCTGTGCAGTGCAGGGGGCGGAGACAGGGGTTTTTTTGAAGGTGAGGAGGGGTTGGTGGTAACGACGCGTGAGTCATGAAGCAATGTGGCCCCACGTGCGGGGTTTCTTCCCGCAGACCTGCTCTTAACATCACTCTCCCCACGCTTGCGTCACAGCTTACCCAATGAAGCCGTCTGTCGACGATCCATAACTAAAAGCATATCCAACGGCCCACCAGCAGATGGCGCAGAGCAAGATGTTGACCGTGTTTTTGAGCAAAATGTTCTTGACGTTCTTAGAGCGGCCGTATCCCACTTCTAAGGACACGAAGCCGACCTGTGACGCGTAGGCGAAGAAGTCTAACGTTGGCGTGCCGTGGCGAGAGTGTGGATGGTGTGGCGGGCAGGCCCGCGGCAGAGTTTGAAGGCGGCAATGGCGCATATTTACAACCCACAACCAGCCTGGTGTTCTCCTGGCCGCTCAGGGAGTATGCCTGAGCCCACTGAGTATGACTGAGCGCCGGGCGGCCCGGTTTCTCGGAACAACGGTGTGCGGTCAGTCTGGAGTCTAAGGACATTGCCTTCATCTTAGCAAGCGATCTCACCTGTAGAAAGAATACAATGGCCCTGCGAGGGAGAAGCAAAAGGGGGCCCTTCAGCGCACGTGAATCCTCAGGCGACTGAAGGCCGCTAGTCGGGCACAGAATCCTTTGACATCTTTCTGTGCCTGTCACGTTCCCTTGCGTTGTCTACGTTGACGGTCACCCGAAAGGCTCCGGGCCCCCGCAAAAGGGCTGCTTTTCGCAGCGGAGTCCGCGAACACTATCTGTACTTCCGCAGAACGCCCTACGCAACGTACCCCTGGATGATTAGCAGGTCGCTGTAGGTAGCTCCATGGTCAATCGCCGTCGCCGAGGGCGTCGACGACATAGCGCCGACTGCCTCTCCCTGCTTGGCAGCAGCGTCCTTTGAATTCCCGCTGAGTTTATTGCGTCATCACATCAACTTGCTCGGATTGAAAACTCAGTTGGGGAGCATGTGAAGCCCGCCCACGCAGCCGAAAAGTCAGCGCCCGAGGTGTCCACGGCCAATGGCAGCAATCACAGAGGTGCGCCTTGGTGTGCTTAAAATATAGCTTGAGCCAAGGGCTCCCTTAATGAGCAGTGCAGGAATGCCAGGTTGCAGGGAAGCAAGAACTTCAGGAGCGCTTATTTCTACTGGTCCGATGTAATCTGTGAAAATGATAGAACACGTTATCACGACTTGTGGCCGTCTAGGCTGCGAGGGCGGGAAAACCGGCAGGCCCATGTGCTCTTGTCCTGCCCATGTTCCGACGCACGCACACGCGGACACGCCCCGCCTCCCCCCTCATGGCATGCCGACAGCCGCGTCCCGTCCACCGCGGATTGCACCCCTTACAGCTTGACCACACTTCCGACAAGCCAGCCAAACAATATGCCCTGGCAATCATTAGTTCTGTCCCACCACATCATGAAAATATCATCAGCGCCGAACAAAAATCCGCCGGAATCGTTCAGCTGCACCTACTGCTGCGCATGCAAAAGCACGGCCTTCAGCCACTCCCGAACCACCCGGCGCTGCTGCTCGGCAGATCGCAGGTCCTTCCACTGCCGCTCGCGCACCGGCACTACCAGCCAGCCCGCGTGCGTGAGCAGCCGCCGCCTCAGAGCCCCTGCGCCCGACAGCAGCCACCGCGAGTTGCGGATCACGGCGCCGCCTGCGGCTGCCCCCACAGCCAGGCTCCTCGGCGCACCCGTGGTGCGGTTCGCGGTCACCTCCGCAGTGGCGCTCGTACCAGCGCCACCGGCTCCGGGAGCGTAGGCGGCAGAGAGGACCGGTGCGGCCGTACGCGGAGGTGGCGGCGGCAGTGGGCACAGATCCAGGGCTAGCTGGAGCCGCTGTCGCAAAGGATGCGAGTGTTCGTATGCGGCTTCCTCTGTGACCACCGCCTGCTCAGCGCCTTGCACGTCTGTCGTTGCCCGCGCCGCAGTCCTCCGTCCCCGGCCTCTGCCCTTCACCTGCGGCCGCGGCAACCCAGCCTCCACCTCCAGCTCCACTGCCACATCCACCAGCATCGCCCCGTCGCACACCTCAACCCCTGTGGACACCGCCGCAGACAGGAGCGTAGCGGGCGGCTGGCCCAGCCAGTGCGGCGGCAGCGGCTGCCGCCCCTCAGAGTCTGCTCTCGCATCCACGCTTGCCTCCTGCAGCACCTCCCGTACCACCGACGCCACCTCGTGCGCCCAGCCACCCAGCGCCGCAGAGCGCGCACGCCGCTGCACCTCCAGAGCCCGCTGCATCGCACTCGCCGGCAGCTTGTCTAGCTCCTCCTTCAGCTGCTGCTGCAGCACTGCCCTCGGCTGCGGCGATAGCGCATCCTGCGCCTGCGGCTTTTCTGGCACCCCCGTACCCGATGACTGCGGTTGCTGCTGCATGTGAGCTGGTGCTGGCGGTGGTGTGCAGCTGGCGAGCACGGTGCAGGCAACCAGCAGTTGGAGGTGGTATGAGGAGGGAGCGGGCGGCGGCCAGCGTTGCACACCGGCGCCCAGCGCCTGCAGGTACTCCACAAGGGCTTTGGCCAGCAGCTGCTCCTGTTGGTGCTGCTGGTGCTGCTCTTGGCGCTGGTCTTGTGCCGCCGCCGCCGCCGCAGC
This sequence comes from Chlamydomonas reinhardtii, assembly GCF_000002595.2. NCBI lineage: Eukaryota > Viridiplantae > Chlorophyta > Chlorophyceae > Chlamydomonadales > Chlamydomonadaceae > Chlamydomonas > Chlamydomonas reinhardtii. The sequence goes on from NC_057015.1 coordinate 5,505,571, forward strand.
AGCAGCTGCAGCCGACTGGCGCACATGGCGCTTGGCGTCTCGCGGTCTGTCAGCGGGCAAGTACTGAGCTGGTAGTCCTCCAGTGAGCACCAGCAGCGCCCAGCACAGCGTGGCGCGCTGCGCTAGGCCCACACGCGGCCACACCGCGGCACGGCTGGCGTGCAGCGCCTGCAGCAGGCCCGGCGGCCGGTGCTGCAACTGCCCACACGCCTCTGCCACAGCAACCAGAAGGCTTGGAGGTAGGCCTGGTGCGGCGGCTCCTGCCGCTGCCGCCGTACCAGCGCCTGCTAGTTTGGCACTGCTGCCCATGTTCCTGGGCTGCCCTGCTGAGCCCGGGCTGAGGTCTGCCAGGCCGAACGTGTCCGCAACCACGATGCGAAGCAGGCCGTTGTGGCGGTAGTGCAGGCTGCACAGCGACTGCAGCAGGCCCGCTCGTTGCCCGGCAGTGGAACCGGTGGAGCCAAGCTGCAGCATGCGCTCCGCCTGCGGCACACAGGAGCAAGCTCACTGCTACAGTGGCACACGTCAGGAAAAGCTGTTGCATTTGCGTCAACCCCTAGTGAAAGCGGCATCCATCACGCATCCGCGCACGCGGCAACGCCCATCCCCTACCACTTCTGCGCGCCACACCCTCACCGCGGCCCGCAGCAGGCGCCCCTCGTAGTGCCGAGTGGCGGCGAACGCGCCCACCAGCCGCAGCACCTCGCCCGCGCCCATGCCGCCCAGGCGCCACATGCCCGGACAGCTGCACACCACCGCCGCCGCGTGGAAGAGCAGCAGGTGGTGGAAGCGCAACACGGAGCCGAAGGCGTGCAGCACCGCCACGATCTGCAGCATTTCCAGGCACGAACACATACACAAACAGTCGCAGGAGCCCGCGAGGCTTGGCTTGCTCGGTTGCTCCCGTGGCGCTGGTCATACCGTCCGCTATTGCCCATATGATCCACTGCTGCGCAAGCTCTGCGCCAGAGCATAATCACGAACAAGCGGCACCCCGCATCCCCACCTGGTCGGGCGACATGTTGATCATCTTGTTGCGGCACGCCATCGCCAGGGCCGACAGCCACACCACGTCCCGGACCTGGCGAGGTGACACACACAAGCTCATACCGTACGCTTGGAGAAGTATCGCGAGCTTTGAGAAGTAACGCAACGCATAACGTATCACTCGCTGCATGTCGGAATCGCGCAGCAGCCCCACCTGCATCACCGCAAGGGTCGCAACCATGACCGCCAGGGGCTGGGGCCGGATGGAGTCCGCCCGCGCGATGACACAACGCCGCAGCGCGGTCAGCGCCTGTGGCAGCTCGTCCTCGGCCAGGCCGCACTCCAGCAGCAGCACGTGCGCCTCCGCCAGCTGGCCCGGATCCAGCTGCGGAAACTGCAGGAACAGGCAGGTAGCACAGAAGCAACACCGGAGCCAACACAAGTAACGGGCTTTGCGGTACTGACCGTGCGCCAGAGCGCGAGCCCGCCTTTGCAAAGCTGAGAGAACTGTGAGCCGCCAACCCCGCTCACCAGTGACGTGGCCCGATCTGCCAACTTCAGCTCTACAAGCGGGTTCGCTTCGTAGCGCGGCGCGGCCACCACCAACGGCAACGCGGCAGCCCCTGCGCCGGCACCGCCCCGCCCGGCACCGCCTGCTTGCCCCATGCCGCCGCCGCCGGCACCTCCAGACTGCAGCATGGCGTATCCGCCCGCCGCCGCCACATACACGGCGCCTGAGGCGGTTCCCTCACCGCGGCCGTAGGCGGCCGCGGCCTTGCGGAACGCCCACAGGCTCCACAGTGCCTCCCGCCCGTCCATCAGGTGCAGCCACCCCGGCGCCACCCGCACCGCCTCCGCCGCCTCAGTAAACAGCAGCACACCGCCACGAGCCAGCTCCAGGTCGGGGCTGGCGGACGCCCGCTGCGGCGCCAGCTGCGGCGCGGTTAGCAATGGTGTACGGGTCGCAGTGGCTTCAGCAGGCGCCGGCGCCGCTGCCGGCCTTGATTCGGCCGCGCGGGGTGCCGTGGAGGCGGCAGCCGCGGAAGCTGGTGGTGGTGGTGGTGTAGGTGCGGCCGCGGGCAGCTGCTCCAGCGTTGCGTACGCCCACAGCGCCGCGGCCAGCCACGTGCCCTTCCACTTGGCACGTGGCGTCACGGCACCCGTATTGAGCTGCCGCGCCAGCCACACGGCCAGTGCCGCTGCCAGCCGCGTGACGGCGCCACCGCGGTAGCCCAGCCTCGCCAGTGCGGTCAGGAACACGCACGCGGCACGAAAGGTCAGCCGCGACCGCTTTAACTCCGAGGCGGCTTGACCCCGCGGCACTGCTCCCGCAGCACCGCCGCCGATTCCGCCTGCCCCTCCCGCCTTAGCCAGCGCCACGCCCGCGAGTGCCTCCAGCAGCGGCTCGTGGCGGTGGCCCGCAGCGGCGTAGCCAGCCACCACTGCTGCCAGCTGCGGCAAGGACAGCGGCGCCAGCAGCAGCTGCGGCTGCGCGGCGGCTGCCGCCGCAGCTGCCTGGTATGCGGCGGGCGAGTAGCGGGCGTGCGGCGCCAGCACTGCGGGGCCGTCATCGCGGCCGGCGGGCTGGTAGCGGGACAGGCGGCCCAGCAGGTCGCGGGCAGCCACCACCTCGGGCGGCTCAGGAAGCGGCGCTGCGGCTGGGGTCGCAAACGGGGTCGAGGCCAGGGCCGGGGCGGTGGCAGCTGGGGACGCGGCTGGCGCCGCCGTGTCAGTGGGCGCTCTGACAGTGCCCGCAGCTGCCTCGCTGGCTGCTGCTGACGAGTGTGCATTGGATGAAGAGGTACCAATCGCTGGTCCCGATGCGCTGGCCAGTGATGTGGTCGGTGCAGACGCCGCCAGGGGCTCAGTGGAGCCAAGCGATGCGTCTGACACTGGGAAGGGAGCAGATGCGGCCGTGGCGGTGTCCGTCTGCAGGTCCGTTGCGGATACGGCTGGCTGCACTGGCCTTGCCGGCAGCCCGTCTGCGACATGCAGCTTAGTTGCAGAGGCTGCTGGCTCTTGCCGGCGCCCCGGTTGCGACTGCACCGGTCCTTGCCCCACCTGCGGCACCTGCCCTGACTGTCCCTGTACTGGCCGCGCCTGCACTGGCGGTGGCTGCATCGCTGCCCCCACTCGGGCGTGTCGTGCGGCGCGCAGCGCCTCCCGCGCTGCCTGCAGTCGAGCGATGCGGCCCTGAATGGTACGACCCAGCAGCGCCGGCCGGCCGCCCGCCAGCAGCAGGCCACTAGGCTGCGTGCCTTCCGCCGCTGCGCTTGAGACCACTGCCGCAGTCGGCAGGGTAGCTGCAGAACCAATTGTAGCACTGCCCATAGTTGCAGCCATGGCGGCAGTGGGCATGGCACTGCTCGGTGCTTGAGCAGCAACTGCCGAGGCCCCGGTCTGTGAGGGGCCGCCAGGCGCGGTTGGCACATGTGGCTGCTCTGCTGCAGGCTGCTGACCTACCGGAAGCGATACGGCTGCATCACTTGTCTTCTTGGCGTTGCTCCCATCATTCATGCTACTGCTACTGCTTGCACTGCTGGTGCTACTACTGGCGGCGCTTGTAGCGATGCTCATGCCGCCAGTCGGCAGAGGTGCGAAGCTGCGCCCGCGGCGGCCCAGGTGCGTGTTCCACTGCATCGTCACTACCGCGCGGCGGGCGGCCATCAGCCGCTCCTGCGGACTGGCGCCGTTGACACCGACATTACTGGTGATGGTGACCCCATTGCTCGTGCTGCTGGTGCTGGTGTTGCTATTGCTACTGCTATTGCGGCCGCTACTGCTGCTGCTAGAGCCGGATAAGGTTACGGGGCCCGCTACTGCCGACAGGGAAGGCGTATCACGCCCAGGCACGGCGCGGCGCATGTCGCCGTCGCTGCTGTGTGTGCCAAGTGCACTGCTGGCCAGCCGCGTGGGCGCAGCAGCCAGGCCCGGCGGTGACGGTGTCGGCGCCGCCGGAGGTGCGGCCACCGCGCCCGCCTTCCATGCCTCTCCAGCAGTCTGACTTATGCGCTCGTCATGACCCTGGTCACGATGGGTCAAACCCATGTGTGACTCATCCGGCGCTGGGGCGCATGCGCCTGAGCCGCCTCCCACGTCCTGCGGCCCCACGCCCGGCGCTGCTGGTGCCCTTCCACTGGCTCTCGGCTTCCCTGCCTGCGGCTCTCGCTCTGGAGGGCAAGCCGGTGTAGACAACTGGTCTGATATGCCGGCTGGTGCAGGGCTCGCAGCTGCCACATCTGGTGCCGCATCGGAGGCAGCGTCCACGGCGCCCTTGAGGGCGCCGCCACCGGGCGGGTCCCCGAAGCCGTACTGAGACTGGGCCCGGCTGCCTGCATCCGCATCCGAACCGCGCGGCCTCTGCGGTGTTGTCTTTGCTGTTGCCGCGGGTTTGGTAGCACCTGTCTGAGGTGCAGCCGACACGGTGGTAGCAGCACTGGCGGCGGCCTGGCGGCGGCCATGGCGTGCCTGCCCTCTCCCGCCGGCGGCAGCGGGCCCCTGCCCGCCGCTGTCACCTGCCCGCCGGTGTGTTGTTGCTTCGTTGCTCTTCAGCGGTGGCAGGATTAAGTAAGGCGGCACATTGACCTCATACGGCGTTGCCTCCTGCTGCAGGAAGTCCACCAGGTCGCCGACGCCGCGAGCATCGTGAGCGCCTGCCTTCCCCACGGTCGCACCCCCTCGGAAACGCGATTCAGCTGCCCCACCGCTGACAAGAACGGTATTGAAGCATTTGTTGAGGCATCGACTCAGTAGACGTGCACGGTATGTGCGAGGGGCGGAAAAGGCTGGCGAGCTGCCCTTTGCAGTCGCCAGATCCGCCTTCATCGCGATGTGAGCCGCAAGCAAGCGCGTTAAGCATATGCATGAGTGTAGGACCAAGAAGTTAGCTCTAGAAGACAGTCCCGGCCAACATTGGAACCTGTCTGCAATCGTGAGCCCGCTTTCTGTGCTTGGCATGCTACGATTTGCAGAGCTAACAAGTTGTACCAATACGAATTCAACATATTCACACATTAATAATCCCAACTTGTCAATTCCTTAACAGTCGCGAAACATGCACTCTTCGCGGGGTGCCAGCCACGCCGAGGCTCCCCCCAGCACCGGAACCACCATTGTAGCATGCACATATAAAGGAGGCGTCGTGCTGGGCGCGGATGGCCGTGTGTCCATCGGGAACTACATTATGAACCGTGCGTCTAACAAGATCGCGCCTCTCGCGGAGTACATTTTCCTCTGCCGCTCGGGAAGCGCACCAGACACGCAGGTTATTAGCGACAATGGTGAGAAGCGGGGATGTGGAGCCAGGTCCGGGCTCGGGGTGGCCTCTCGTAAACCCTGCTCGCACCGCTCACCGTGGCTCCCCCGCCCGCGTGCGCAGTCAAGCACTACCTGGACCAAATATCGGCGGAGTCAGGGGAAGAGCCATCTGTAGAGATGGCAGCCAATCTGGTCAAGCTGGTGAGCTCACGCGGCGGGGGCTTGGGCAATGAGGGTTGTGTTCCGGCGCTCTGCCGCGGTCTGCACCAGGGCAGTCGTGTGGGCACACACGGCAGAGCCCTGTGCGGGCCGCCGGCGCAGGTCGCTGTTGAGGAGGGGGACACGCAGCTGCTACCTGCTGGACCCTTCGTAAGGGCCAGCGCGGCGGGCAAGGCTGGCTTGCGCTTCGCGTGACGGTCCTTCGGCAATCTGTTGGGCGACGCAACAGGCTTAGACACTGCGTGCTGGTGTCCTTCGGGCTCCACTTTCATGGCCATGCGTAGCCATGACTACCTCCACCCGTTGATTATGCCCACCTGGATATGGGACCAGAACCGCCTTCCCGTCGAGAGGCGTACGCGCCCCCGTAGCGGCGTCCACCCCTCTGCCTCCTTCTCCCCCCTGCCCCACCAGATCAACTACAACAACAAGGACCACCTGGTGGGCGCTATGCTTATCGCGGGCTGGGACCGGCACGGCGGCGGCCAGGTGTACGGCGCACCCATCGGCGGCACGCTGGTGAAGGAGAAGTGGGCTATCGACGGCTCGGGCAGCACCTACATCTGGGGCTACTGCGACAACGAGTACCGGTGAGGGCTGGCGGGGAGGCAGGAGGAGATGCAGGCCGGAGGCAGGGTATGAACAACGGGTGGAGACAAGGATTGCAGGAGCACATGGTGTGGGTTTACTTCATGATGGCGAAGTTGGTGCTGCTGTGGGGGGAAAGGTTGGCGAAAGCGGACAACGACGGCATCCGGGATGACTGCTGACACATTGTTGGCCCAGAATGGGGAAGCCGATAGGAGGCTGGAAAAGCAGGTCGTCAACACATCAACGGCACAGTGGGCGAAGTCCGACTGGCCGTCAGCCGCCTCCATGCATACACTTGCTCGTCAACCGCCTTCGTCTTTCCCATTCTGACCACCCCTGCTCTCTACCTCCCTGCCGCCTGCCCTCCTCTCTTACCCCCAGCGACGACATGACGCGCGAGGAGGCGGAGAAGTGGGTGGCGGAGGCCATTGCGCTGGCGATGACACGCGACTCCTCCTCGGGCGGCTCCATCCGCCTCATCACGCTGGACGGCACGGGGGCGCACCACAAGTACATCCGGGGGGACGAGGTGCAGCAGTTCGTGGGCGACCTGCCCTTCCCCGCCGCCCCGCCCGCCAGCCTGCCGCTGCAGGGCGGCGCCGCCGGCAGCATGGTGGTCGGGTAGCGGCATGAGCCGTGGAGCTGGAGGAGGCGGGGTGGAGCAGGGCGAGGCGAGTTGGTCAGGGGTGGTGCTAGTAGGGCCAGGTGTGGAACGGTAAGAATCGGGCGCAAGAGCAGCTCCGGGTTGTCGCTGCATGGGCGAAGGTGAAGGTTGATGTTTTTGGTAGCTACTGGCGTAGCATGGCCGTCGTTTATTGGGCGACGTATATCGTAGTGCTTCGGTCGGCAGGGGTGCATTGTGGAGCTGGAGTACGCAACGGGTTGAGGCGGCGTCACACGAAAGCGTTAGCACCAGACTCCTTACGGACTTGCATCTTAGGGAGGCTGGTGCATGTCAGCAGCGCCTGGCGGATGGCTGGTGGGCTGTAATATGAATTCTTCACTACCGGTACTGAAGACGCGGATGCCTCATCAAGATGCATGGCGGCTGTGCCCCCGAGGAGGGTAGGAAATCCGAAAAGTTGCCGGTGGCCTCTGGCTGTAAGGGTGAGCCGGGTACCCTGCCGAGCCATATTTGGCTGCGTGCGCGGGGGGTTGAAGCTGCCTGGGGCGGGTCGCCGCGGCAGTCCAGATGCCTGCGCCGAGGGATGGCAGATGCCTGCGCGACCCCGCGCCATCAGCACGGATGCCTGCGCGAGGCATTGCAGATGCCGCGGCGCCCCTGCTAGCACATCCGAGCTGCCTATTGTAGCCACCCTAGTTGCTTGGTAAAAATGCCGCAAGAGGGTTTGGAATGGGTAACGGGCAGTGTGTAAGTGGGTACGGAGCACTCCTGCACGCATACACGCAGACACCACTGACGCGAGAATGTCGGGGGCCTGGGCCATGCTGGCCTATACTGAGTGCGTGCTGATACTTAAGCAACCACAATATCTTTAGATGTTGACTGTTTCGAGCTGCAGAAGTCTACTGTAAGTTGCGGTATGAGCCGGTCAATTCTTTCCTTCTTTTGGGGCTTGGGGTGCCACAAGAAGGCTACACGTAAAGCAGTAACAAGTCTAATAACGACCGGGCAAGCAGGGAAACAAAAGGCTCTCTGCGAACCACTGGTTCGCGGGGCGTGACAGCCAACTCGGCGCCGCAGCCAGCTTTCCGAGGGATTACAGCTTGTCACCCAGATAGCAGATACCATGAAATAGATCACAACTGGCTCCACGGCTTACTCCCAGCTTTAGCGGCCCCAGACCGTGTTGTCATGTCCGAACCCTCCTGCAGTCCTAGTTGTACTGATTATATCGCACTTGACGCCTCTGCGTGTAGAGTATTCATTGGGAAGCAGGCCGGATTGAGCTTGCCATGGGCACCGCACCGGCACCAGCACCAGCACCGGCACCGGCACCGTGGGTACCCGTGGGGTACCCATGTGGGCATACCGTGCTTGCTGACATTCCCGCAATCTAAACTCGGCACGCTACGTTTTCGGGTGGGGGAAATCAGCCAGTCAAGCTGCGGGGGCACGGCAGCTAAGATGCCCGGGCGGACCGCCTCCGCCATCCCAGATGCCTGGGCACGGCAGCTAAGATGCCTGGGCGGCCCATCCCCGCCAGTCAAGATGCGTGGACATGGCACCCCAAGATGCCCGCGCAGGGCCACCCCAGCAACCTCAGATGCGCGTGCGCGGGGGTCAGGTTGCCTCTGGAACTTAGCTGCCAGACCAGACCCACCCCGCCAGATGCCTGCGCTAGGCAACTTTCCCACCCTCCGGCCCCCGCTCCCCGCCCACAGTTGCAGTCATGGTGCACCTTAACGGCGCCCCAGTCCTTATGCCAGCCCAATACTACTTACACCGGTACATCGAGATGTTTGGGCCTTCAAAATCTGGATCTGCTGGAGCGACGGCACAGGCGAGGGGACTTTGACCTGGAGTCTTGGGCCTTGGGGCACCCGGGTGCCACTCCGGCAAGTCCCAAGCGACTGCGTGAGTCCAAGCCCCTTGACCATTGATGCGGTACCGTATGACATATATAATGGTCCCTGAACGGCCCCGGGGCATAAATTCGAGCGACAGCCAAAGTCGAAATGCTAAATGTCGCGCTTGCCAGGACCGAACAGAATTTGCCCGACGCTATCACGCTTTCATCTAAAGGTAAACCTTAGTTGACGGCACTTGTGATATGCCGAAAACACCGCCTATGCGAGATACGGGCTTCGGTCAATTTCGCGACTTGAGCCCCGACTAACATGTTTTAGTCCTCCGCCGAGCAATACTGGCCAATGATGATGTAAGTTATGTTCATACAAAAAGGCGGCGCCTGAATCGTAAGGTAGGATTTGCCCCGGGCTTCCCCCAGAGCCCTCCGCGCGAGCGGGTTTGGCTGGGAAAATGCACCCCCCGGACGGTATGCGCCGTACAACACCGCAGACCTACTCGGCCGACGCCAACCCCGGCCCAAAACCCGTGTCGGCTACCACGGCTACACAACGCCGTGTCAAACAGCCCCGGCCGAATAGGTCTGAAGGTGCTACGGGCGCCTCAAAGTTCCAGGGCCCTCTGGACTCAGCCCAAACCGGGAGTGGCACCCGGGTGCCTTGGGGAATGCTTGTGTTCGTGCCTGATTGGTCTGGATTGGCGCTCGCCCTCCTCGAGCTGCTCTTACAGTCGGTACTGCTAATGTTTGAACTTGAGGCTTAAAACAACGGACTGGACCCCATGTCAAGTTAACTTTCAAGCGGAATGGCATTATCACATTCAATGCCGCGTTTCGGGTTCCTGCTGATAGGCCTGATGACATGCACTGTTGTCGCCATAGAGAATAATTATAAAGCAAGGGGGCCACTTCTGGTGGTGGGCTCAATAAACGTCGACACGACGGTGCATCTCGACGAACTTCCGCGGCGCAGCGAAACAAAAATAGCCCAGCGCCCCAGCCCGACCCTTGCTGTGGGTGGCAAGGGTGAGAATCCGAAATCAGCGGGGCACAGGACTTCGTGGGGGATGCGATTCGGGGGTCAGGGGCCGTGACGGGTTGACCATGTAGGGGCACGGATGACCTGGCACAGCCCCCAGATGCGACACCCTTCTCATCAGTAACGCACTCCACCTTCACTCCTTACCACTTCCATCCTCCCTGTACTTCGACCCCCTCACAGGCGCCAACCAGGCTGTGGCGGCGGCGCTGCTGTCCGCGGGCACGGGCCGCGCCGCCGCGCGCTTCGTGTGCCGGCTGGGCGACGACGCCTACCTAGGCTGGCTGCAGGGGGAGCTGGCGCGAGCGGGGCTGGACACGTCCGCCTCCGTGGTGGTGCCCGGCATGTCCACCGGGGCCGGCATCGTATGGTGGGTGGCGCGGTGGGGGAGGGGGCAGTGTGGGGGGCCGCTGCGCGGCTGGGTGGGCAGCCCGGTTGTGGCAAGTGCAGCGTGTCCAGCATCTGGGGTCGTGATCGCAGAGATTTAAGCGCTCATGCACACGCGCGTGGCCTCACAGCACTGGGATGATTCCGTCTTATGGCACTCACAGGCTGGACGCGGAGGGTGCAGCCACCAGCGTCGTGCTTGGCGGCGCAAACACACAGGGCTGGTCGCTGCTGCCGCCCGACGACGCGTCTTCGGCCGGCGAGAAGGCGGAGGAGGAGACTGCCGCCCGCGAGGCGGCGCTGCTGGCGGAGCATGCGGCAGCGGTGGTCGCAGGTGGCAGTGGCAACGCTAGTGCTAGCAGCACGGGTGACACCAGTGCGGCTGCACTGCGGGCGAGTGTGCTGCTGCTTCAGCGGGAGGTCCCGGAGCACGTGAACGCGGCGTTTGCGGCGGCGGCCGCGGCGGCAGGCATCCCCGTGCTGCTGGATGCAGGTGAGGCGGGACGCGGCTCTGCTCAAGGCATTGCTGTTGACTAGGTATCCGCGACCTCCAGCCGCCGCTGCCTGGCTGGCCACAGCGCCACCTGCACCGACCTCCCACCGCATTCAAACCCACCCCATTCCCCCGCCCTGTAGGCGGCGAGAACAAGCCGGTGTTTGCGGCGCTGCTGTCACACGTGGACTTCCTGGCGCCCAACGAGCAGGAGCTGCAGCGCCTCACCGGCCTGCCCACCGCCACCGAGGAGCAGGTGGCGGCAGCTGCCGGCGCCCTCATGGCGGCGGGAGCGCGCGGCGTGCTGGTGACGCTGGAGGGCCGCGGCAGCCTGCTGCTGTTGGGAGACGTGGAGGCGGAGGCGGAGGCTGGCAAGGCGGCGAAGGGCACAGGCGGCATCAGTGGTGGCCGCAGGTGCCGGCCGGTGCGCGCCATCCGCCAGCCAGCGCTGCCGGTGCCTGGGGGTGTGGTGCTGGACGCCACGGCGGCAGGCGACGCCTTCCGTGCCGCGCTGGCGGTGGCGCTGGTTGAGGGCCAGGGCCTGGAGGATGGGCAGGGGGGCAAGGAAGGTACCGGGTGGGAACAGGCCCTGCGCTTCGCGGCGGCGGCGGGTGCCATCGCGGTGTCGCGCATGGGCGCCATGCCCAGGTGAGGGACGGGCCGGCTGTGTTGGGCCTGCGTGACATGTTGCGCTTCTTACCTGGGGTCTTATGTAGTTATGTAGGCCATGCAGGGAAGCGTTAGCTCGGGTAGCTGGCAACTCGTGTGCGCAAGCGGTAACTGACGCGGTTTGTGCGGCTGCATGTCTGCATGCAGCCTGCCCACTCGGGCCGAGGTGGAGCAGCTGCTGGTGGAGCACGGCGCCTCGCCCGCCGCCCAGGCCTGGGACGCACCCGAGCTCCTCGCCGCAGCCGCCCGGGCCGCAGCTGCCGGGTCAAGCGGCACTGAGGCGGCCGGCGCTTCTGCTGCCGCCGCTGCCGGCTCTTGCAGCCTGGGCGGGGGCGGAGTCGGAGTCCAGGAGGGCACATGCAGCAACCCAGCCTCGGCGGCAGAAGCAGGAACAGCCACAACCACAATACCGGTAGCAGCTACGCCAGAGAGCGCCGCCATCGGTAGTTGCGCCGCTTCTTCTTCCGCCGCCACCCCGCAGCACCACCAACCGCAGCTGTACCAGCATGACGGCGCGGATGAGGCGGCGGACGGCGCCTGCCCGCTGCTGTTCGGCGCGCGTCTTAACTCCATGAAGTCACGCCGCGACAAGCTGCTGGCCAACTACGCCAACTATCTACCCGCCGCCAGGTCCTCTGAAGACGGCGCCGCAGCAGGTTCTCAGTCAGCCGCGTCAGGTGATGCTGGGCAGGACGGCTCTGCCGCTGCCGCTGCGCGGAGGGAGCGGCTGTTGGAGCAGCTGAAGGACAACGGGCCGCTGGGTTGGGTGGCGCGTCAGGGGCTGGTGCGCGCAGCCGATGGCTGGTCGGGCGGGCAGCAACAGCAGCAGCCGGCTGGTGGTGCCGGGGGTGGTGCCTGGGGTGGTGCTGGGGGTTTGGATGTGGTGTACTTCAACTACCCGGAGCACCTGAAGGGCCTCACGCTGCAGCAGGTGCGTGGAGTCAGGAGCCATATGGGCAGCAGGCATTTTGGTGGCCGCAGCCGCTCCACGGCAGCAGTTTGTTGGTTATAATTGAGCCTGCGTCCACACATTTTTAAGTGCACACACCCTTGCACACTGTATCGACCCCTACTCCGTTGTGACTATCGTACAACCCAGGTCCAGGAGGCGCTGTCGTTGGCGGGGCTGGCGGCGGGCGGCGTGGCCATGCGCTTCCCCGCAGACCCCTTCCGCGCCGGAGCCTTCACCAACCCAGACCCCGCGGTGCGCGCCGCGGCGGTGGCGCTGGCGGTGGAGGGGTGCGGCTGGGCAGCGCAGCTGGCGGCGACGGCGGTGGCGGCGGGGAACCTTTCGGCCTCAGCCGCGGCTGCTGCGACGCCAGCGCCGGGGCACTTGGTGGTGTGGTCGGCGTACGACGGATACGGTGAGAAAGCCTGCACGGGCTTTTAAGCGGCTAGCTGAAGAGCAAACGGGGTACGGTACGGCATGAAGGAACTTTACATGCCATTCGGCGTTGCCGCACATGTCAATGTGTCATGCCAATGCGGCCACTGCAGACTACCACCTGCAGGCCGACTACGGCGCCGCCTGGTCGGCCGCTGTGGAGGCGTACCGGCAGTTGGCAGACGCCTGTGCCGCCATGCACGTGGCTGTGTCCATTGAGCCCAAGCCGACCGACCCCTCCAGCCGCTTTTCCTTGTGAGTGCTCGCAGTTTTGAACGCACTGTCCACCGCCCCGCCCTATTATGACCCCTACTTCTCGCGCCACCGCCGCATGCTCTTCCTACACATGTTCTCTATCCTGCTCCCGCGTCATCTTCACCCCCTTCGGAGTAAACTGCCCCCATCTCCCTACGCCCCACCTCGCCAGCCTGCCCAACACCGCCTCCGCCCTGTCGCTGGTGTCCGCCGTGGGCCGCCCTAACCTGGGCCTCACACTGGACACCGGTCACCTGCTGATGGCCGGAGAGTGCCTGGCACAGAGCGTGGCCGAGGTGGCGGCGGCGGGGCGGCTGTTCGGGCTGCACCTCAACGACGGCCACGGGCGGCTGGGGGCGGAGGACGGGCTGGTGTTTGGCAGTGTGCACGGCGCGGCGGCGCTGGAACTCATGTACTACCTCAGGTGCGGAATGAGATTTCGAATGCGAATGGCGGCGACGTGGCCGTGTGCTTGGCCGGTGTGTTGAGGCAGTGAACTTGCTGTTTTCCTGCTTCTCCAGTTGGGGGGGGGGATGTAAATACGCTTGCCGGCGTCTTGTTCGTAAACTTGACGGTGTGACGGTGCCGCGCCTTTGCATCGTGTTGTGCAGATACAAGCTCCCCCCGCGGCCGGCGGGCGCCTTCTCTCGCGGGGACGGTGCTGCTGGTGTGTTCGGGCTGCCGCATGCGATATTTGACACCTTTCCGCTCAACGAGGACCCGGTGCTGGAGGCGGAGGCCAACGTGCGCGCCGCCAGGGGCATGTGGGCGCGGGCGGGGCGGCTGCGGCGGGCGGGGCTGGAGGGCTGCTTGGCGGCGCACGACGGGCTGTGTGGCATGCGGCTGATGGCGGAGCTGCCGTGAGTGGCGAGAGTAATGCAGATGTTGAAGTGGGTTTGAAAGGGAGCGGGCGATTGCATGAAAGGAGCCGCGACGTGGAGTTGGGATGAATGCACTGAACCGAGTGGGGCTGTGATCATGCGTGGACGACGAATTGGTTGCTGGGCATTTGGGGTAAAGGTTTTGCCCGACAACATCAAGCATTGGATTGGTTATTGTGGGCGAGTGGGAGTGAGAGTAATTGGGCTGGTTGGGTGGGTTGGGCGGGGGGCGGGGAACACTGAGTGGGAGTGAGCACCCGAGTGTCGTGGCACGGCATGTGTGGCGAAGGTGTGTGGCCCCGACACTAATTACAGCCAACGCACGTCGAGTGACTGTAGTATCTTATCACAAACGAATGTCTTAACATATATTAGTCACATATAGCTTTGAATGACGTATTGGGTACAGCAACGGCACTACGCGAGCAATTATGTTAAGCCAACTCGGAATATCAGGCAAAGGTTCAGAAAAGGCCAGCGGCAGCCGTTATATACCTCTGTCGTCTCTCCAATCGTCGACAAACCGTAAGCGCTCGTTAAGGTCTGCCCTTTTTGGCATGCTCACGCAACAGAGTCCTGCCCCCCAAACAGATTCGCTGAGGGAGCCGCCCGCTGAGGATGAACCTCTTACTTCTGGATTTCAGGGACCGAGCCTAGCGCAGCGGCAACACGACGGGGCGCCCGTATCCCGGCTAAGGTAGGGGGCTATGGGCCCTGGTAACACCCTGGCCGTCCCCCTCCCCCCACGCATGCGTTTAGGTAACCCAATCCCCCCATTCCTTTGAGGTGCAGGTCATTCAGAAATGGATCGCTTCTCATCGCAGCATCCGTGGTTATCGGTATAGGCATCACCTTTGCCATGGGCTGGACGGTTGGGAATGCGCGTTCTGGGCAGCCAGCCTCAGGGGCGCAACTAGGGAACAAAACGGCGGCCCTGGCCTCCGGGCGGACGTACTACATCGCCGCAGACAAGGTGAGCCGTGGTTGCTGAATGCAGTAACCGCCGTCGGGGTTCGTACGATATGTGCGCCCGATGCCAGTTTGGGCCAGGCACAACAACACCCCGAACGGCTATCGTATCGTGACAACGCACGATGCTGCAGATAAGCTGGGACTACGCGCCCTCGGGTCGGATGCGCTGCTACCCCCCGGGGTTCGCGGCCATGCCCACCGGTGCTGCACGCATTGGCGGCACGTTTGTGAAAGCCCAGTACCGCGAGTACACGGACGCCAGCTTCAAGGTGAGGGCGCAGGGAAGCATGCAGGGCCAGGGGGGCAGGGGCAGGCAGGGGCATGGGGAGTTGTAAATTTGGGTGCGGGATGGCGGGGCACGCAACTTTATGGGCGCGTTCGCACGTCTCATGCCAGGCGGTACCGTAACTTCGCGCGCCAGCGGCCCATTACTGTGCTAGTTCGTCGCGACCGCTGTTCCTACTTGCTTCCACGGGCACAGGCTCTGAAGCCGCGGGGCAAGGAGTGGGAGCACCTGGGCTCGCTGGGCCCTGCCCTGTATGCGGAGGTGGGCGACGTGTTGGTGGTGGTGTTCAGGAACAACCTGCCCTTCCCAGTCAACATGGCGCCCACGGGGGGCCTCACCATCGCGCCAGACCGTCCAGGTAAAGCCGTCGTGAAGAGCGTGCGAAGGTGTTGGAGGGGGCACGTGGCAGTGTACAAGCCGTGTAAGAGGGGTATCGGCAGCCGTGATTAAGTCCATGGGCATATGTGGATTGAGCAATGGGGCCCAGACATCTCCTCCTCTGACCAGTCAGAGCGCTTCCAGTCTGCTGCCGTGCTTGATTGCCCGCCAAACCCAATCTCCCGCTGCCAGGCGGCCCCACGTCCGCCAACGTCACGCAGCCGGTGCCGCCCGGCCACACCGTCACCTACACCTGGGCCGTGCCGGAGCAGGCGGGGCCGCAGCCGGGCGCCACCGTGTCCAGCCGTATGTGGCTGTACCGCAGCAATGTGGACCCGGCGGCGCACGACAACGCCGGACTGACGGGGCCGGTCATAGTGGCGGGGCGCGGCCAGGCGGGGCCGGGCGGCCGGGCGCGGGACGTGGACCGCGACGTGGTGAGGGCGGGGCGGGGCGGGGCGGAGTGGGCGCTGGGGGAAGAGGCGGAAAGGTGTCTGGAAGGTACCGGTAGCTGGAAGGCAGAGCGGCGAGAGGGAAATGGAACGTGAAGAGGCAGGATGGATAGGGCTGGGGCCTGGGCGGTCACGCTCACAACACGGGCGCGCGCACGGGTGATTAATTCACACTCACTCGTAGCTCCACTTGTGCGCGTGCCGCAGGTGTCTGTGTTCGCGGTGGTGGAGGAGCGCTCCAGCCCCTTTGCGGCGCAGCACGACCCAAAGCTGACCTCCGGCGCCAGCTTCACCAAGAACATGATAAACGGCTGGGAATTCTGCAACATGCCGGCGGGTGGCATCACGCTGCGCACCGGGGAGCGGGTGCGCGGTCCTGGGTAGCATTGGGCCGGACGTGGGGATGCATCAGGCAGCCCGGCCATGGCCAGCCGGGTGTAGAGGGAGCCCCCAACAGCCGAACGGAGGGGGCAAGGGGGCAAGAGACTGGAGATAACAAGCCGCACGTTGCTGCTGCTGCGCTCCTCCTGGCTTCCATGCACCGACAGGTGCGCTGGCACGTGAGCTCTGTGGGCAACCACGACGGGCTGCACAACTACCACTGGCATGGGCACGTGGTTGAGGTGAGTGAAGGCCGAATGCGCCGTTGCTTTTGTTAAGGAGAACGGAGGTGTTATCCCTCCTTACGCCACGCCCTTGCTCCCCCCCATACCCACTGCCACCCATGCAGCTCAACGGTCACCACGTGGACCAGTTCACGGGCATCCCCACCGCCTCCTACTCCGTCAACATGGTGCCGGACGAGCCCGGTAACTGGCTCTTCCACTGTGAGACCGCTGTGGGCCACCGGGCACGGGAGCTGGCTGAGCAGCGCTCTGAACAGCGGCGATAGGCCGCGCACCAAGCAGAGTTCTCAGGAACCAGCGGCGGGCTAGGCCCTGTCCCTTGCTGGCACGTGTGACAATCACGTCCCTTTGGTGCCCCTGCTGCCTTGATGCTCTGTGTCGGACGCTGCCGCCCCACCCGCACAGGCCACGTGAACCAGCACATGGGCGGCGGCATGGTGGACATGTACACAGTGGAGGGTGGGTCGTTAGCGCCGCCTGCTGGTGCTCGCATGTGGCTGCTCCTATTGCGGTTCCAGCGCTCCACACGTCCCCCCGTCGCCGTGCACTCTTGACGCTGCTTCCCCTACAAAGGCTTGCGACCAACACTCGATATGCCAATACGCTTGCGTGACGCACCACGTGCGGACAAAATGACATGTGCGTTGTGCACACATGCAACCCTTTGCACAGGCCCCCGCGCTCCGCTGCCTGCCTCCACGGGTGTGGAGCGCACCTACTACGTTGCCGCGGAGGAGGTGCTGTGGGATTACGTGCCGTTGGGGATGGACCACTGCAGGTAAGGGCCTCGGAGCTAGGGCCAGAGCTAGGGCCGTGACGGCAGCAGAGCGGGCGGTTGAGCGGCTTCAGCGCACATTTTCCTTATCGCCCTTTCAGCTTTGGCTTTGGGCCCAGCTGCTGTGCGTGGCTGTGCGTTTATGAGAACTTGAATGTCATGTTCAGTCATTAGCTACCACCTTCGTTGACTCTGCGGCTTGCCAATACTCGAAACGCGTGCCCTCTCAGCAACCCGCCCAAGCCCTTTACGCCCGACACCGTGGGCTACCCCTACCTCGCCGGGCCCTGGCCGGGCAGTGGCGCCAACGCCAACGGCAGCAGCGGCGGCACTAGCACCAGTAGCAACGGCGGCGCCAACAGCAGCGCCACCGCCGCCACGCCCACGCCCCGTCTGGGCCCCCAGCTAGTCAAGACGCTGTATGTGGAGTACACAGACGCCAACTTCACCGCCGCCAAGCCGCGGCTGCCGGGTGACGCCTATCAGGGCTTCATGGGGCCGCTCTTGCGAGCCAACGTGGGAGACACCATCAAGGTTGGGAACGGGGTAGGGCACGGGGTAGGGCAAGAAGCTGCGCGGCGCTCCAGGGGTTGCTTGTGGGCGAGGGTGGATTCGGGGAGTGGGCTCCTACACACGCACCGCATGCTCGCCAGCACTGGGCGCGCGTGTACCGTACTATCATGACATGTGCCCCGCTGCCTGCCCACGCAAACCCGCGCCTCCCTTCACAGGTGGTGTTCCGGAATCGGGCGCGCGTGCCCACCTCTATCCACGCCCACGGCGTGCGCTACAGCAAGGCCAATGAGGGAACGCTGTACGAGGACGGCTCGGACCCCGCCACGGACAAGGCAGACGACGTGGTGGCGCCGGGGCAGACCTACACGTACACGTGGCATGTGCGTGTGTGTGCGTGTGTGTGTGTGTGGGGGGGGGGTATGAAATCGGGTGGGGACTGGGGTTAATAAAATGTAAAGTGATGGAATAGGGGCATCAGCAGGGTTGGGTGCAATCCAACTGGGCCCGGTGTGTTGTAGAGCCCTGGATGGGCGGCAGCAGAAGGGAGGGGCAAGGCATAGATACAGAGCGCCTGGTCGCCTTGCTTGTTGACCGCTGCCCGCTTTCCTCACGCAGGTGCGTGAGCTGTCGGGCCCGGGCCCCCGCGACCCGTCCTCGCTGCTGTGGATCTACCACGGCCACGTGGACGAGGCGGCGGAGACCAACGCCGGCCTCATGGGCGGAATCATCATCACACGGCGGGGTGAGGCGGCGCTGTCGCAGCCCGGCACGGTGTCACGTGTGTCCACTGGGGCGACCGCGGGTGCCGGAACCTTGCGTGCGTGCGGCGGGCGCGCCGGGCTCGTGCCTTGCTGTATGCTCGTTGCAGTTGCTGTATGACATCTTGTCTTTTGTGTGGCCGCAGGCATGGCCCGCAGCGCTTCCGACCTGACACCAGTGGATGTGGACCGGGAGGTGGTGCTGCTTATGACCGTCACGGATGAGACAGCGTCCTCCAACTTCAAGGTACAGCTGGGGCTCAGTCAGCAGGGCCGTGTATGTGTATGTG
This sequence comes from Chlamydomonas reinhardtii, assembly GCF_000002595.2. Taxonomy (NCBI): domain Eukaryota; kingdom Viridiplantae; phylum Chlorophyta; class Chlorophyceae; order Chlamydomonadales; family Chlamydomonadaceae; genus Chlamydomonas; species Chlamydomonas reinhardtii. The sequence continues at coordinate 5,524,275 of NC_057015.1, forward strand.
TGTGGTATAGCTACAATGTTGACGCTTGCATGATATGCAAAGCATGGGTGTACTGCCAGCGCCTGTGCCTTCACGCACTGATTTTGCACCACACACAGTTTGCATGTACATCGGTGTGCACCTCAGGCCAACCTCCAGAAGGTGGACCCCACGGCTGCGTCTGACCCAGCGGCGCTCGGGCGCATTACCGGTGACCCGGACTTCCAGGTGTGAGGGGGCGTTGGGGCAAGGGCTGGGGGTTTGCTGTGGTCAATGTGCTGACGTGCGTTGCGTTGTGGGGGATTTCTTGCTATAATAATAAGGGCATGCACGAGGGCACTGTCCCTCTTCCTCCACTGACCAATCGCGCACCCCGCCCCTGCCGTCGCCACGGCTCCAGTCTCACATGCTCAAGCACTCCATCAACGGCTTCATGTACTGCAACCTGCCGCGCCTCAATTTCACGGTGCGTGACAGGGGGCCAAACATATGAGTCCTGACTGACAGGGCTGATGACATCACGTGGCTGTGTCTCACCTCTGCAACGCGGCTGCGCCGCACTTCGCTGCATGGGGTTCGTGGGGTACGTGGCCCCCGCCGCCACCACACCTGCTGCCCACCTGTCGCGTGTGGCACGCCCTGGCACACCTGCCGCAACACACCTGCAGGTGGGGGAGCGGGTGCGGTTGCACATCATGTCATTCGGCAGCGTGGACGACACCCACTCGGTGCACATGGGCGGCCCCCGCCTGGACTACAACCGCCAGCACAGCGACGCGGTGCAGATCAGCCCCGGCGGCATGATCAGCGCAGACGTGGCATTCACGGCGCCAGGTGCGAGGTTCCGGGGCTTGCTGCGGGGTTATCGCAAACAATGTAGCGCTGCAGTCAGCCGCGGCGTTCATCAATGCGACAATACGTGCATGCCCGCTCCCGTTCCTTCCCGCAGCCACCGGTTTGCCACCTGCTACCAACCGCACCAGACATACGCGTGCCTGTCTTTGCCTGCCTCACGCGTGTTTCCACACGCAGGCAACTACGAGCTGCAGTGCCGCATGGCGCACCACATCATCGCCGGCATGCGGGCGCGGTACGCCGTGTTTCCAGCCGACCCCCAGGCAGCACCGCAGCTGCCCGCCACGCAGCTGACGGGCGTCACACGTACCTACTTCGTCCAGGCCGAGCCCGTGGAGTGGGACTACGCCCCCGCCGGCTACCAGAAGTAAGCAGGCGGTTCGGGATGCGGGGAGGGCAACAGCGTGTCGCTTGGATGTCCGAGGAGGCCTGGCTGGGGCCTACCGCAAGCGCCTCAGCATTGCTCTCTACCCAGCAACCGTTTCCTCCCTCCCCTGCAGCTGCTGCTCGCGCTGCAACCGTTAAAAATCACACCCTGGGCACATCCCTGCCGCCCAACAGGTGCACCGAGACGGACATGTTGGGCGAGGCCACGCCGTACCTGGTCCGCAGCAGCGCCAGCATTGGATCCAAGTACCGCAAGGCCGTGTACAGGTGAGACAGGCAGGACAGGTGGGTACGTCTTTGCTTTTGTCCTTCCGTATCGCCATCTATACACCTAATCCCCTGGCGCTGCTGCCGCACAACTCGCCCGCCCTCAGGGAGTACACGGACGCGTCGTTCACAGTGCGTAAGGCCGGACCTAACTACACAGGCCTGGTGGGGCCACTGCTCATTGCCGAGGTGCGCGGGCGCCTGTGCATGTGGGGCCCTAGGTCCACCTCCGATCCGCCAGGTCTCGCTGCCACACCCTGGCTCCGGGCGCGGAAGCCCTCCCTAGCCTGCTTGCCTGGCCTGTGCCGCGCCCCATCACACCTACACACCCGCACACCTACCAAACGCACATTTTTGCAAGCTCTCGCAGCCTGCCCTCTACCGACTTGTCACTGGGGGTTTCAGGTGGGCGACCGGCTGGACGTGCACTTCCGCAACGCGCTTGTGGACTTGCCGCACTACCCCGTCAACATAGCCCCCGGCGGCGGCCTGGTGGAGGATGGCTCGGACGCCGCCTGCGCAGGCGGTGCGCCGGTGGCTGCTGGTGAGGACTGCGTGTACCGCTGGATCGTGCCTGACACCGCCGGGCCGGCAATCGGTGAGCCGCGCGCACGGCCTTTTGCTGCAACGAAACGGCTGCCAATGCATGGTGCACAGTTCACTCTAGCCTGAGGCTTGTAGCTCGCTCGACCTCTGTGCCCACCTGCCGCACTCCAAGAACCGAAGCGCTTTTAACTGGTCATCCCTTTACAACCCCACAGCTGACTTTAGCACAGTGGCGTACGGCTACACCAGCAGTGTGGACATGGCCTCGGCGCCCAATCTGGGCCTGGTCGGGGCGCTGGTGGTGGCGGGGCGCGGGGAGCTACAGCCGCCCGCCGCGGCGGGCGCTGCGCCGCTGCCTGCCGGCGTGGACTTCTTGGTGCCGCTGTACTTCCAGGTGTGCGAGGGCGGCTGTGGCAGGCTCGCGGTGTCTTGGGTGGCTTTGTTGACAGGGAAGGAGAGCGCCTGAAGGTGAGGACGGTTGGCCCCATTGTGGGGCTCCATCACGTGGTCATGGGCCGTGTGGCGCCATGCGTGCCGCTGCGCCTGTGCGTGCAGGTCATGGATGAGAACTCCAGCCCCTACCTGCCCGCCAGCGCCAAGGCGGCGGGGGTCAACCTCACAGCCATGAGCGCCATCGAGGTGCGGCGTGGACGGGGCAAGAATTGTAGCGGCGGGTGGTGGGCACCGGGCTCCGTGGTGCGAGCTGGGCGGGTGGGGTTGGCGCCAGCGCGCATGTCAACGTGTTTGGGCGTGTGCAAATGGGCGAACACAAAAGAGGCTGGCGAGGAACGCCTGAATGCTGCACGCGCTCTTGCTCAGCCAAAAGATGACCACCGACACCGCCGCCCACCAGGATGAGCACAACACCCACACGCCCGCCGGCAGCGGAAGCGTGAGCGGCAGTGGGAATGCTCATGGCAGCATGGACATGAGCGGCGGCGGCGAAATGGCCATGGAGCCGGAGGATTTCATGGTTCGTTACTGGCTCCGGGCATTCAACGCACCATGCGCAATGTGCACTGGTTGCTGTACGGGTCTGGCTCTTGCTCTTGACCTTGTACAGCCACACACGCTGGCTCTCTATCACGGACTCGCTCTCGCTCACGTACTCCGCCTATCGGTCGGCCTGTCTCCTCTGGTGATGTTGCTAACATGCGGGGCCTCCCGCAGGAAACCAACCGCATGCACGCTATCAACGGCTACGTGTACTGCAACCTGCCGCGGCCCGCCTTCCCCACCGGGTCGCTGGTGCGATGGGTGCTTATGGCGTACGGCACAGCGAGCGAGTTCCACGCACCCTACTTCGTCAACCATGTAGTGCAGGTGCCGTGAGGGCTATGCAGCGCAGTGCGGGGGTGGGGGGGAGGGGGGTTGCAGTCGCGGTGTGCAGTATCGCCTGTGTGGTGCAGAGGCGGCGGCTGTGGCTGTCGAGGATAGGGAGGGCTTAACTTGCGGGGCTGGCCGGGATAGATGTTGACTTGGGTGTGCTGTTGGGGCCGCACGGCTGCAGGTGGACCGATCCGGCTGGAGTACGCTGGCATCCCTTATGCCAGCCACCGTCCGTACTGCTGACATGCGAGCCGGTGAGGGGCACGGTGACCGTCGGCCGTCGGCCGTTACCCGGACGACGGCCGCCTACCTGATGAGTCCTGACATGCCACCCCGACTGCGGCTTGCGGCTTGCATACATCGCCACGGCCTTCGCCCCACGCCCCGCTTGCTTCCGCACACCATGGCCTCACTGGTGCAGGCACCGCTGGCAACTGGTTGATGTTCTGTGACGTGCACCACGACTACATGGCGGGCATGATGGCGGAATTCACAGTGCTGCCGGATATGAGCAGGCAGCGGGCGTAGGCTGCAGGCGCAGCACAGGATATGAACTGGCCCTCGGCTACTTGCCCGGTGATGGCTGAGAGTAAGTATTACGTGATGTTATGAAAAGGCTCATTGCCTGCCAAATGTGATGGGACTGTGGTCCAGAATGGCCCCTTGTTCATTGGCGCTCTTCATTGTTTTGGCTGTGTGCAGCAACTGTGTGAGGCATCCTTGGTGTGGAGTACGAGCATAAGATAAGCCGTGAATCGAGGTGAAATCATAATGTCTATTTATTGGTAGTGATCGCGTGACCCGGAAACGCAGGAATTATGTCGGGAGGGGGTGGGGCATGCCAAATGCGCTCGAGGTGGGGGGTCAGGCATCGCTGGCGTGTCGGCAGTTATAAACGAAGGACCTGCGAGTTGTCTTTTAGTTATGATGAGATATAGATAAATTGCTAGGCTTTACGTTTCCAGTTTCTGGCGCCTCACAAGCTTGAAGGATCGATTTCAAATATAGTTGTTGGGCTTGGCGAACAGCGCGGCAAAGAGTGCACAAGATATGCTTACGCTACATAGTAGTAATTTAAGTACCGTAGGCAAGAGGTCTCGCCTAAGCAGCGAGGCATGTCGCGCATCAGTTGCGAGCAGGGGCAGGCTTGCGGCACGCGACCGCATGCTGGTCGCCCAAGCTCAGCCACTGCGGGTGGCTATTGTTGGTGGTGGTATTTGCGGTCCAACACTGGCGGCACTGATGGCCCGCGAGCTGCGTGACCCCTCAGTGCTGGCCGGGGGTGTGGATGTGCACCTATTCGAGCAGAGGGATGATTCCGAGGACAGGGTAGGACCTTGGTGGACTGGGCGGACTATGTCATGGAAGCATAGCACTTTCCAGCTGGTGCCATACCCCTGGCAGTTCTGAAAGTCACGTGGCAGGGTGGCAGCTCTGTAAGTAACATCGGGACACGTTAGGCAGTGCCAGCAGGTGCCAGATCGTCCATACGACCCCTTCCCGCACTCAACTAAAGTAGCACCCACCTCCTGTGATTGGCGCTTTGTAGGCTGGCGGTGGCATCAGCCTGGCCCCTAACGGCATGCGGGTGCTGTCACGCCTTGGCCTGACGGAAGCGCTGACAGGCCAGGCGGGCGAGGAGCTACTGGACTTCAACTTGCTGGACTCAGCCGGGGAGACCATTGTGTCGTTCAAGCAGCGGTGAGGATGGGACGTACGCTGGGTCAAAGCTCGGCATTGCCGCACAATTGCATGAGCAGCGGCGCCCGCTGCCGCTAAGTACTGACCAGCGCGGCGTGGGGCACACCAGGCAACGCAAGCACACGCACCGCTTCCCAGCAGCCGCGCCCCACATGCAACAGACAGCCTTTGACTGACTGGGACAGCCTTCTGAACTTGGCTGCTAATCATAACCAGCCAGTGGCCTTAAAACCTTGGCTCCAGGGCACGTGAGCGATACGGCCACCCTGCGGCGGGCTTCCGGCGTTACCGGCTGAGGGCGGCGCTGCTTGAGGCGGCGAGGAGGGAGCCGGGCGTCACGCTGCATTCCGGGCACCGACTGGGTGAGTGCATGCGGACGTGTTTGTCACCACGCACATATATGTGCATGTGTGTGCATGCAGTACGCAAGGGTAGGACTGTGTGACGCTAAAGGTGGCCATGTGCATACGCATGGCCATGCATGCACACCCTGTGTGTTTCCCCTGCCCTACCCGCTCTGCGCCAACCCTGTGCAGTGTCTTTGGACTGTGGTGAATCGGCGGCCTCCACTGCTGCTGCGCGGCCTGCTACGCTGGTGTTCGAGAATGGCGCTTCCTTCACCGCAGACCTGGTGGTGGGCTGTGACGGCATACGGTCGCGTGTGCGGGCCGCTGTGCGCGGGGCAGGCGAACCGCCGCCAAGGTGCGATATGCCCGCGTGTGTTTGCTCCCCGCACGCTGCTGCCGCAAAGCACCACGCGCTGTCACTTATCGGCGCTGCACGCTTTACATGTGCTGGTGACTCAAGTGACACGTGTGTTCGCATGCCGTCGCCGTTTGCACGAACCTGCAGGTACACGGGTACGGAGGAGGTCATCTGCGTGACACGTGCCCGCAATGAGGACCTGGTGGCGCGCAGTGGCCTCAACCTCATCCTGGGCAGCGGGCCGCGCCAGTTCGGCACTTACGGCGTGGGGTCCGAGTGCATGTGGTTCGCATCGCGCAGGTGCGTGATCCTACACACTTGGATGGGTGCTATGCATGCTGTGTCCCGGCACACAGAGGTAGATGTGCCCTGGGTGTGCCCGCCATGCGTGTGCCGCCTGCAACCCTGGACGACAGACGGCCCGAGAGCCGGGACTCATGGGGTGCCATCAAGACGCCACAGGAGCAGGAGGCGGTGCGACAGGAGCTGCTGGAGGAATTCAAGTGCGCCGCGGGGAGGGGGTAGTTTATTCCCAACTAGATCAAGAGCCGGCGGTGGGGTCGGGGGCCCTGCTGATATTGTATGAGGGCCGTTGGGCACTAGGAGGCCATGCCCTTCTAGCTATCCCGCACCAACAATTGCAGAACATGGTTTGATACAGAATTGTAGCCACGCACTCCCACCACCGCCACACGCCAGCAGGGGCTGGACGCTGGTGGAGCAGCTGGTGCAGCGGGACGTGGACATCATGATGCGTGTGCGTGCGGGCCCCCGGTTACTGCGTTGTGTGTACTTGTCTCCATGGGTGTGTGTGACCGCCCCGCATCCAGAGGCAGGCACGCAGACATGCCCACACTGCACCCACAGCTATGTATTTGGCTTGCGGCGGCCTATTATGTACTGCCCCTGCACAGGTGGGTATCTATGACCGGCCCGCCGTGTCTGACTGGGTGCGGGGCGTCGTGACGCTGGCAGGGGACGCCGCCAGCCCCATCCCGCCCAACCTCGGCCAGGGTGGCAACAAGGCTCTGGAGGACGCGGGTGTGCTTGTGGGCTGCATGAAGCGGTGCGTGCCTCGCTGCGTTAGGGGCGTCGTCATCTGGGCTGCATGCATGTATGCTACCTAGCAGGCAGCGCGGCGCCTGCGCGCGGGCCTCAGACATCGACCCTCCTAGATACTAGCTAGTACCGGCAGGGGTTGGGACAGGTTGGGAAGGCCACGTTTGGTACATTGAAGGCACAGTGCCCTCCAGGGGTGCGACATGCCCCCATGGTGTATTAGGGCCATCCGTGCCTCTCAATGCCCCCACACAGGCTGCGGGGCGACGTGCCGGCAGCTCTGCAGCTCTACCAGCGGCTGCGGGTGCCACGAGCCGCTGCGCTCCTGGGAGACACGCGTGCGGGCGGAGAGGTGTCAGGCCTGGACAGCCCCTTCTTCATCGCCGTGCGCAACACGCTGCTGCGAGCCTTCGTCGGCATCACCGGTGGCTTGCCGCTGGGGTGGCTATGGTCATATGACACGGAAAGGGTGGTGCGAGAGGCTAGGCTGTAGCACACGACCCGTTTGAGGGGTAAGCCGCTCCGCGCCTGTTCAATTCATCGCCTTGCGCAGCGCGCAATAATCGTCGGGGCTCAGGGCTGCTTCGCAGGCAGCCAGAGCTAGAACGCGGCTTCCTGCTGCTTTTAGGGTGGTCTGGCATTCCTGACACAGGCTGCTTCAGAGCCGCTCAGCCTCTGGAGGGATCTGCACAGGCCTCTGAAGGGCTCTGAAGGGCTCTGGAGGGTTCTGGAGGGCTTTGGAGGTTGGTAGCGCGCATGCTTGGCGGGCAAGTACCCAGTTGGCCCACTATCCAGTTGTGGCAACCCACGCCATGCCAAAAGCCAGTCGAGTCGGGTATTACGGAGTTAACGAAGTCCAGACGTTGAATGTTTTCTGGCCCGGACCACTGGTCTTGCAAGGAGGGGATCGCACGCGAGATCGTGCCCACCCTGTTACCCCCGCTTGATTCGCGTGGTCGTGCCGTTTTTTACGTTTTTACTTTGGCTCTCACTACTACTCGCATTGCACGTTTGCTTGTATGTCTGTGCCGCCTGTTTGCCGTTTGAGTCCGCCACGCCTTACTGCCGCTCGCCCATTTCCTGTGTGTGCTTCCCCCTGCGCGCGCGGCTCTGGCGTGGCTTGCATTGCTGAGCGATTAGGTGAGTTCGCGGGGTCCCGGTTTCGCGCCGCAGCAGCTAAGCTAGCCACCTAGACGCATGCACTCAGCTTCTTTACCAACGAGCCTTACCTATCACCACTACTACTCCAGACTACTTGCTTTCAATAGGAACTTAGTATTTTAGCGTTAGCCGCCACGGAAACACGGGGGAACCAGCAGCCTGCCGCTGGCGAAACAACGGTATGGAATGCGTCGCGTGTGCCCGCTGTACCTCTGGACGTCGGCACTTCACTTCATATTTGATACACACCATCCCATGGATGGCTACCCCCCCCCCCCACACACACACACAGAATGTTTGGCAGGCCGGCAGCACTGCACCACAGCCCAGCAGGCGTACACTTAACATGGACCACAACCCAGCCCAAGCCCAGCCGTCCACAGACCACCAGCACTTACTGGCATTCACCACTAGCCCACGTACCCCGCAGCGCTTTAGCACCTTTAACAGCCGCGAGAGGAAGGCACGGATGCCGCGTGCCTGTGGCAAGCTGGGTCAGTCGCTGGGCTACTCCAATCAGGTTATTTGACTGAGCGCGGCTCAGTCTGAGCCCGGCACGCAAGCGGCCTGCGCGCCGGAGGAGAACATGGGCTGCACCAGCACACAAGTGGGCACCGGCAAGTTCCCAATCCAGCACCGGCAAGGCGTGAGAAGTGGCACAGTGCACCATGCAGTGGATGGATGTATGGGCGCGAGGGCACCTAGGCCCGAGTGGCTTCACCGGTACTCCGGGCGGCCGCAGCTGCTGAGGGGCAGGGCCGCCAGCAGGAGCAGGAGCGCGCTTGATGAATGACCGTGCGCGTGCTGAAAGAAGAGAGGCGCCTACAGCTGGATTGGAGGATGGATAAGCCCACAGAGGCTTGATGAGGTTCCGCATGTGTTGCTGGCCTCTATCTGCAAATAGGAACCAGCATCTGCCGAGAAGTGAGAGGCGTTGTTACTGCTGCAATCATGGCGTTGAGGATGAACGCCACGCGTACCCTTTTGACATAAGAAAAAGTTACGGTACGGACTTCCCTGTGGCAATATGCAACAGACCATGAATGATGCGGATCAAAACATGCTAGCGATATCTGGGCTAGACGTAACAAGCTTCTGAGGTTGAGAGATTCTGCCTTGCGTGTGCATGAAGCTCACAACAATGCTAATATGAGAGACGAGGAGCCCTTGCGGCTCGGTTAGTCTCGTTACAGGTTCAGGGTCGCACACTTCCAACCCTGAAACACATCATCATCAGTTGTCTGCCGACCTTCACCAAACCGTGCATTGTGTCTGCGCAAAAAGCGTGTCTCAGCTGCTACACCGCGAGACGAAGCCAAGCCGAAGCCCGCCAAAGCCCCACCAGCGCGTAGCAAACCGCGTCTGCGCACGAAGCCTGGGCTACAGCACCTAACGTAAAACCAGGTACTCCAGACACATAGCCTGGCGACGCCCAATCAAACGCAAGGCCAGTACAAAAAACCAGCACGAAACAACCAAAAACCGTAGCCCAGGCACCCGACGCCTACACCCCAAAGGCAGGGTTAAGGCGAGGGAGGCGGGGAGTCCACATCATCAGGTAGCACCAGCAGGCAGTTCCCAGGACCCCGCGCAAGGAACGGGTGCTGAGAGGGCACCGCGTCCCAGCCTTTCGGGCAACAAAAGACTCAGCCGACCCCAGAAGTCGGAGATAGCCGATACACTAAAACGCAGCACTTGGGGCGACGTCAAAGCCCGACCCGCATGTCCCCCAGCCGTGACCACCTGCTGCCGACCCAGACCCAGACACCATGGCGCTGTAATTGAACATGGCATTGATGGCGTCAATCGTACCTCCCTGTCCTAAGTATTGTGCGCTTAGCCTATGTACGCGCCCGCGTCTGGCTAACCCCGTGCAGCGTGGTCCGACACGCGCAATTCCACACCCAACCACACACACACACACACACACACACGCAAACCACTCCGCGAAGCAGTATTGTAATCCTACAAAGCAATCATGGTACAAACCTCATAGCTATGCATGCAGGCCGCAGCCGACAGGTGCGCATGAGTTTACTTGCGATATAACATGAATGCATGAAAGACGGCGGCACGTCGACAGCAGCGGCATGGCAAACCACACGATCGACATCCACAGAAACACACAAAACTCGCCAGGCAGTCGGGCTTGACCAACCCGCTGTCCCACTGATATTGGTACATTTATGCATGCGCAGACAGCTAGCCGCGCCCATACATCATGGTAATATATTGGCTAGCAGCCACCCCCCGCTGTCAGCGCCTCGGCCTCAGTGTTTCCACCTCCGGACGGCCGGATATGCAACCCCCAGCAAACAGCCGCGACCAGCCCTTTCCACTGCTCGCACTTGAGCCACACCGCCAGCACGAACGCTCCACACTTCTGGGCCGCCACCAGGAAGCGCCAGGACAAGAGCGACATGCACATACGGTAGCGAACCTCAAGTCGGCCATCAGCCACGTCAGGTTGGCGCTCGTGTCGGGCTGGAGGCATCCGGCCGTGCCAGACCGCCTTCACCACCACTGCTGAAAGGATGACTAGGATGACCAGTGTTGCAGCCAGCGGCCAGCTGTCGCCAAGCGCGGTCAGCGTGCCAATACCGGTGGTCAGCGGAACCCACAACACGAGCCATAGCAGCGCCCGCACAGCAAGCTGCGCACACCGCAAGACCGCCGTGAAGCACGCCCACCAGAACGCCTCGCGCGCCGTGTCAGCACCAGCCCACACCGCCGCTGACAGGCCAGCCCACGCCGCTGCCCACATCCGCCGCGTTGTGTCAGCGGCGAGGCGCCAGTACCGCGCGCCCAGCAGCGCCAGTACAGCCAGCGCCACAGGCGCCACGCCTCCCAGCCATCCGAATCTCCACGCGCACACCCACACGATGCACACAAGCGCGCCACAATCCCAACTAGTCAGGACATCTTCTTCTTGATAGGCACCTCGGTCAGGTACTGCACAGCAGGTAGGCCAAGTTTGCAAGAGGAGGAGCAGGAGGAGCGGGTCAGGACGGGCCCGTCAGCGCCACATGCATGTAGCTAGACCGGTGCACACCAGCATAAGCAGTACAGGCATCTGCATGCATGTTCACCACCATGCGCACAATGCGCATGGAAGTCAACACGCTATGCTCTAATAACTGGCAAGCACACGCATGCCAACACCCGTTGCCGCGGCAAGGCGCTGTCTGCAAGAGAGCCACCACCTGGTTTATGGCCCTGCTTACCGCAGCCCAGCTCTGCTCCAGCTGGTTCCAGTCAACTGTTGAGACTGGGAAAGGCCAGGTCGCCCTGTTGTCAGTCAGCGCCTCCTTCAAGGCCTCCAGCGCCTGCTTCGTCGTGGCCGCCTGCTCCTCCAGCACCTCCTTCAGCGTCTCATTGAGGGTGGCCGCCTGCCCCTCCAGCGCCTGCTTCGTCGTGGCCGCCTGCCCCTCCAGCACCTCCTTCGGCGCCGCCATGGTGATTGGCGGCTGCGCATCAGCATTTGGCGTGGCGGAGCCTGCAGCATGCGCCGCAAAGGGACCAGATCAGCAGGGTGGCTGCAGCTCCCACACCACATCTTTAGGCTGCCCTCGCGGCTCAGAGCAGGCTGGTGACTCGCATCAACTGCGCTTAGCTCCGTCACGACGCTAACGAGCGCGTCCTCGTTCGGCATCCAAGCGTTCCCAAAACGCATGCGGGCGTCTCAACGAGATTAAACCGCAGTCCAAAGCGGCACTTTTGGCCACCAGCCGCGACTCTATGCGCAAACCCCCACTCACCAGCTCTTGTTATGCCCAGGCCAGCCGCCGCGTCTGCACAACGTGAGAGCGATCACAAGGCAATGCAGGTAGTTAGCATCGCCAGGGGGGAACGAAACACGCCCCGCCAACAAGGGCCAGAGCCCGAGGGCTGCGAAGCTCTGGCGGATGCAGGTACACCCCTCATCGACACGTTGAGCCTAGCCTAGGCTACTCGGAGCCAGCCTCTTGAACTCCCCTGGTCGCAGCCCTTGTCCCCTCTCGATACTTTCCTTCCACCTCTCCGCACCCCTCTCCGCGTCCGGGGCCTCGCCCCAACCTCAAGAAATTCAGCAGGAGGCCCTCGGTTTGCATTTGCTCGGCTTCCGCATTTGCGACCTGTGACCCCCAAAGCACCAAATACAACGCCACTCGAGCAAACAAGCGGTCAAGAGCCAGTCGCACACAATCGGGGTCGCGCATGCCCTCGTGCGAGCACCCACTGACCTTCCTGGCGAAGGATCTCCTTTATTGCCTCTGCAGCCACGTCTGGTAAGCCCGAGACAAGCAGCGAGGCCTCCTCCTGAGATTTCCGCAGAAGCAAGACGCGCGCCTTGCCTTTCTCCGCCGTTGACAAGCCAGGAAGGCCGTCCAGCGCTGCGACCCAGCTTCGTCCAGCCATTTGACGGTCACGCGTGGTTCGCACTTCGCAGACGTTTCGGTATGGCTAGGATTGCAGTTGTGGAACAGCTAGCGTTATCAACAGTGGAGCCGGATGTTTGGTCTTGGGCGCTGAGGAACATGTACCAAACAAATTGTTGGTAGGCGTATAAGTACAGGATTTTTTGTCCCATTACTGGGACCGTCGACTTGAGCACGTTTTGAAATCGTAGTTACACGCATACTATTTACCCTCTGATTATTTCTACTAGGCACCGACAGTCCGTGTCGTTCGGAGTGCCGTGCTGCCCGCCAGCGGTGCACGGAGCCGCACACGGGGTGACGTTCCGGCGAGATGGAGGGCCCGTGCATTTGCCCTTTGACCTGGGGTTGCTGCAGGCCCTGCACGGCAGGGGCCCAGTGCAGGGAATGCGCACGTTGTAGGAGCCGCGGCCGCCGCGACTGCCCCCGCCGGCAGGAGGCCGGGCCGCAGACGTCGCACCCGCGCGGGCAACAACCACAGCTGGGGCTGCAGCTGCGGCCGCAGTGCCGCCGCTGCGGGGCACAGGACCACGTGCGGAGAGGGGCACCCGCGCCAGCATTACAACCAGACCCACTAAGCCAGGCCAAGCCATACCGTGACGTCGGCGGCATACATGTATGTACAGAGCCGCCTCGCCCAACCCAACTGCTTCGCACACACCTGGCGCGCGAAGCCCTCCTCCTGGCAGACGTGTGTGCACCCAGTCCCCACCCACCGCGCCCGTTCCCAGCTTCGCACTCACCCGCCACCTTACTAGTGCACATAATGCTGTCGTTGTCGCTGTCCACGTCCATCGGTCCATGTCGATGACGACCACGTGGGCGTCCGCAGCCCGGCGGTGTCCTGCCGGCACTGGGTGGGGTGGGGAGGGCTGATGCTGGGGCAGGTGCGCCGTAAGGTGCATGTAACCTGTGCCCGGGCCACCGAACCCAAACCCAAACCTGCCCGGCCCCCACCCGCCCATTCCCCTTGCTACCCATTGCAGGAATTCAGGCAGTAAGGCATGGCGGCATCAACTCGCACATGCACCCAGGCCCCACCCACCACGCCACACCAGTCCCCAGCGTAGCACTCACCTGCGTGGTTATTTAGCATCGAGGCGAGGGTGAGGGCTGCTGCTAGGACCTGGACATGTGACATCGAGTCAGGCAGTCAGTAGTGCCGTTGCTGGCGTCCGTTAACCTTGCTTCTCCTGGGAGCTCCTGCCCTGGGTTAAGTCGTGATGACCGGGATGGCCGAACTGGACTACTGGAGGTCTGGAGTCTGGAGTCTCTGGACTCTGGAGCAGAGAACTGACTGCCGGTTCCGTGAATCCACAGGCACTCGAATTCCATGTGGATCGAGCGAAATACATGTCACGAGCTCCGCCAGCATTTTCCTAGTCAGTATCTATGTTTCTACTTTGAGTTGAGCTCGATCGAGCCAAGGGGACGGGCCCTGTTGACGTTGAACGGTAGTTTGAAACAACCTCTGTCGCTCACCGCCGCACACACGAGTGCACGAAACTATAAATACAAGGGGCCCATAGACCCGCAAATATACGTCATACTATTTTATTCCAACAAGTCCTTGCTTCCGAAGCACAACCTGGGTAAATGGACCTCGACACAGAACGCGCGGCGCGCTTGAGGGCAAACAGTGCGAAGCTCGCAGAGCTGGGCTTATTTTCTGCCAAGGAGCAGGCAGTCAAAGCAGCCCTGGCGGTGCCGGCCCGCCCACGCGCAGCCCCGCGACCGGCGAAGCAGAAGGCCCCGCCTACTGAGGTCCGGCGAAGCACCCGCGAGCGAGCGCAGGTACCATGTGGCCCTGGATTCGCCATGGGGCCTGGGCTTGACATGGGCTTGGACTGGGGCTTGGACTGGGGGGGGGGCTTCAGTACAGTAACACAGGTCGCAGGGGCATCAGAGACAAGGAGAAGGCTGTCGAACGGCCGTCAATCCTTACACACCCTCACGGTCGCGCCCGCACGTGCGCCGCCTGCAGGTGTCGTACAACGAGGAAGAGGCGTTCAAGGAGCTTATGCCCTCTCGCCGGGCCGGGGCTGGAGGAAGCGGGGCGCGGTCGACCCGGGATATCAACCACCTGCAACTCACGGAGGAGCAGGTCGAGGCATTGAGGGCAAAGTGAGTGAGAGGAGGTACCGATCCCTGGGGCCGTGCCGGGGCCGTGCGAGCACTGAGAACCTTGAAGACATACTTGGGTGCAAAGGTGCCATCGTGGGCAGTCGTGCAGCCGCAACCGTATCCGTAAAGGCCGTATCCGTTTGTGTGAAGTACTAGTATGTTGAAGTGCCTCAATATCTGGTAGGCGCGCACGGTCACCCCGCGCCGCGGGCTCAGAGGAGGGTAGTGAGGAGGGCGACGAGGACGAGGAGGGCCGCCCCAGCAAGCGCCGGGGCCCTCGCGGCCCACGTGACTCAGGCAAGGGCGTCCGCAAGCAGGTGAGTGGATACTGCAAATCCGGGAAGGGGCGGAGGCATGACTGCGTGAATACTCGATGAGTGCCAAACGGCCTTCCCGAGGAGTGTAACGCGCCTGCGCGGCGCTCACGCGTTGTACCTTGGGGCGCCTGGAATGTCGCCCAATAGCTGCCGCAATCATACTAGGCATAAACCTCATGGATTGCGCTTGAACGTTTGTGCTCTGCTCACAGGGCGGCAAGCTGTACGACAGCGCCACTGGAGTGACATGCCACTGGTGCGCCATGTCGGGGCGTGCTTGCAAGTCTGTACGGTTTGGCTGTGACTGTGAACGCGGGCTCGTGCAGCTTGGTTGTGGAGCAACAAGGCCGTTTATACGGGCAAAGCCCGAGGCAGCGATCGGCCCGTTCACGGTCAAGTAGTCTCGGCTGAATTATAGTATATGCGAACTTACATCAGGTTATGGACGCCCGCCATGCCGTCCCCTCCGTCGCGCAGGTGCCGTCAGAAGACCGTGGACCGCAAGGTCACATGCACTCACCCCGCCTGCGGCAGGACGCGCATGCCGTACAGCTTCTGGTGGGCGGCGGGGCCAGGGTGCAATCGCATGCGAGGTGGCATAGGCAGATGCATGGAATTGATGCTCTGACAGTGCGACGGGCAAAAGTCCGGCGTATGTGCAAGTTTACATTGCACATAAAACGTGTACCTTGCATGTGTATCGCTCCTGCTGCCTTGGCACGCTGCAGTGAGCGGTGCCTGTGGAACCGGCACGGCGGTGAGCAGGGTAATGGTCATCAGAGCTCGAACCCGTGCAGTGTACGGTTCCAAAGCGGCTGCAACTCGTCTTTCCTACGTTCCCAACCTTATTCCAACCCCTGACCAACAGAGGACGTGGTGGCGGCGGAGGCGAGCGGCTCGTGGGTGTGCCCCCCGTGCCGTGGCAGGTGTGTTTCCCGCGCATGCATCCGTTGGTTGGGAAAGAGGGGTCCCTTTGAGTAACAACGCCACGCCCCGCGGCATGGCTTCTTTGATGCATGCAACATACCGCCTTGCTTCCATAATTAGTATAATAATTGCCGTCGCTGACATGCAGCTGCGGCCGCGGATGTGTCGTCTGCTGCAATTGCGGGCCCTGCCGGACGAAGGCAAGCGCTTATTGGGAGCCATCAGGGCGGGGGGTTACCGTGGTGCAACCTATGTGTACTTCTAAACAGAATGCTGTGTGCTTGAAACGGCAAGCAGACTGCAAGCCGCTAGGACTTGCTCTATTTCCGTACGTCCTCTACAACGGTAGCACTCAACCGTATCATGGTTGCACATGTGATATACGCAACCTGCAGATGGACCTGCCGCCCACGGGCCAGGTCAAGAAGCACGTTAAGGAGCTGGGTAAGAATGGGGTCTGGGGCAGTAGCGAAACACACGATAAGAGGTAGTGTAAGCGCGCGGGTGAGCTTAATAACTCAGCCACGCCCTCTTTGTACTCCACAGGCTACACCAATGCGCACGACTGGCTGGTCGGCAAGATCACCAGTGAGCCCGACACTGCTGTGTGTGTTGCTACCAGCGCCTCGGTGGGGCCTGCCTACGGCGGCCAGCAGTGATTAGGAATCCCGCAGCAGTGAACACCAGACGCTGTGCCCCTGCGTCAATGCCGGACAGCGCTGCTGCAATGCTGCAGGCGAGGACCAGACGGAGCTGACGGACCGCAAGCTGCGCATGCCCTGGGCGGAGTGGATGACGCAGCCGCAGCAGAAGGCCAGCGGGAAGCAGCAGCAGGAGGAAGAGGACGAAGAGGAGCGGGACGACGAGGACGAAGAGGAGCAGCAGGAGGAGGAGGAGCCCGAGGATAAGGAGCAGGAGGTGGCGCTTAAGCAGGCCGCAAAGCCCAGGGCCGCTGGCAAGGCGGCAGAGGGCGCCGCAAAGCGGCGGCGTCACGCCGCGGCGATGGCGGCTGTGGCGGCTGCCATTGGGGAGCTGGACAGCAGCGACGAGGGCAAGCAGGAAGAGCAGATGGAGCTGGAGGGCGAAGAGGAGCGCGAGCAGGAGGAGGAGCAGGAGCAAACTGGCCAGTCGAAGTCGCAGCCGGGTCGCACCGAGCGCGGCGGCGGGAAGACGGCAGGCGTGGAGAAGGCCACCGTGCCCAGGTATGAGGTCGGTTGTGTCACCCCGCTTTGTCGCCCCGTAACATGTGTAGATGGGCTGCGCCTGTACAATTGCACGTCTTGCTGTGCTGTTCGAGGAGCACTTAGTTGCCTCATGCCTTGCCCTTCGCAGCGGCAAGGCCAAGCCGGCCGCGGCACGTGGTCGCGGCCGCCGTGCTGTGGAGGCGTGAGCGTGTTGCCATTTAAGGACTGGCCGGCGCTTTTGAGTTTGGACCTAGTCCGGCGGCGGTACCTTGAACCCTTGTGCACGGAGCACTCCTGGTAATTTATTAGTGGGACAGACCGTTCACAAGTTGACCTACGTAGCGCATACCGTATGTAGGGGAGACGATGCACCGTACATAGCACAGGAAATTGACTCCAGAACCGTGCGTGGGAGTAGAGGCTTCGTACAGGTACCATTGGCGTGCAGCGGCGGTACGAGGTGTTGGGCAAGTCCCAGAGAATACGGTCGTTTACAAGCAAAGCGATGGCTTGCCAAGTATGTCGGGCATCTGCAGAATCATGCCTTGTAGAATTGGGAGCCTTGACGCAACGTACACCACCGCGCAATTGTAACTCATTATGGCAGTGCTCCTTATCATTCGGCGCAGAGAAAGGGTGCCGCATCCAGGCCTGCCAGTAGTTAATGCAGCACACAGGGTTGTGCGCGTCCCAGCTAGCAACAGTCTCCACATGCACGGAATGACAGCAGCATCACCCACTGGTCATGCATACCGTGCAACTGTACTAAGCTGCACCGCTGTCTCCGCTATCACCTCGCCATGCAGTGCGCCGTCACCGTAAAGCCGCATCCACCAGCACCCCATCTACTTATAAATGCGCACACGGATCTTGAGGCACTCCTCCGTCTTGTCCTCGTCATCATTCACGAACATGAGCGCGTCCACGATGCCCGGCGTGGCGGCGCGCGCGTCGAACGTGAGGCCCACGGGCCGTGTGGCGCCCGCGGGCATCTGCAGCCGCGGCGGCGTGAAGTGCACGAGCCAGGGCTGGTTCGAGCGCAGCGTGAAGGTGCGGAAGTGCTGGTAGGGGTTGGTGTAGGTGATCTTCTTGTTGGCCACAGTGCCCACGGGCAGCTCCACCTCAAACGTCCTGCGCGCACGCAGCAACACGATGCAAGGGTCAGACCCAGGCGACGCACCACGTAGCCTTGCTCCTGGGAGGTTACCTAGCAGCGAGAGTATGGCGGCGGCCTCTCCTGCTCCCTGCCTAACTCATATTGCTGCAATGAGCCGCAACGGTCTTCGTATGCGCCCCCCTACCGTGTGATGAGCGGCCCCTGCGCCTCCGCCGACACCAGCAGCGCGTATACCAGCTCGTGCGTCTCACTGTCCACGATGTTGACCTTGATGTCCTTGACACCCACAGCCACCGGCCGGAAGCTCAGCAGCAGTTCCGTCAGCGCGCCGCCCACCAGCACGAACGAGTCGGGCGACACCTGTGTACGCCAGGGCACCCAGCAATGATTCACTTGCTTAGCTGACACTGCTGCAGCGCGTACCGCACCGCATGCATGTAGTGCATCAGTGTAACAGCCGTGTGCAAGCTCTGTAAGCCGGCTGCTCCCACCACCCACCAGCAGCTCGTCGGGGTGAGACGTGAAGGACGCCACGCGCCGCGACACCGCGCCGCGCACCACCACGCTGGCCTGGCTGGTCTGCCCGATCATGGCCCGCATGTCCACCTTGCGCAGCGCGTGCACGAACACCTGCCACACCTCCACCGGCCGCGCCATGAGGCGGTCCATGTACAGCAGCACGTAGAAGTGCGCCACCTCAGGCGCGGCGCCGATCTGGATGAGGACAGGGGCGTTCAGCGGGCAGGGGAAATCAAAGTTGTCACGTAGACTTGACAACGGAACGCCGTTGAAGGTTGTGTCCACCAATCCCACCAAGCACGCTCACACACATCCATAGGCCAATGCGCGATCACATTGCCTGCAGCCCCCACCTTGTACTTGACGTACACCTCGTCGCGGTCTGGCCCCAGCGCCAGCGCGCCGCTCCCAACGCCCAGGATGACGTCAGGATTGCTGCACGCCGCCGTCACGTTGCGCAGCGCCCCCGGTGCGTTGGCCAGGTAGGAGGCGGCGGCGCCCGGGAGGTTGCGCAATTTGATGTTGGTGCGCAGCAGCTGCCGCTCCGGCTGGTAGTACCTGCGGAGAGCGTAGCGGGTGCAGAGCCGGAGATTGAGGTTTGGTTATCCTGGATTCATGTCCCGGAACTGCGCCATTGGGCCTGCTTCACGGCAGACTCAAGGGGTTCCGCGCATCCCCCGTGTGTGTAGCTCTTACCGGAAGGTGCGGTCGATGATGATGGGCCGCGGCACAATCTCCAGCTCCAGCACCGACACCGGCACGTCGTCCTTGGTGCTGATGAGCTCCACCGCCACCACGTGCCCCGAGGGCAGCCCGTCGTTGCCCACGTTAGCCCCGGCATTGTTGCCGCCCGCCGCCCTGTGATGCGGTGCACCCGGACTGCGTGTGGCCATGTCGGCCGCGCGTGCGCGTGCCGTCATGGAGTGGTTGGCCTGAGCCTCCGGTGTCTGCGGCGAGGGGCGGCGAGGGGCATCCAGCACATGGCGTGAGCGAGGAAGGCGAAAGTGTAGAAGGGGACCGGCTGACCATGAGTTTATGTCTGCAGGTGGCTGGTTGATGCAAGCTAACGTGGATCCGCACCTGCACCGAGTACTTGTAGGCCTCCGGGGGCTCGAAGGACTGCAGCCTGAAGGGCAGCGTGATCCGCTCGTGCGCCTGCGGCCACAGGCAGCGCGCGAGCAACGGCCCTCTGTGTCAGCATGGCCGTCCCTGCTGCTTCTGCATCTTGCACCCAGTCAGCCACGCAACACCACGTGTCAAAGTACCGATATGAGCGCACCTGCAGGTAGATGCGGTTGCCGCTCATGATCTCCTGCTCCAGCGGCCCCACCGGCTGCGACACCACGCCCAGGAAGCGCGCGTTGGCGGCCCGCAGAGCGCGGTAGTCCTCCAGTCGCGACAGCACCGTCACCTCGGCCGGCTTGTTAATGCGCAGCTCAAACGTCTGTGGTTGGGTGACGGGACATGTGGGTCAACTAAGTAGAAACATGGGCATTTGAAAGCTCCGTTGCCGGCATGCAAGACAAAGGGGGCTGGACCAAAGGCGGCGACACTGGCATGAGGCGTTGACGCTACCCGGGTGGAGTCGCGCACCTGCTCGTGGCTGTAGGGGTTCTGGAACTCGAACTCGTACACCAGGACCTCGCCGAATGCGGGCTTGACGATGCGTCGCGTCACCATGCTCTTGCGCAGCTGCTCCAGGATGAACTCGTGCTTGCGGCGGCTGCGCGCTGATGCCACGTCCACCAGCAGCTGCTTCTGCACGCGCCGGAAGTGATCCTCCCGCTGCGTGAATGCCGACGACTCACGCAAGTCCTGCGTAATGGCGGCAACCAACATGTGAGATCAGGTGTGCTGCCATGGTCAAGCATGTAGGTTGACAGGGGAGACTTGCTGCCAGCCGCTAAAGATGGCTCGCCAACGCCGGCCACATGCCGCACCTGTGCCCCTGGGACGGCGTCCTCAACGGCCGACGCAAGGCGGCGGTACTGCTGTACGCGTGCGCTCTTGCGCGAGCTCTGCTCCAAGATGCGCAGCTTGAGGTCCTCGCCGGGCGGCATGAGGCCGCCACCGCCGAAGGCGACACTGGTCCGGCCGCCCAACGGGTCGGGCAGGTACTCGTTTTGCAGCCCCGGTGGCAGCGGCACGGCGGCTGTGATACAAGGAGCAGCTTAAGGCATCAGGACTGCGCTACAGGATTGCACAGTTGCACTGCTGCCGTCGCCCACAAAGTCGTGCTACCGTCAGAAGACTTGACGATGCGGCACGCACACACGAACGCACCTGCCGTTCCCGCCAGCTCCTTGGCGATGGGCGAGGCGGGAATCTCCCAAGCGGGTTTGGCACGCACGCGCTTCTTCGACGGCTTGTTGTGAGCGTCGTCGAACTCGGGCAGCCGTGCGTCCGTGTTGCGGCTCTCGCGGCCCAGGTTGAGCGCACGCAGCACTAGTGAGCCCTTGGAGATGATTGATGCCTTGGGCTCGTTTTGAGCTGCAGGGCGGGCGGGGATGCCGAGAAGCACAAGGCAACTTGTTGCTCTAAGCAGATGAGCCTAAGATGTCCCAAGACTTCTCTCCGCTCCGCGCACCTCCCTCTTTGCCTGACCTGTCCCGCCCAGCCCAACTTTACCTGTGTTCTGGTTGTACGCCGCCTCCATGAAAGTCTGGCCCTGCAGCGAGGGCGCCACCGCCGCCTGGTCCAGGATGGGCACCTCCACCAGCAGCTCAGCGAAGTCGCGGCCCTGCCGCAGCAGCGGCTGCAAGTCGACTGACGCAGTGCCGACCTGTGGTGATGATGGTATGGCATGTTTGACACTATTCGGTCTAGTCCCTTACCGTCAAGGCAAGGAAAGCAAACGTTTTCGCAGAATGCCTACAAGTCCACGCTACAACATTACGCACTTCACGCACCTGTAGCAGCGAGTCGCCGTCCCACACATCCAGGTGCAGCGTCTTCACGGCCAGGTACTGTGCGAAGCCGCGCGCTGCCTCGAAGCCGGCGTCCTGCGGCGTCTGGCCGCTGGGCACCGCCTCCGCCGCGCCGTCCACCACGTACTTAAGCACCAGGCCCGCGCCCTTGCGCGCCGGGTCGGCCGGCACCTGTATGCCGCAGCAGATGCAAGTGTGAGCGAAGCCTCCCATGCATTCCCAAACATATATGTGGCCGTGCGAATGATGTACCGGTAAGCGCAGCTATCGCGTGTGAACTTGTGCATGCACCCAGCCCGTACAACCTCCGGGAAAGGGTTGCCACCCCGTCCTCCGTAAACCCTGCCCTGCACGCACCAGCACGCAGGTGCTGTCCACGGCGTCGTCCTCCAGGCGCACCGGAACCAGGTAGGCCATGTCGCTGGTGGTGGGCGGGAAGTGGTAAAACTGGAAGGTCAGGTACAGGCTCTTGAGGTTGGCGGGCGCGTTGAGGTGGTCGTGGTGCCGGAACGCCAGGAACTGCAGCACCACGTCGCTGGCCACACGCGGGTCGCGCGCCTCGATGGCCAGGTCGATGGGCACGGGCGAGGGGCCGCGCGGCGGGCCCTTGCGCCGCAGGATGGCCTGCACATCCGCCGGCAGAGCGTCGATCATGCCTGTATGCGCAGCGCGGGAGGAAGTGTGGCCAACATTGGAGCAAGCGGTGAGGTAGTTGCTTCCGCAGGAGTTTCGCTTCCACATTAGCACGGCTCCCTGTGCCCACTGGCAGCTCCAACCTTACCCGCGTCGTGCAGCTGCTGCAGCAGCACGCGCGACGGCGCGGTGCCGGGCAGCTTGCCGTCAGGCGCCTGCGCCCCGCTGAAGGCAGAGGTGTCGCCGAAGTTGCGGGTGGGCTCCATGTCCAGGAAGCGCTGCAACTCCTCGGGCGTGGGCTGCAGGCACCAGGGCCAGGACGGAGAGTGAGAGGCGAAGGGTCAGCTGGCTCAGACGGTCGTCGAGCGGCCGCATGCAACATGTTTGTGGCAAGACGTATCACAGAAGCCTTACACAGGCGTGCGCGCACCTGCATGCTGGCCCGCTTGGCCCGCTGCGCATCGTAGTACCGCTGCACCTGCGCCGCCGCGTTGGCGCCGTAGTCGTCCGGCGGCGGCCGGTCTGCCAGAGCAATGAACGAATTGCGCATGGACTTGCGCTCCTGCAGCAGCATCAGTGACAGGGACGACGGCAGCGGCCAGCATAACAGCTTCAGAGCTCCGGTGCTTGCGAAGCCTTTTGCATCGGAACCTAGCATCACATGGTACCCGCAAGGCAGCCCAGCGTGACCCCGAGGCACCTGCGCCCTGCGCCTAATCACTCACGTCCTTCAGCTCGTCCACGGCCCTGGTGAGCAGCTCTAGCTGCCGCTGCATGGCAATGGTCAGCTCCTGCAGCTCTGGCGGGAAGCCCGCGCCCGCACCTGCAACAGCAAAGAGTCGGCCAGGCAGCAGTGCGCCGCAGGTGGGCATCTCATCAAGATTGGTTACTGGCGCCGCCCCACCATGGCGTTGCCTGGATGCAATGAGTGGCGCCCAGCCACCTCCAACCACCAATACGAACGTCTGCCCTGCCGCAGCCACCCCCCACTCACCCCCCCCCCCCACACACACACCCAATCCGCCGCGCCACTCACCCATGCTGTGGCGGCTGAAGTTGCGCGGCAGCATGTCCATGGACGGCACACGCTCCAGCGGCGGCCCGTCGAAGTCCAGCACCTGCGACACAAGCCCAGAGGCACACTTCACACGTGCTGCGATCTGCTTGGCTGGGCAGCGGCCTCCACGTCATTAGCTCCATGGTGTAGTGGACACGCTCTCTCGCCCTTTCCCGCTCATATGTAGCCATGGCCGCATTATCTGCAACGCACCTGGGGCGGCGGCTCGCGCGCGGACGGGTCCACCTCGTTGATCTCCGGCGGCGGGAAGATCTCCTCGGGCACTGGCACCTGTTGCAGCAGCACCTCCAGCGGCAGGTCGCCCATAAGCGCCTCCTCCTCGCGCTGCGCCTCGATCACCGCGAACACCTTCTTGAGCGGCGGCAGGATGGGCGTGCGCGCTGCACAGGCAGGCGTCCACAGCGAGAATGCAGCAACAAGTGGTTGCGAGCGGGTGCACACACACACATGCCGTACACACACACACACACACACACACACACGCCGTACACAAAAGGAGGACATGCAGCTGTGGCAGCATATTGGCTGGGCAAGTGAGAGCCCTGCGCGGCTTGCCGCTGGCCAAGTGCTTACCCGTCTCAAACAGCTGGAACTCCACCAGCGGGTCCGGCACCTCCATGGTCATCATGTCACCCAGCATGGCGCGCCAGTTGAGCGGCGGCTGGTCGCGCAGCAGCACCGGGCGCGCCGGGTCAGGCGGCGCCAGCGGGTAGCGGTGCACCCCCACCGCCACGTGCGCGGCGGCGCCATCCTCGCGGATTTCACAGAACGGCACAAAGGCCGCGTAGCCCACCAGGAACTGCAGCGGCGCCATGCCAGGCGGCGGGGGAGCCTGCAGCAGGAAAGATTGGAATACGGCAGTGCATGGTTTGGCGGGTACCGTAGTGCGATGTGGACAGTATGGAGCAGCCATGCAGCCAGAGAGGTTATGTGCCGGTATGTGCCGCCTTATACTTCCAGGTACTCAAGCAGTAGTAAGCCGGCCCCACCTGTGGCGGCGTGGCCATGAGCTCCACCACAATGGTCACCAGCGCGTCCGCCATCACGTAGTCGAACACGGGGTGCGGCGTGGGCACCTGCCAGCAAGCAATGCAGGGCCGTGCCGACCCGGTAGTTAGCTGCAATGCTGCACTCATGTGCGGAGTGGCTCACGATACTAGGGAGCGAGGGGTCCGCTATCGCCACTGGTTTTGATGTCATGCCTAATGCCTCACCTGCAGCACCTTCCACCCCGGCACGTCAAGGTGCGTAAGGTCAGTCAGCTCGTAGGCGGGCCCGACGAATGTGCGGCCGTTGTGTACCGACACTCGAATCGCGTACGTCAGTGTGCCAGTGGACGGCGCCTGGTAGATAGGTGCCATGGCCGCGGCGCTGTCGGGTGGCGGCACGCTGCAGGCAGCGCAGGGGCGACGCAACACAACGGTCAGCATGCCCAACAGCTTTCCGGCAACAACGGCAGTACTCGGGTGTGTGACTAACATGCGGCTGCGCAGTGTAAGGGATCAGGCATGCAAGCGCACGTGGTACTCACTAGCCGGTCACCATGCCGTGGCGCGCGTCCAGCCCCATGAGCAGGTCGTGGATGCGCGAGGGCAGCGCCAGCTGCAGCCGCCGCAGCATGATGCTGTAGGTGGGGCTGAGCATTGGCGAGGCCAGCGTGGAGATGACCGTCTTGGTGGTGGTGGACAGCAAGCCGGCGGCGGAGAAGCGGCGCAAGCCGGGCACCACGTCGCTGTAGGTGACCAGGAAGTTCTCGGGCAGCAGCGGGATGTAGGGCTCCATGGCGGGGTACACCTCGGCCTGTGCGGTGCGGTCAAGGCTCGCTTTGGATGACGCAGTCCGCTTTGGTGCACAGCGCAGGCACCGAGCCGCAAGTAATGGCAAGGCACTGAGTCACAAGGTCTGCCGGCCGGCTCACCTGGAACAGGATAGAGGCGTTGGGCACCACCTTGGGCGGCCGCAGCTCCTCGTTGTACACGTTGCGGAAAAGCAGGTAGCGCGGCGTGCCCGCCATCAGTGGCGCCGACAGCGGCCGCCCAACGTTGCTGTCCAGCTGGATGCTGCCCGTCACCGGCGCGCCCGGCGGTGCGGGGTGCTGCGACACCTGTTGGCAGGGCCAAGGACGCAATGCAGAAGCGCCAGGGTCAGGGTCTCTCCAGAAACGGATGCTTTGCCTATCGTTGCTTTGGTACCTTCGGCGTCAGCTTGTAGCACGCCCTGTGGGCGGTGCGGCCCCGCATCCCCCCACAGCTCGGTTGCACGCGCTGCGCCTGTGGGGCGCCTCCACACTCACCCTGAACAGCGGCAGCAGTGCCCAGCCCAGCGAGTACTGCCCCTTCACCACGCCGTCCAGCATGCGCTCGAGCATGATCACCTCCACCACGGCCATGCAGCGCGGGTCCGAGACCGTTGTGTGGTAGTACACGTCAAAGCTCATGTCCAGGTCGATGGCGTTGCGTTGCTGTGCGCGGCCGCGGTCGTAAGTGTCAGACAAGCTGTAGCAGGTGTTGCCGTAGAAGGTGCCGTAGCCCTCGTCGTACAGCGACACGCTGAGCTGGAACTCAAACGTACGGCCGTCGAAGGTGGTGTTGATGGGTAGGTCGCTGACGCGCAGGATGCGCAGGCGGTAGCCTACGGGGACAGGAGGGGAGCAGGCAGGGGCCATACAGGCGTGCGTGTTTCATCATTTACCGCAAGAGGCGGCAGAAGGTGCCGATGAGAGTGGCAAGCTAGCAACACGGCAATGCATGTCCCCAAAGCCAGCGCCGACATTGAACGCACCCTTGGTCTCTGGCAGCGCGCGGCGGTTGGCGTCGGGCACGATTGGCACATAGCGGTGCTTCTGGCGCTCCGTAAACTCGGACCACTGCAGCGCGGGTCGGTTCTCGAGGTAGCCGCGCTTGTGCTCCAGCGCCTCACGCAGCAGGTCACGGTTCTTCACGAATGTCTGCTGCTCCCGATCGTACTCGATGAAGGTGCCGGCGCGGCGCTCTGCACGCGGCAGCGGTGCCGCTAGGATACCGTACTTGGGCATCTTGTCGATGTCGATTACCGTCACCGCAGGCAGCCCCTATGTACGCGGATAGACGAGGCAATAGAGCGGTCATACAACATTTAACAACCCCGCAATTAACCACTACAGCGGTCGGATCAAAGAGGGCCTCCCAATGCTGTGCCCACGTATTGCTGGCGATACCCTTTGAACTACGATGTGGTGCAAGAACGGTAAACAGCCGTGCGGAGCTGATAGCCTTTGTCCTTGTGCGATATCCAACTGCGTACCCGGCGCGGCTCCAGGTAAGTCCCCTCCTGGAAGCGTACGCGATTCATCATATTCTGATCGGGTGTAGGACCCTGGAAGCCCGTTGCGTGCGCCGCCGGCGCAGCTCCGCCCATGCCCAGGTATTGCTGCGTCCCCCGTGCCCGCTGGAACACCTGCGCCTCGGGCGGCAGGTTCTTGCGCGTCCGGTAGCCGCGGTAATGGCGCTGGATGGTCAGCGCCGCGCGGTCCATGTCCTGCAGTGCGCCGGGTAAATGACATGCGAATAATGGTTATTGAGTGGAGCGCGCTTGCTCATACCTATGCCCTGCCCCTTGACCGCGTGTCCCTTGAAATGACACGGCTCATGTCAGCCTAGGCCAAAGGACACGAGCCCAACGGACCCCCGTGCCGTACTCACCATCTGTTTGGGTGGCTGGGCGCTCATGATGTTAATTTGCCGGTCAACCTGCTGCGGCGCAACACGGGCTGCAGTCTGGCGGCTGAGCAACCTCTCCGCGCGCTCCCGTGCATAGCGGTCAGCGGCATCCTCTGGCGGCCTGCGATGCGACAAGCTAGCTGTTGGTGCAGGTGGATTGCATTCAGATTCCCTTAGGGTAGAGGCACATGACCCGCCTTCAGTTCATGCGTGTGTCCTCTCGCGACGGTTCTGCGCGCAGCACCCACCCTGGGCCGGGCCCGAGGTCATCTGAGGGCCACATGGCCGGCGGCGGCTGCTGCCGCCGGAAGTTATCGCCGACAGGCCCTGCATCAAGCTCCCGGCCAGGCGGAGGAAGCGGGCCTGGCCCCAAGCGCGACTTGCTGCCCGTTGCCGGCACGCCCGGGCGCCGGGCGCGTGGCTGAGTGTCAAAGACTGGGTCCGCGTCCTCTGCGGTCGTGTAGTTGTCCGTCTCTGCTGCTAGCCCAAACCCGCCAATGCCGCCACCACCACCGCCCACGCCTCCGCGGCCAGGTGGAGGCAGCTGTGCCGTGAGGGCCCTATCAACCAGCAACCCGCCGGCGGGGCGAGGGCCCCGTGCCGGCGGGATGCCACCACCAAGGCTCGCCTCACCAGCAAAGTGTGAGCCCTGCCGAAGTGTCCCAGGTGTCGTGAAGGCTTGAAGCGCCAACACATGTGACCTGGGCGCCCTGTTCCCTACGCATTTCTACCGGCACAGCCCAAGATGCCCTTCAACCCTGCTTCGCTTTACCCCAGCGGTTATCTTATTAGTTTACCTGCGGCGCAAATCCTCCTCGCGCCGGCCCCGGCAGTTGCCTGTGGCAAACACGCCCAGACTTTCAGCCACCGACAGCTGCAAAAGGTGAAGCCACGTCTGGCTGTGCCGCGCGTATGCCTTACTCTGCAATATCCTCTTCCAGCCCAAAGCGCTCCATTCGTGAATGCGCTGAGGGAGAGCCGAGTCAACTATGCCATGTTTCGCGGAAGCAACGTATTGATTGCAGCGATGATTGCCCCAAAGGTTAATTACTGTCCTAGAGCTATTACAACAATCAACTGGCTCCAGCGAAGCGAGTTCCAGGTAAAGGCAGTTGCAAGCAGCTTTCGCGTCTCTTGTCAATGTATTGTCAAGTATGGTAAATGTATGTTATGTGTTGTCAAATAGGTGTATATGGGGAGTCAGCTTGTGCAGGCAGCTGAATCGCCCAGCGGCAAGTCCGTGCTGCTGCCACCAACGTATTACCGAAGCTTGCGCGGCCTGTTAGATGGTACATAAGTGCACTTTATGGTTGTGCTTTACATAGACGCGTGCCATCCCTTGCGCCATCAGTCCATTTGGCATTTGGGCCACCACTGACACGCCCTCAGGGTTTCGCTCACCAGCCAACCCTCCCAACGTCCTCCCTGCTCCTCCTCGCCTTCCTTATCAGAGCCTGCGCCCGTTCGTGCCTGCTCTTTCGCGTCTAGCCACAGGCAAACAACAATATTTTGTATGTCTTTGAGCACGCCTCTGTTCTCAAGCCTGTCCTCAAATCGACAAAAGTGTCCCTCGTCCATGCCTTCCAGCTGTAACGTGTAGCGTTATGTCCTGCTGCTGCTCCACGCACCTCTACAAGCTCTCCTATGTGCCGTGCACTTGATCCAAACGCATTTACCCAAGTAGTCACGGTCAATATGAGGTCAAAGCACCGTATGCAGCTATCGATCACGGGTCCGATACTAGTGCTCCACACCTGCGAGCGCCGCCTACGTCCGAGGCGCGTTTAGCAAGTCCGGCAGAGTCGAAATTGCAGCGTTCATCTGTTTGAGCATGGCTGTCATGGTCTCATGCAGCTCGCGAGTCACCGGTAGGCCGTCCTGAATCTTCCAGCCCTCCTTCCAGGGCTGCGGCGGCTCCTTGAGCAGCGGAATCTTGAGCGCCACCTCCCGTGTGGTGTAGTCGCGCTTCTCCCATCGCCAAATCTCCTGCTTGTCCTCAAAGTACAGAGTGCCCCTGCAGGAGGCAATTGGTGCAAGTGCGATGTCAGATTACCTAACCAGACTAACAAATGACAGCGTATCATTGGTTGTGTGACTTTGCACCGGTGTGCCCCGTCCGGCCGGCTTGCGCACAGATACGCAAAACCCCTAGACCGGCACCCCGCAGCTTACCAGGTGTAGTGCAACATTGCGGCGTCGCCAATGACCAGGTCGTGGGGAGGCTGCGCGATGAGGTGACTGTGCGGCGGCGACTCGGTCGTCAGCGACACATTGCGCAACGCCAGGGCAATATCCCACGCGTACATCTCGCGCACCCAGTCCAGCACCTTGACCGCAACGGGATCGGCCTCAATGGCCGCGGTTACGCGCTCCCACTCAGGCACGACGCCCGCCAGATCCGTGTAGCGGATGAGCACCGGCGCAGGGCCGGAGCGAGGGATGGCGCTGGGGTCCACCTTGTTGTCCGACAGCTTTCGCATAAGCGGTGCGGCGTCTGTGTTCAAAAGGTTCAGACGCGAGCACTGGGTTGAGTAGGCTGGTGATGGACTGCATTTCAGTGGCTACCACCTCAGTGACTGACGCGGCGCCGACAATGGTTGCCGCAGCTTACCAGGGTGGGCGGGCATGATGTAATCAAACATGAACTGCAGGCCAACGGTCCTACGCGGGGAAAATGTGATGCGTGAAATGGGGATTGTAGTTTAGCAGTAAATACCACCCGCCATTACCTGGGTGCAGGGTGCTACGAAGCGTCATCAGGCCCGGCAGACAGTTATCACTACGTGGCGGGCACCAAGTACAGCTCACTTGGAATCATACGCGTCGGGCGCCTGCACCGGACGCATCCACACGTAGTCACACTCCAACAACAGGATCCACGCGCCCTTGATCATGCTGGGCTCCTTGGCAGCGGCCGCAATCCACTGCGCCACAGCGTTGGGGCGGTCCGCTACCGGGAAATCGCACCACTCATCGCACTTCGGGTGCAGCGGATTGGCGCGGAAGGTGGGGATCTGGAGCAACGCACACACAGGGGCACGTTCACAAGTTGGCTCCGTTAGCCCATATATGCTGAGTCAGTCAGTCGGGAACGACACAAATCGACTGCAGTTGAGTCATGACACTGCGCTAACATGTGCTGGCAGCGCCCTGCTCACCTCATCCATGAGATCATCGGGCTTCATGCGGTGAAGGATGCGGGTGAAGCCAGTGAGCTTCTCTCCGCCGGGCATCTTCTGCACCAGCTTATACGTCCCGTACCTGGGCAAGGACGCCGGCACGGCATAAGGCGCACACAAGTGTAGAAGCTAGGCTTATCAACATGCGGGTGCAGCAGCAGTATGTATGCATATGCGGTCACGTGAGGGCACTCACATGATACGGCTTTGAAAGTTTTGATATCCGTCCCCTCCACACGTAAAGACGCTGTGTATCGTCTCTCCCTCCGGTTTAGCTAGCCCTGTTGTCGCCTCTTTGCCCCTGCCGCCGCAGCATGACACAGGGCAGAAAGATATGCTTTCTGGTGCTATCTTGCTGCGCTTTGTCTGGCTAGGAAACGTCATCCCGAACAGCGGGCGCCGGCCCCGCACTCACATGATGCGGCCCTGGAAGTTCTGATACGGGCTACCGTTGCCAGTGATGACCGAGTGGATTGTGTTGCCCGCCGGCCGTGCGTCTGTCTTAGTCGCCGCTGCAAGAGACACCCATCATAGGTGTGAGCGCCCGCAGCAACGCACGACCTACGTCAGCCATCCCTTGCAGCTGGCCTTACCGTTTGTTGTCTGGCTGCTCCCAGCTATGATTTGAACGCCGGTAGATGCGGCTGCCGCCCCTTTAGGTGTCACCGGCGTCGAGTAGAACTGTGGCGAGGCAACACGATGGTAATCGACACGGTCGGGGTGTGGGGGTTAGCGTCGCCGCCACCCCAGAAAGCGACAGCGTGTGGCCCCTTTCCTCACCCTATACCGCCCCTTTGTGCCCACGCTCTGCACAGGCTGCCGCTCACCATATCTGCCGTCTCCATCACGGCGCCACCCACGACATAGCCCGCGATGATGCCAAGCAGGATTGCGCCAGCGCGGTGCCAATTGGTCACCGGCTCGGCCTTTGCTCCCCTCCGCATCTTTTGGTTGTCCAAGCCAGAAAGCCAACGTGCGGCTACTCAGAGGGGCCCGTTGAGTGATCGAGACTATGGGCTGCCGCTACTGCCGCAACATTTATACCTATGTCTAGGCGTAGATCGGAGTTATACAACAATGGATGTCTCGTTGTCGGTGGTCGGTACGCAGCGCAGGGACCAGTCGCTGTCTGTTGCAAGGGGTCGAAGAGCCGATGCGCCTTGCCGCACAGATAATGAATTGCGTTTGATACCAAGTGCTCCCGACTGCCTATGCATGCGCGTCAATGCACAAAGACAAACAAGGGTGCAAAGTCAGGGGCCAGCCGAGCATGCATCGCTGGACTCCATGCACCTGGGCGAGCCATGCCTTGCACCGCAGTTCTTTCCATTATCTGCGTCCTATGAGTATCAACGATTATCATTAGTCGAGGTAGCGTACAAGCCTGCCACCAACATTTTTCTTCCCGCCTCGGCGAACTTGCTTAGAAGCAGGGTATCATGCTTAATGAAGCACACGTTTAGCCACATAAAATGACCTAAGCACGTAACTTGCGCTGGTAGTCGAAACGGTCCCAAAGAGGCCGCGTAGCAAGCCAAAATGCCGAGTCTCGAGCGTCTAATCGCGGAGGTGGAGCCAAATGTTATTACGGAGTCGCTCACGAGAGAATGCATCCAGGTGTGTTGGTCTTGACACCTGCATTTCGTCGGGACATGGTCACGACGGAGACGCTGGCGACGCATCTGCAGATTCAAGGAGGCGAGCCGGACACGGCAGCCAACAAGAAGCGCACAATGCCCTTCCGAGACGTGGAGTGCCTGGCCTTTAGCTTCAAAAACCTGGCGTGCGTTGACAACCTGCGGGGGCTGGACACCCTGACCAAGCTGCAATTGGACAACAACCAGATTACGAAGATTGAGAACCTGGCGCATCTTGTCAGTAGGGGGAGGGAGGACGGGGCGAACATGCCAGGTAGAAGGAGCTCTGGGAGCAGGGGAGGGGACAGCTGACACGCCCCACCTGTTATGGTGAGAGCGCAGACCCGCAGCCCCACACCGCGTAGCGAGCTAGTGACGCTGCGTTCCTTGCCTCCGCAGACCAACCTGACGTGGCTAGACCTGTCCTTCAACAAAATCACCGCCATCAGCGGCCTGGAGACGCTCACAAAGCTGGTCGACTTGTCGCTCTTCAACAACCAGATTGCTAAAATTGAAAACCTTGACACCCTCGTGAACCTCAACGTGCTATCGTTGGGTGAGTGAGGCGTGCGGGTGGCTAGGGAAATGGGAGGCGGTGGCTTGGCATGGCACACAGGGATGGAAGGCGGGCTGGCACACCGCGGCCAGGGGCAGCGACGCCCTATTGCAGACGAGGGCGTCAGGGAGGGCGAGGGTGTCAGCGACGGCGGGGCGGTGTCCGACCAACAAGTAGTCATGTCAACATGGGAAAGCCCGCCGGGGGGGACTGCTTGCCCAAGCAAGCCATAGCACGGCCAGGGTAGTCTGGCGTAGCATGAGACGTGTGTTGCGGCTTGAGGCCCTCGTGATGCTGCCTTGCCCCTGTCAGCGCCTGCACTTGGCCAGGCTACCACAGCTGAAGCCAACTCTGGCCTGCTATTGACTGATGGGATACTCCTTATCGGCCCGCTGCGTTCCCTCGTACCTTGCTTTTCACGCACGCAGGCAACAACCAGCTGAGCCAGCTGGACAACGTGATGTACCTGCGCCAATTCAAGCAGCTGCGCCTGGTCAACCTGGCCGGCAACCCCATCTGCAAAAGCCACGATTACAGGTCCTACGTGCTGTCCCACATCAAGGACCTCATCTACCTCGACTACCGGCGAGTCAACCCTGCGGACGTGCAGGCAGCGCGCGAGCAGCATCAGGTGCGGGGGGGGGGGGCGGCGCTGCACCCTGGGCGCCTGATGACGCTGGGGGTTGGACAACGATGTGGGCGGCGCCCTGGCGGCCGTCAGAGGGCGCAGGGCGGCGCAACGAGGGTTACCAGCAGAGGCCTGCGCACGACCAGACGCCAGTCTCGGGCAGACTGCTGACTGGTTCTCCTCCATGCCCCGGCAGGACGAGATGATTGAGTTGCAGGAGCGCGAGGAGCAGCAGTCGCAGGAGGAGAAGCTGAACGCGGAGCGGGAATCGCACGAGAAGCTGATGAAGCAGGCCAACCTGGAGGGCGTGGAGACCCTCATCGATGACATGGTGAGCTTTTGCCGGGAGGCAGATGAGCGGAATGGCTAACCTCCTCTCTCGGCAAGGGAGAGGCAGGACTGACGGTCGAGGTTTCATTGGATAGGGGCAGCTGGAAAACATTGAACGAACTGAAGTGAATGCACTCCTGCGTGCGAGGCTTCGTTATAAGCCACGGACAACGGTAAACGGGTTGGTGCGCAGCTCCCTGCGATGACACAGTGTGCGGTTGCCGGGTCCTTTTTGCCCTGCAGGTGAAGGAGGACCTCGAGTGGCCGCGGCTGAGCCAGGTGCCCAGCCTACTGGACCCCTGGAATGAGATCCGCGACAAGTTCAACACCTACACAGACGAGTTCAAGGTGGGTGCAGCAGGTCCATGGTAATGTAGCTGACGTGGGCGCGCTCAGAAAATGGCTAAGCGCATTTGCGTGCGCGCATAGTCTGCATACGGTATGCACGGTCGTTAACCTAATCAACAGGGCCTAGCCGTGGCGCGTACTACTTCGGATGCATACACGCCTCATTTCCTGCAACCAAACCCGCACGCCACCACTCCCGGGCTGTACAGGTGGCCATTCTGGAGCAGCACAACAAGAAGAAGGCCGAGTACGAGGAGTGGCTGGGCGTGGTGCGCAGCTACCTGGACGAGAAGGACGCGGAGGCGCGCAAGCTGATTGTGGAATACGAGAAGGCGAAGAAACGCACGGCGCGCGTGGTGGTGGACCAGCCGCTCATGGCGGAGAGCCAGATTGACAACCTCAAGGTGCGGCGGGCACGCGGCGAGCGGGCGTGGCGGGAAGTTGTGATACGGTAGTGCCGTACTGGTGACGGGCTGGAAGCGTGGAGCGGGCGTCGTGGTTGGGGAACGAGTCGCCGGGTGGTTGGGGATTGTGAGTGACGGTGGCATGATGGACGGTGCAGGCCTAGGTAACGCCTTGCTGCCTCCTTTAACGCCCCGGCTCTTGCAGGTCAAATTGATGGCGCTGAAGGACCAGCTGATGGCCATTGAGATGGAGGCGGTGGAGGTGTTGGACGGGCTGGTGCAGGAGTTTGACCGCGCCTACTCGGAGCTGGCGGAGATCAACAAGGGCCAGTACAACGGGTACTTCACGCAGGTGCGGGGAGAAGGGGAAAGGGCGGCTTCAGGGCGTTGGAACAGAGGGCTGTCCTAGCATGGGAGGCCTGCGCTTGGCCCAAACTGCGGCGAGCAGCTAAGAACCGAGAGGATGGGACCGCGCCTTAAGCGCAGAGACGTTGCCTTGCACGCTTGCGTACGTGTCGTGTTTGTGTATGCCACACGTCACGCTGTTGCCCCATCGCTCCAGGTCCGCGATCTGCAAAATTCGTTCTTCAACCAGCTGACGTCGGTGGCCATGACCGTGTTCGAGAAGTACAACCAAGAGAACAGCGACATCGAGAGCCTGCCGGAGGAGGCGCGGACTCTGCTGCAGGTGAGTCGTGCTGTCGCACTGCCCGTGCGTACTGGGCGGTATCCAGGGTGCCCATCGTGAATGCCCATCGCACATGACGATAACCAAGACGCCGTGATAGTCCCTAGACGCAAACCCATCATTGCTTCGTCCTGACCCGCCGCCCCTCGCCTGCCTCTCCCTTTGTCCATGGCCCCACACTTCGCGTCACCCCACAGGACAAGGACAGCCTGATGAACGCGCTGCAGGCCAGCCACGACGCGCACATGGGCAAGATTGACTCCCTGGAGGATCGCTTAGTCAGCAACGAGCTGCGCAGCGCTAACGACCTCACCTCCTCGAACGCCACGTGGGCCACCAAGCGTAACCGCGATCGCATCTCTGAGATCATCAACTACCTGGAGCGGAACGTGCTCGAGCTGGAGGAGCTGGCGGGCGAGGAGGAGGGCGGCGAGATGTGAGGGACTGGGGGCTGAGCGGGCGTGCAGGACGACGTGTGCGTGATAGTGGGAGGCCAGCATCTGCTCTGGTAGCCGACGATGGTCAGGAAAGACAGGACGGCGATGAGACAATGTGGAAGCAGAGAAGTGTGGACAGGGGTGGTGCAGCCAGCAAGGCCGGAAAGCGGACATTCAAGCAGTCGCAGACATTTAAGTGCTCGGATGGCACTCGTACGGAAGGCGGACGGGCACAGCAGTTGGTCGGTGATACGGCGGATGTCGCGTGTGCCACGATTGGCAGCTGAAGCGGGCGGTGCCGGTACGAACTTTGGCGCGGTGGCCGGGGCCCTGGGACTGGCGGTGGCGGATCGCCGGCGCCGGACCAGGTGGTGGCCGCGGCCCTGGGCATGGCACGTGGGCATGGCGGCGGCGGTACAGGTCCCAATGGCAGCGGCGCGGGCGCAGGGCCTGGTGGCGGACATGCGCATGTGCGAAGAGGAGCGGGCAAGGCCACGCGGAGCCGCCGCGGAGCAGCGTCGGTGCGCACCCTGAGAAGTGCGCGGGTGTTTGCTTAGCTGTCATTGGTGAGCTGCCCGCAGAAGAGTAGAACGTGTGGATGGCAACAGTATGAGTTGTGCGCCTCTCTTTGAAACCTTAGCCTTGAGGCGGCAGACCGTAGACGTGGCGTGGGGCTGTGAGCAAGGGCTTTGGTCTTGGTCTAGTCCAGCTTTTCCGGTGTCATGGGGTGCCCTTGTCACCACTCGTGTCTGTCCCCTGGCCCTCGCATGAATGGGGCTACAAATGGTACAAGAAGGGACAGTCCGACCAGAAACAATCTCACAATCTCGGTCCAAAGTGTTGTCCGCCAATGCGCACACGAGTCCTGGCCCAGGCTAAGCCCGCCCGAGCCCCAGAGCCACATAATACCCTGGATTAAGGCCAATGGAGGATGGGGGTTACAAGCCGCCTTTTTCTTAAAATAGTGGTTTCAAAGGAGGAGGAGTGGGAAAGGCACAGCACCACACGGGCTCGCAACCTACAACACGAGCAACGGAGCAAGCAGAACGCCAGGTGACGCCAGGGACCACCACACCAGCCACGGAAACCCTCTGGGGCAAAGCAAGGGCAGACCGGGCCTCCCAAAACAGGCGAAGGCCTACACACAGCCGCATGCCCCTGCGGAGCAACACGCCAACACGGAGGTGCGGAGAGGATGCTCCTAGCCGTCAGCCGTGTATGCAGCAGCGCTACAGCGCTAGCCAGCCCCCCTTGCCTCCCGTTCTTGCCTAACCAGCATTGGCGCATCGTCTCTGTCCCGACCGACCTGTGCCCCTCCCCTGGATGGCAATGTGGATGCCTCGCCGTGGGCCGCGCCGCGCGGCGCCCACGGTCTACCGTATACCTGTGTGTGCTAACTGGATCTCGTCTTTGCAGCCTTGCCTTAGCTAGCCCACAGCCCTGCTGGCTGCTGCATGTCCTCTGGTCGTGGGTTTCGGGCTGCATGCAATAAACTTCCCCGGGGCTCCTGAGGCGCATGCATCGTTATATTACAGCCCTGCACATGGTCGCAGCCAAACTGCTGACGGTGAAGCTATCTATCTCGCATGATTTCGCCTGTCGCACGCAACTTCGCGCCCCCACACTAGCATTGCGCCGGCCCCGGTTCACTGCCTGTGCTTCCCGCACCGTATAAATCAGGGAGAACCTCCCCTGGTGTTTATCCCCTGGCCCCACATGAATGGGGTTATCAGCCGCCTTTGCACGCCCTCTGATCACGTAGCCGCGCATGTGGCATCGCTAGCCAGCTGCCTGTTCCCATGTGCCTGCCCGTCCTTGCTGCCTTGGCCCTGGCAGACCCTCCCACCACATACCGCCACGTCCGACTGTTAAGCACAAGCACAGCCAGCAATCAACCAAACAGCAGCAAATCCTCTACCTACAACACTCCTCACTGCTGCGGCTTACCACATACTGTGCGGTGCTTTGCTCGCCAGCAAAGACCCGAACTAGACACCGGCCGGCCTCAACCTGCGCCGCTTCTTGGGCGGCGCCGAGCTCTCCCCCTCCACGTAAACACCAGCAGCATACACACAAACCCACGCACAGCGGGTGCGCACACATTCTGTTTCCCTTGCACACACACGCAAACACACACACACACACACACACACACGAAGGCAGGATACCCGCGTCAGGAAGGGATTGAGAAATCCCGGTGGGTTGTGGATGACTGTGTGACTCGTAACCTCAGCCCCTTAGATGTTCTGTAAGTTTACCCGCTCCGCGCCGTAGCTCACGGGGTAGTGAAGTTGTCATCCTCGGCAGAGTCACAGCAGCCACCACACAACTGTTTGGTGATGCCAAGTCATGCAAGTGCATGCTTCATGTGGAGTGTTGGGCCTCACATTGAAGACTGAAATTATTTTGGTCATCTTACGGGCGGTGTTGTGCCCGCATACCTCCACTACTTTGGTACATCATCGGCCAAGGCACATCGATGCACAGTGCTGCAATGCAGGCATGCTAGTCTGTATGTCGCAAGCTCTAATTCGCCCGCAATCAGCAGTCATACGGACGACTCAAAAGCTGCACCAGATCTAGGCCACCGGGCGTCATGCCGGCACCACCCGAACATGGTGCAGGCGGTGATGCCAAACGGCCCAAACAGATCTCTGTGAACCCCATACACACTACACGCCAACCTAACACACGCACCTTGTCATCTCAACATCCACACATACACGCACGCAGCGGTCATACCCAATTCACACGTTACAAAGCATGCATTGTCTCGATTGTGGACCTCAGGCAGCCAGTTCTCCTCATTAAATCGGACGGTAATTCCATATTTAATAATTTTAATCATCACCGGTCCATCGAGATTGCATGCATGATGGTATGCGGATGCGTGCATGTTGATGAGCATGGGCAGGTGTTGCACACGCGTAAAGATGCCTCAGGACTTCTTAGAGGGTTATTGTCTCATCAGGCCCTTGCGGACTCTGTGGATTGACAGAAAAATTTCATCATCGGCAGGTTCATGTGAGGGCGCGGTGCAATCCATACTCGTGAAGCGGACATGCATGTGCAGTAATGCAATGCGACATTAGAAATGAGGACACTACTTGGCACCGAATTGGATCACTGGTGAGAGACCCCGTCAGTTTCCTATGAGTGCCAGCAATCGTTGTGCCCATCGCCCTTAGACAGGTGTGGTCAAAGCTGCCGTGGCAACTACCACAGCCGTGGCAAGGGGGGGCATGTACTCACGTGCAAACATCATGCAAAAGAGATGTCGAAGGCTGTTGACCCAGCCAGGCAGTACAAAGCCATGCTGAAACACTAAGCCTCCTGCGGGAACCCAGCAGCTGTGGCACACGTCTTTGGGACGCACTAATCCACAGGAAGGACTGCCGCCCGGGGTTGGAGAGTGTGCGTGGGATGCAAGTGCAACGACAGGAAGTATGCCAGGAGACAGGTCAGCACGGTACCTACGGAGAGGAGAAGGCGCGAGCTGGTTTTAATTCTGGCTGGTTCGCTGTGCGCTCCCTCTGACACCCGGTGCACACCACGACAGCACACCGGGTAACGCCTAAGAGAGCAGGATGCAGAACGTGTGTGCGGTGCGTGCAGGGTCGACGAACGGCACCGGCGGCGGCCAGAGAGGACGTTGTTGGCTCAGTGGTGGCGATAGTGATTCGATTCCGTGCCAAGGTTATTCCTCATTGATTATCAGTAGAGGGAACCCGGTATATCCTCATTGCCAGGTCTCTCTTAGTGTCACTTCTGTGCCGCCATGCCGGAAAGCCGTCACCAGCGGGCGCTGCGAGGGCCGGAGCCTCTCGTCGAAGCGGTACGCCACAGCCTTACTTACCTGTTACAGCTCGCACTGCAGGGCAGCGGTGAACGCATGCCCGGAGGCAGCCGAGAGTGGCGGCGCATGGGGGCACAGCCTCCGCTCCTTCTGGCAGCGCAGGGGCTCCAGCAGCTTCATAGTCTTGCATCCAGCGAGCACGCCATGGATAATGGGCGGCCGTGGAGCGAATAGCACGCGAGGCAAAAACCAAGCGAAAGCAGTTCTTTGGTTGTGCAGGTGCAGGCATAGGCAAACCAGGGCAAGGAAACTGAGACGACTATATGTAGGCAGAGGTGCAAGGGTATGCTTATCAAGAGGGCCCGAGCCCTTCAAGTAGGCGGCGGAAGCGGCGGATTGCACGACCCATTCCGCCGCGGGCTCCCGCAGCGATTCGCAGCTTTCCAGCACAGCTCGTTCCTTCCGAAGATAGATAGAACGACCCACGTTCTAGGCACATTTTTACAAGACCGCAAGTCAAAATGGCGGTGAGCTCCAGTTCTTTCCGCGCTGATTAAGGAGAACAGGCAGTTTGACTGATCCAATTCTTTGTTTATCTTGTAGGACGAGGTCGAGCAAGTTGCTGAGGGCGTGAAGGAGCTTGAAGGTGCGACAAAGTATAGGCGTCGGCGGACGCTCTGTAATAGGCTGACAAGACATGCTAACGGGAGATGCTTGGCCCTTGTAGTGGACGACAACGATGAGCTGAGCCTGGACCTGGGCAAGAAGAAGAAAAAGAAGAAGAAGGAGCTCGTGCTCGGGGATCTGGTGCGCTGGGTGCCGGGCGCGGGGTTTACCAGTGGCAATTGCATATTTGCTGGCAATACAGTGCTGGATCGTGGATGATGCCGATGGCGTGGCCGGGGTCTCTGACACTGGTCCTTGGCCTGTGCGTAGGGCGAGGGCGGCGATGCCCCTGCGGCACCCGCGCCGGCCCCGGAGGCTGACGACGGCATGGAGATGTCCCTGGACCTGGACCTGAGCAAGAAGAAGAAGAAAAAGAAGAAGGTGTGTGCAGCGTGGGTAGCAGCACCGAAGGGTGGCGAGTGTGGGGCAGGGGACCACTGCGGGATAGGCAGGCACACCGTGGAGGCACACTTATAGGCACGTGCCGGTTTGGCCCAACTGGAAGTGCACCTTGCACCAAGCCGGCAAAACATCTGCGCGTCAGTTGCCGTGTCTCTCTCTCTCTCTCTCTCTCTCTCTCTCTCTCTCTGCGGAATGGAACGCCAAAGCATTTGCCTGACGCGCGTTCACGTGCAGACCCGCCAAGAGGAGGCGGACTTCGAGGAGGGCGAGGAGGCAGGAGCGGGCCCCGCCGATGACGGTGGCGAGAAGAGCGCGGGGAAGTTCCCCTGGTCGGGCACTGACCGTGACTACGACTACGAGGAGCTGCTGGGTGAGTAGCGAGTGGGGTGCTGTGGACCAGCGTGTTAGGGTGGCGGCACACGCGTTGTTGACGGGCGGAA
Organism: Chlamydomonas reinhardtii; assembly: GCF_000002595.2. Lineage (NCBI taxonomy): Eukaryota > Viridiplantae > Chlorophyta > Chlorophyceae > Chlamydomonadales > Chlamydomonadaceae > Chlamydomonas > Chlamydomonas reinhardtii. The sequence continues at coordinate 5,564,717 of NC_057015.1, forward strand.
TGCACGGTTGGACGGAAGGCGGTGGAAGATACGCACGACTCCGGGGAGACTGAGGTCGCGTGTTAGTCAGGGCGGGTTGGGAAGGGCACACAAGCCCACCAGTGCATCGTAGTTGGGCACTGAGCGGGCGCACGCGCGGGATACAGCGATGAGTGGCGACTGCACGCCCTGGCGCGGAGGTGGAGCGTCAAAAACTTGGTTGAGCAGCTGCAAATATGAGGCACCGCTGCGATGGAAGCAGAGCCGCGCCTGTGCCTGGCGAAGGGCCGCACCATTCCACGCACGCCATCACCGTACCACACCGCCTCAGATCCCGGCCCCCGCCCGTCCCTTCGACCAACCTTGTACTTTACCCCTCCCCCACAGAGCGCGTGTTCGGCATCCTGCGCGAGAAGAACCCTGAGCTGACCGGCGAGCGCCGCCGCACGGTGCTCAAGCCGCCGCAGGTGGCGCGCGAAGGCACCAAGAAGACGGTGTTCACCAACTTCATGGACCTGTGCAAGGCCATGAACCGCCAGCACGAGCACGTGTCCCAGTACCTGCTGGCGGAGCTGGGTACCTCCGGCAACCTGGACGGCCAGCAGCGGCTGATCGTCAAGGGCCGCTTCCTGCCCAAGTCCTTCGAGACGGTGCTGCGCCGCTACGTGAACGAGTGAGTGCCGTCCCAGATGGTGCTGTGGGCCTTCGGAGGAAGGGGCGGAAGGGTAGGGAAGGGGAAAGGCTTGCGGGCGCGGCTTCACTGGAGTTAAGGCCCATGCGTGCATTTGGATGCATTTGGATCGTGCTAAGACTGACCGTGTGCGCACCTGTCGGGCTTGAATGCAGGTACGTGCTGTGCCCCGGCTGCAAGAGCGTGGACACGCTCCTAGATAAAGACAGCGCCACGCGTCTGATGCACCTGCGCTGCCAACAGGTTGGTGCACGGGTGGCATACGGCGGGGGAGGGGGGCTGGCGTGCGCGGGGCAACCTGCTTCGGCCATTTCCTGATATGGAAGGCCTGCAGAAGTGCAAAGTTGGTTTAGCGCGTGCGCGTGTCACATGCATACATGGGCCCTGTTTGGGCACCAGGGGCGACAGGGGGTCTTTCCTGTCCTCGACTGACCTGTTATAGTGTCCTTGCGTATATGCATGTCGCGATGCACTGAGCATTGACCTCTTCTTGTCTTTGCTGCCTGCTCGCAGTGCGGTGCGTCCAGGACGGTGCAGGCCATCAAGGCCGGTTTCGTGGCGCGTGTCACCAAGCGTGTGGCGGACGCCAAGTAAAGCGGCGGTGGGCGGCGCTGGGCTGGCAGGAGGATGTCTGTGTCGTGTTATGGGGTCGTGAAGCACGCGGCGTGTGTGCAGGGTACTCAAAACAACTAGCAGGTGTGCACAGTCAGGTTGCGGCGTGTTATGATACGCAAGGAAAGCGGGAGCCTCTTTGTATGGGCTCATGAGGTGGAAGTTGCACTGACAAACGAAGGTTACCATTAAATTGGATTTAACGTTGACGAGGATGAGGCTGGACGCCAAATGATGAGTCGACGGGGACTCGGTAGGTAGGCTTGGGTTTCACAGGGCCCCCATGCGCCCACACGCAGAAGTGGTCATGTCGAACGGCATGCAACAACATGGTGTTACATGCTGGTACCGATATGTGAGGCAGCTCAGTTGCGCATTCACGTAATGACAACAAGATGCAGCGATATCGCCCAAGCAAGGCTCCAATTTACAAGCGCTTCAGTCGCTGGACACCTCGGCATCTCCTAGCCACAGTAATCGCACTCTTGATATTTAGCTTGATCTTGGTTCATTGGTGGAGGCCATCGGGCCCGCGGGCAGCCATCGCAAGCGCAATGCTTGAGCTGTCGCGTGCATCGGAACCTTCCCGCAGCCTCAATGGTCATGAGCTGTGCACTAGTAGTCACTGGGGACACGATGGGCGTAGAACTCCTCTTGAGGAGGCCCTGGCGGTGGCGCACAGCAGCGGGTACGTCGTGCCTTGCCTCGGCCCCGACCCCATCCATGAGACGCAGGGGATGAACAACTCTGTGTGCGGCAACGGTGGTTGCATCATCGCCTCCAACTTGCACAACTCTGCGGAAGTGCTCCCGAGCATGATAGTGCAACTGGCGCGCCTGGCGCACGTCCTGGGGCCAGCCAACATCCTCGTGTCCGTTTACGAGAGCGGCAGCACCGACGCCACCCGGGACTGGCTTGACTTACTTCGCGGCGTGCTCGGCGCGCTGTCCGTGCGCCACGTCATCACCAGCCAAGGCAGCCTGACTCGATCCAGGGGCCAGGACCGAATCGCCTTCCTGGCCAGCGTGCGCCAGGCTGCGGTGGACCAGGCCGCCGCGGCATGCGCCTCCAGCCGCTTCAGCCGCAGTGCTGGTGCCTGCTCCGCCTCGCGCCTGGTATTCATCAACGACGTCTTCTTCGCCGCAGCCGATGTCGTACGGCTGTTGCAGTATGGCGTCAATACGGGTGGGGACGCAGCAGACGGCAGTGGGTACGACGTGGCGTGCGGTATGGACTTCGAGCCCATCCTGGCCGACCTGCCGCCGGCGAGGCAGCGGGACGCCATGACGTCGCACCTGCAGCGCACCTGGGGCCTAGCCGAGCCCACCGCCGCCCGCCTTTCCACCTGGCCGCTGGCCTTCCGCTACTGGAAGAAGGCCTACCGCCGCGCGCCCTCGCTGCTGCGCTCCCTTCCGCTGCTGTTCTACGACATTTGGGTGGCGCGGGACCTCACGGGCGCCCGGCTGCACCGCGCCGCGCCCTACGTCGCCCACGCCGCCAGCGCCAAACGGCTGCGTGCGGGGCTGCCAACCGAGGTGTACTGCTGCTGGAACGGGCTGGTGGCGCTGGCGGCAGAGCCGCTGCTGCCCGGGCGCAGCGGCGGCAGCGTTAGGTTCCGGGCCGGTGACGTGGCGGTGGGCGAGTGTGCCGCCAGCGAGTGCAGCCTGCTGTGTGATGACCTGCGGCGGCTTGGGCGCGGCGCGGCGGTCATGGACCCGGGGGTGCGAGTGACATACCGGCGGGTGGCGGCGGAGCGGCTGTTCGCCAGCAGGGAAGGAACGGATGGAGCTAGCGTTGACGCTGGCAGCAGTACCATTAGCGGAGCTGCCGATGATGACTACACGGGGATTGAGATAAACAGCCGCGAGGAGTGGAGCGCAGGAGTGCTTGCGGACCTGGCGGCGTGGCGGCGGCAGCACGTGAGCGCCGACGTGCCGCGCAGCGTGGAGTGCTGTGGCCTGAGGCCCGGCAGCGAGGGAGTGGACTTTGAGCACGGTTGCAGCCGCGTCCCGGCGCCGCGCGGCCCGGCCGCGCCCTGAGGCGGAGCTCTCGGACACTGTCATGCTGGCACCATACCAGGTGGCATGTGCAGGGGCGAGGCAGGGGGCGTCAGACGCAGCGTCGCGTGCTTTGGAGTTCGTGCGCAAACGGGATGACAGCTGCAGGCAGCAGGCGTGCGCTCTGCTTGCAGCGCGAGTGAGTGAGGCACGTGCACGCGACCGCGCTGGCCATGTGCGTTAACACGTGAGGCCCTTCTGCACGGGGCTGTTGTGCCGCTTGGTGAGTTGGTTGAGGCGCGTGACTGCTGTGGTCAGTAGGCGGGAATGCAGTGCTGGCCGCCTTAATGCAGCCCGGCGTATCCATGCCCGCTTTGAGGCCGCTTTAAGGCAGCCCGGCGCATCCATAGCTTAAGCATGTAACTGTGGGCATGTGCAAACCCCGCAGGTGACGCCGGTGCAGCAGCAGCGCTGTGTGTTATGGTGGGCCTCTGGAGTCCGGTGCGGCCATCCACGGTAAGGCGGGCCTGGCTCCGACACAGGTGCATAGCTACACTGTCAACATCTCACAATTGCTCCCCCTCCGCTCCCGCAGGCCCCGGCAGGACGCCTGACGTTGAATCCGACGATTCTGGCACAGAATGGATGCAAGATACTGGCGCTGGCGTAGGCAGCATTCTTTGTACAAGGTGTTCACGAGCGGCTCAGGACTGGGGCACACAGTAGCTGGCTTCGTGGTGTGGCTTCGGTTAGGGGATTGTGAAAGCCCATCCGGGCGTAAACCATGCGGTAGTTGCAACGGCGTAGCTGTGAGGCCGCCGCTTTGAGGACGACGGAGGACGTCGCCGCCAGGCCCTATCCAGCTCCACGTTCCAGACCTGTACCCCCAGCACTGATGTGCGACTCCGCCTTTTAGTAATGCCTTCAGCAGCTCTCCGCGGCCGCGCTCAGCGTTTGCATTTCTCCAGCCATATAGTGCCCAGCAGTCAGCACCAGGTCACCAGCATCACCCCTCAGCAGGCCCTCAGGCCCACTTTCTAGCGGTCCCCTGTCCCCGTCAGGTACTGGCCCTACTCGGGCTACTCGCTCAGTCGCTCCTGCACTCAGGTTCCCCTCACAAAGGGCTTACTCCGCTAAGTTACTAATATAAACTCGTGGCGCACCGACACTCGTGGCGCACCGATATTTTGCAGCCAAGGCATTCAGCGCACTGCCTCGTACGGTTGCACCTAAGAGCTACATCGCCTTATCCTCTGCTTCACAGGCAGCCGCCTCACGCAACAGCTCCGCCTGCATGCCTGCACCGCCACCTGCCGCCCCCACTCCCGGCTCCTCCCCTGGCCGCAGCTCGCCAGCATCCTCTGCATCACTGCCGCTGACGCTGCTGCTGTCCTTACCCCCTCTCCCCGGGGATTTCCCCGGGGCTTTCCCTGCTGCCGTCGCCTTGGCAGCAGCCGGCACCTTATTGCGCCCGCTCTTGGCCTGATGGTGGTTTTTCCACAGCCCGCCATAGCGGTAGTGCGGCTTGCTGGCGCTGCCGTCCACGGCGCCACCACTGGCGGCCATCCAGCACTTGCCGCACGCCATGTGCCACGTGCCGCTGGCGTCCACCTGGCAGCGCACTAGCAGGTCTCGGCTGCGGCTGCACAGGCTGCAGGGCTTGCGGCCCTTTTCGGGGTCCCCTAGGCCCTGCGCGTCATGACAGGGTGAAACGGTAACCTACTAGTGCGCCTCTGCTCCGCGTCCTCTAAAAGGCGTGTGCCCCAACTTCCCACTTGCCATGAGGCCTGCCCCACCTGGCGCTCATCCCGCTTAGCTGCCTTGGAAGCTTTCAGGGCCGCCTTGCGCTCTGCTCGCTCCTCCTCCGTCTCGTTCCTACGCCCCATGTTGACGTGTGTGTGGCGCCGCGGTCGTGCGCCACAGTAACGTGCGGGTGTGGCAGCGTGCGACGCTGCACCCAAGCTCTGCGCCTGATAGGCCGCTCCTCTGCCCACCAGGTTAATTTGCTGTGCCGTAAGACCCGCGATGGCACGCATATAGTCAAGCGTCGGAATCGAATGGCAGCTCTGGAGTTGTGGTCCCGGCGGGTCAGCCTGCACGAGCTCTCAGAAATCAGTATAACACAGCATTCCATGTACGATTTAATGTTGCCTGAAGCAGAAGGAGGCCAAGGAGCGCATGGAATTTTGCATGCAGCGGTGCATTGAGAGTCGAGAAGCGTGCATCCCCTACACAAAAAATGCTGGAGGGCTGCAAATCCTGCCGTCGCTCATAGTGGTTGTATTCGAGCGAACGGCGCTCGGAACCGGCAGGGTTTTGTCCTTCCAACATTCGCACCTCCAGGGCCTTGGCCCAGCGGTCTAGTGTCTTGGTGTGGGGCTCGCTCCTAGGAGCGCCATGTCCGGCACCGAGTCCCAAAGCAGGACTTTGCTCCTAGTGTCAGCGGGAGCGGTGCTGGGCGGTGCTATTGCGTTTGGAGCAGCATTTGGATTGGCTCATGCTTATAGCAAGCGCCTGGATGCTTTGGAGGAGCAGAAGAAGGGCAGGTGCGTCCACGAAACCCCAATTGTGGTTTATGCTTTCGGGCCAACCGTCCCCGCTTGCCGCTTGCAGTGTCGGGGCACTGCCGACGCCGCCTCAATCGGCACCTGCAGCTATGATTGCGCGCAAACCCGAACCACAGCTGGTGCAGCCCTACCCGGTGAGTGCGCATGGCGCGCAACTGAGCAGCCTCACCGCGAGCTTGAAACGAACACTGCGTGCCTGCTTTGGCAAGCGTAAGCGCAAAACTGCACGTGCACATGCCTGCAGGTCAACGGCAGCGGTCTCAACGGCGGGCTTGTGCAGCCGGTGCCGATGGGCCTGGCACCCGCGCCAAAGCCGCTGCACATGCACGCGCCGGTGCAGGCGGTGCAGGCTGCAGAACACGCGATCATGTCGCCGCGCGTGGCGCACGTCCGCGCTGCTCGGGTATGCGGGGGCCCGGTTCACGGGGGGCGGGGGCCGGGCTGGCCGTGTGCTGCAACGCCGCGCAACACTGTCAACTTGCGGGGACCGCGGGTGGCAGCGGGTGGGGCTGCTGCGCAAGGCCCCGAAGGCAGCGCACGGCCCACAGCACACGCCGCCCCGTACTGGCACTAACCCGTCCTCCCCCATCCCCAACCCCCCAAACCACCGGCACCCAATCCCGCGCAGCCGCATGATGCCATGGCGCCGTACAGTCCGTACCCTGGGCAGGCGGGTGAGGCCAGCGGCAGCGGCCGGCCGTCCATGGGCGACGCGCAGCTGGTGGAGGGCGAGTCGCCGCGGCAGCCGGGGCTGCCGGTGCGCGCACGCGGCCCGCACGAGCCGCATCACTCGGTGAGCCGCCGGGGCACACCGGCCTCTAGCAATGGGATGTGTGTCCTCGCCTGAGGGACTTGGCGGGGGGCGGGAGATGTAGTGGGTGTGCCGGCGGGGGTGGGGCCTCGGCAGGGTCCGCTGTAGTGCCTTTGGCTGCTGGCACTGTGATACGTAGCCCTTACACCACCTTCCACTCAACATCCTCTCTCCCCTGCTGCGCACAACCCTCCCGCACTCCCATTGCATCAGCGCCCGCTGAGTGGCGGCGGCGGCGTGGGTGCCGGCGCCAGCGGAGTCGGCAACCACCACGGCGCCGGCGCCACCGGCCGCAAGGCCTCGCCTGTGCCTGGCGCCACCTCCACCGCTGCCGCAGCCCAGGACCGCGCCCAGAAGGCGGCTCTGGACATGATGATGGCGGCCACGGGCGGCGGCATGAGCGGACTGGCCAAGCCAGTGGGGGCGGCGGGCGCGGTCACGAGCGAGAAGGTGTGTGGAGGGAGTCCGGGGGGATGAAGGGCTGCGGAGGCATAGGGCCGGGCGCTGCTAGGCTAGAGCGCAGGGCGGGGGCCAGGCTTGCGAGCACGGGCGGGGAGCTTGGGGATTTGCACCGCCCAGTATCCGAAACAAGCTTCTGGAGAGCGGGGGGATTGTGGCCGACTGTCAGGCGGGGAGCGGGGAAGGGGGGCGTGCTGCGGCTAGTCAGGGACCTGGGCAGAGGACGGCGGGCGCGTCCAAGGACGGCGGGCGCGTCCAAGCGCAAATGCGTTGGGTGTGTACGTGCTGCCTCCGTGCGCTGACGCCTCAACTGCGCCTGCATCAGCTCCCACCGCCTTACCCGTGCTGCCCCCCTGCCTGCCTGCGCCTTTGCCGCCCTGCCTTCCGGTCCAGGTCCTGGACCCCAGCACCAACGACGAGTACAGCCGCGTGATCACTCCGGAGACGGCCATGACGGACGAGGTGGAGGACGTGTGCGCCATGCTGGTGGAATGCCTGGAGCTGCGCAAGCACTGGCTGTTCAGGCCGGCGCGTGAGTGGCGCGGCGGGCGGCGGGGCGGGGCTGGATAGGCCAGGGTGGGGCGAGGCGGAGTGGGGTGGGATGGGGTGAAGCGGCGGCACTGGGGGTGCGGGCGGAGGGAGAACCAGGGCGGTGCGGGCAGGTGTGGGTGCGGTGGGGAGGTCAGTGTGATGAGGGAGGGGGAGGGTTGAGGGAATGGGGAAGCAAGAGGCACGGTCATGGAGGTGCGGGTCGCATATGCCGATGCGCGTGACTGCAGCAGACAGGCGGCTACAAACGCAAGCAGCGACCCTGCTGGCGCCTCACTGCACGGCCGCTGTCACAACCCCCAACCCCGCAGTGTCGCCTGAGGCGAGGCGCCACGAGCCGGAGGCGGCGGTGCCGTCCGACATCGACCCGCAGCCCTTCCAGTACAGCCCGCAGCCGCCCTCGGGCCACTCCTTCCGCATGGTGGAGGGCGTGATGCAGGTGTTCAGCCCAGACGACCGCGGCTTTAACAACAACCTGTTCCCGGTGAGGAGCGCGGGAGGGAGGTAGACGAAACCGGGAGGCGGCGCCAGGGCTGGGCGGGTTATCATTCCCAAGCCCAACCGAATTTAGGCTTGTGGGGGCCAAATGAGTAGCGGCAAGGCCACAGTGATTCTTGGTTCAGGCGCTGCAAGACTCCGCTGGCCGCGCGGCGCTGCCTGTCGGGTGAAGCGGGGTGGGTACGCCGGCGCCCGTCTGAGCTCCCCCACTTTTGTGCTGCCCTGTGGGCTGCAGGTGCCGGGCACGGCCGCCGAGTTCTTCACCGACATGCACCGCATCCTGCGATACGCCTCGTCGGTGGGTGCCAGCACGCAGCCAGCCCCAGGACTGCCACGCATGCTCTTGGGTTTTATCGGCCTCAACGATTAGACTGTGGTGCAACGCGCCTGGAATCCCGCCCATTTGCCTCCTGCAGCATTCCCTACCTCAACGCACCACCACCACACCACCACCACCACTAACACCTTCGTCTCTGCGGTGCTACTTGTCCAAACCCATCCCGCAGGGCCCGGTCAAGTCGTTCTGCCACCACCGGCTGATGCTTCTGGAGCAGAAGTTCAACCTGCACGTGATGCTCAACAGCGACAAGGAGTTCCGGGCGCAGAAGGCCGCGCCGCACCGCGACTTCTACAACGTGCGCAAGGTGGACACGCACATCCACCACAGCGCCTGCATGCACCAGAAGCACCTGCTGCGCTTCATCAAGTCCAAGCTGCGCAAGGTGACTGCGTGCGGCCGCGGGGAGAGGGCGTGCCTGGTGCGGGGCCCTTGCGGGTCCCGGTGCACGGGGACGGGCGCGTGAACGGGGCGTGTTTGACGATGTTGTGCGGTATTTAGGTTGCTAGGTTGCCTGCTTGCGCCGGGAACAGCACCGCTGTGCCAACCATTTTGGCGCCGCGCTCCGCAGGAGCCTGATGAGGTGGTGATCTTCCGCGACGGCAAGTACCTGACGCTGAAGGAGGTGTTCGAGAGCCTCAAGCTCACCGGTGAGAGAGTGGGTGCGACAGTAGGTGTGGGCGGCTGGTGGGACTCGGGGCGGGTGGATTCAGCGCCTGTGGGTCTCGTCGTACTGCAGCTGTGGGTGTCCTGCGCTCGAGCCTCGAGGGGTCCAAAACCGCTACCCCAACGGCTGGTGATGGACTATGCATGAAGGACTCCACGAATATGCACACACATGCTACGCTTTGCATGCAGGCTACGACCTGAACGTGGACACGCTGGACATGCACGCGGACAAGAACACCTTCCACCGCTTCGACAAGTTCAACCTCAAGTACAACCCGTGCGGCCAGTCGCGGCTGCGCGAGATCTTCATCAAGCAGGACAACCTGATCCACGGCCGCTTCCTGGCGGAGCTGACCAAGGAGGTGTTCGAGGACCTGGAGTCCAGCAAGTACCAGCACGCCGAGATGCGCATCTCCGTGTACGGCCGCAAGGTGGGGCGGGGGGGCGGATGCGGTGGTCGCCAGGTTGTACCGAGGCCGAAACGCAGGACCCAGAAGAGGAACTAGAAGCGCGAAGCTGGGGGCGGGGTGGGGGTGGTGGGAGATGGACTGGGCTAGCATGTCAGCGCCGCACTCTCGCACATGGGGGCTGGGGATGGGCTGGGCTAGCATGTCAGCGCGCAATATGGCACAGGTTTTCATATGTGCTGCCCGCCTTGGCGTGTGCCCGCACCTCTCCGGCAGGCCATGGAGTGGGACATCCTGGCGGCCTGGGTGGTCAGCTTCCAGCTGCACTCGGACAACAACGTCTGGCTCATCCAGGTGCGGCGATGGAGCGATTGTGTTTCGGGGGAAAGGGGTGACAACACTGGCAGCGGTTGACGGCGTGTACCGTTATTTGTGGCAACGGGAACCCCGGGACCTCGGGTGCAGGCAGCGCAGCACATTCTGCACTGGAGACCTAGCCCCGGCCTGACCGTGCTTACCAGTAACTGCCACCGCCTCCGCGCCTTCGCCTCCTTGCCGCAGATCCCGCGCCTGTACAACGTGTACAAGGAGACGGGCGTGATCGAGAACTTCCAGCAGATGCTGGACAACATATTCGAGCCGCTGTTCGAGGTGACCGCCGACCCCTCCACACATCCGCAGCTGCACGTGCTGCTCAAGCACGTGAGTGGCTACTGGCTACCCCTGGCGGAAAGGGGGATGGCTGGGCAGGCCTGTGGTTGTAGGGTGCTTCTGCAGCGCCGGAGGGGCCCACTGGTTTCACCTCTTTTACATTTCCCTAAGCCGCGCCCACGTCTTCCTCCGAAGCTGCTTCTTCTTACTTGCGACCAACCATCATCACGCTCGCTCAAAATACAACCCGTCTAACCCGTAAACACGTCTGGACGTCGCACCCGCTCACAAATAAACAGGTGGTGGGCTTCGACATGGTGGACGACGAGTCCAAGCCCGAGCGCCGCCCCACCAAGCACTCGGAGCCGCCGGAGCGCTGGAACACCAAGCACAACTGCGCGTACGCCTACTACGCCTACTACATCTACGCCAACCTGTGAGCCCGCACGCTTGTTGCACAGCGCCACGCACAGACCATTGCACTGGTGACTCACACTGCCGCTGCAAAGCAGGCCCTTCAGGAGGCCTATCAGCGCGTCCGTCCATTCCAGCGTCCTCCGTGTGGTCCCCACGAACCTGCGGCTTCGTATGCCCCCAACATTGCTTTCTCCTAACTAGCCATGCCCTGGACCCCTCCAACATTCCCACTCACTCCGCCTGGCACCCGCTGCCCGGACACAGGTATGTGCTGAACAAGTTCCGCGAGAGCCGCGGCCTCAACACCTTCACCTTCCGCCCCCACGCGGGCGAGGCGGGCGACATCGACCACCTGGTGGCGGGCTTCATGCTGTGCGAGAACATCGCGCACGGCATCAACCTGCGCAAGAACCCCTGCGTGCAGTACCTGTGAGTGATGGCCCAAGTCATATGGGAGGCCAGCAGCCACGGATCCGTGGGAGCTTCCACTGCACTGGGTTGTTGAACACCGTCACGGAGAGGATGGGGCACTGACGGGCTACAAGAGGAGGCAGGGATAGGGGAAGGTGGCAGGGGAAGAGGATTGCGGATGCGCAGCACTGTGGTATACCAGCACGGCACACCGCCTCCTTGCTAGTGGCTACCTGCATGCCCTTCCCTCCTACTGGACCTCGCCGCACCACTACTTCCGCCCCCGCTCACATCCACCCGCCCCTCGCGCCCCTCCCGCCCCTCCCGCCCCTCCGCCCGCTCCCTTGCCGCCGCGCAGCTACTACCTGGCCCAGATCGGCCTGTGCATGAGCCCGCTGTCCAACAACAGCCTGTTCCTGGACTACCACCGCAACCCCTTCCCGCTGTTCTTCGCGCGCGGGCTGTCCGTCAGCCTGTCCACCGACGACCCGGTCATGATCCACCTCACCAAGGAGCCGCTGGTGGAGGAGTACAGCGTGGCGGCGCAGGTGAGGAGGCGGCGGCAGGGGGCGGGGGTGGGTGTGTGGTGGGCGGGTTGGGGCGGTGTGTTGTGGGGTACCGTAAGTGGTGTGTGGAAGGCGTGAGTCAGGGATGCGCTTTGCCCTCGGCAGCTGTGTGCCAAGGGCGTTCACTGGTCCTGGTGGTGGGACTGCCGGCTGCAGGTGTTCAAGATGAGCAGCGCGGACCTGTGCGAGATCGCGCGCAACGGCGTGCTGCACAGCGGCTTCCCGCACGCCTGCAAGAAGCACTGGGTGGCGGAGGAGTACTGGCGGCCGGGGCCGGAGGGCAACGACATCCACAAGACCAACGTGCCCAACCTGCGCCTGCGCTTCCGGTGCGTGACTGCGGCACCTGTCTGGCACTAGTGCTTGCAGCAGGCTGTGCGCGTAGAGCCCTTCGTGGAGCGTTTACGTGGTCACAACGCCGGTGTGATGGCTGCATGTTTGTCTATGGCCGACCCGCTCCATCCTCCCCTGCCCATGCAGGCACGAGACCTACTGCGACGAGATGCGGCAGGTACTGCACGGCGCGGTGGCGCACCAGGCGCGCAAGGCCGCGCAGCTGATGCGCGCCGCGCAGGAGTGAAGGAGCGCCGGCCGCGTGCGGGAGGACGCAGAGGTGGGGAGGACGGGGTCCGCAGCGCACGGCGAGGGCGGTGATGAAAGTGGATGTTGCGTGCTGCGGCAGCGCGCTGGGTTGCATGAGGGCACACCTCGTCGACGGCACTGGTGTGTTTAAGCTCACGCACGGTGAGGGCGCGGTGCAAGAGCGGCGGTTTGGTTGCACTGTATGACGGACACGGCTTGTGAATACTGAACTGCGAGCTGGGCTAATAGTTCTGGCTGTAGGTTCTGGGCGCCGGGATGCGACCCGTGGATGCGACCCAAGGGAACAACTAGGCGAGCTCTCAGGCGGGGTGGGCTGCCATACTGACTGCAAGACGGGTATGTATTCGCAGACTGTACTGTTGCGGAGTGCTTCTGCTTGTTTGGTTGGCGTTATGGCATGGCTGCAGTGGGGGCTGCTGGTGCTGGTGGTGTTCGACAATCGACATTCAGGCAGGATGAGGCCTAGTACTGGCGGCAGGCTCACGGGTATGCAAGCCAGTGCTTTCTGGGGCATGAAATGGTGGACGACGCCACGAGATTCTTGTCTCTTGACGTGCAGGGATGCTATAATCGCCCTGTAATGCTACTGGTCTGCAGTTGCGGCCATGTGGATGCGGCATACCGTATGACGAGTTAGGTTGTATGGAAAGGGAGGCCGCGGCAACGGGGTGACCCCACGGGTGGCCCATCACAGTGGCCCGCCCTGTGCGGAACACGTGTAGCACCCCTGGCGGAGTGAGTGACGCTGGATGGCTGACTTGTACAACATCACACAGTCCTTGCATTTCCGCAGTGCGTGCGTGCGTGAGAAAGAAAGCTCGGACGGTGCGCTCGAGGGGGCCTGTGGCTGGTGCCCCACGGCGGTGATGAGCATGCCCCCCCCCCTGATTGTCTGTAAACGGACATTGTATCGTCGCCGAGCGCCCCAAAACAGACCCAGCATGAATACTTATGACAAGAATAGCTGACTTAGATAGGTAAGAGCTGGCTCGACAACGACGTGCAACATCCATCTCAGAAGTCGACTGCGACATGAGCTTGAGAAGCATGAATTTCGTCATGTAGATAGGTCGACCAGTTCTCTGTGTCATATAAACGGCGTCGCGGCGATTGAGCGCCATGCGGAAAACCTGCGTGGGGCTGTCGCTGGCGCTCGCGCTGGCGCTGTGCGCTGTGCACGCAGCAAGTGCATACGACTGTAGCGCGCACCCGTGGGTGGACGAGGCGGTGAAGCACTGGTTTAAGCCTGCCTACAAAATGGCACGGCAGTCACCTCTCACCGTGGAGGAGAGCCTTGGCAAGATAGCAAATATCACCTGGTACGGCGGTGCAACAAGAGGTCTGGGAGGGGCGGTATGCAGTGTGTGTATGGTCGGGGGCTGGGAAAGCGGGTGCCAGAGTAGCGTTGGGGTGGGGTGGGGGAGGGGAGGCTTGGAGGGGAGGCGCATGTGGGGGCACCAGTAGCGCGACCGCCAGCGCCGGCACGGCGGCCTGGTCATGCAGCATAGACCTGGACGAAACACGACGCAGATTCCTCCCATTGGTTCGCCTCGGGGTTACCATCGAACCCTGCACGTCTACCCGCGGGGCAGCGGCGCCCCGGCGACCCCGAACTGAGCTCACGCACACCCGGTGCTGCGCGCTGGCTTTGCTTCGCCCTGCGGCACAGGGGTGACTACTTCACGGGCAAGTCCATGGGCATCCTATACCACGACGAGCCCACTAAGGTAACTGGCTGCTCGCAAGGGGAGGGGCGTGTCCAGGGCATGGTGTGCATGGTTTCGAGCATACCGCCACCCGGCCTTCCGGCCATGTGCCTATCCACCCGTCCTACGCACGCAGGCGTACAAGGTGCGGTGGCAGCTGCTGTGGAAGCACAACGAGCCGCACAAGCCGGCGGGCATGCAGCAGCTCATGGAGCGGGCGGTGGCGGCACACGGCACGGACCTGGCGGCGGCGTGGGGGCCGGGCAAGGAAGTCAAATTCATCTTCGGGACAGAGGTGGGGCTGGGTGGGTGGGCGAGGTGTGCTGGGGCGGCTAGTAGAGGGTGGTGCTGCTGCTGAGGGTTGCTGCATGAGAGGCAAAAACGACGCGTAAAGGCATTGGGCACGCGGTGCCGTCCGCACGCCAAGGTTGGTCTTCGCTGGCGACGGCCAGTGCCCTTGAGTTCTTCCTTGTTGGTTGACAACACCGTTCTTCCCTGCGGCGCCTCAGGACTTCCCCATCACCTGGCCCGACCAGCAGCTGCGGGTGCCTTCATTCCAGATGTGCGCCTCACCGGAGTCGCCGGACGTGCCTATACCGGGTGCGTGCGTGGGGATGCCTGCCGCCTGGTGTGCCGCCGTATGACGCTTGAACTACACGGTGCAGCGACACCTGCTTGTAAGACCAATGCATCGTTCCCAATGCCTGTGTCCCAATCTCACACAGACTTCACATGGGAGAAATACAACCAGGCGCAGTACACCAACACCAGCTGGTGAGTCCGGCTTCCGCCCATGGAACATCGGCCGGCTTCCCCTGGCGCCTAGGACTCCTGGCACTTCAGCGGCCACTGGGCTTGCTTCTACTACCGTATTGCTGCTACCGCCGCCGCCACCACAGGTGGGAGGTGAAGCGGCTGCTCACGCACAAAGCCAAGATGGTGCCGTGGCGGCTGCGCGAGCGGGAGCTGTTCATGCGAGGCGACGCGGGGGTGGGCTACCGCAAAACACTCATGCCCTTTATGCACGAGGTGCAGGTAGGCAGGGCCGGCTGCTCAGAACCCTGATGGGGCACGGTGGGTGGCAGGTTACAGCCAGTTCATGGTTATGGCATCACAGCGCTCCGGACGTAAGGCGTAGGTGCGTAGTGTGGAGGGTGGGAGAGGACCGGAAAGGTCAAAGCTGGGCAGGGTATCCCGACGCCTGGGCTGCACATGGTGCCGTGGATGCGCCCGACTACCCCCCGCCCCCCTCCCATAAGTATTATCGCCTGCAACTGTCGCCTCTGCATGTGCTCCGCTAGTATCGCTTGGTCAGGATTGGCTTGGGCTGGTAATTACACCCTGAACCTCCTTGTGTTGTGGCGCCTTGTACGCACCCTGCGCACCAGCAGGTCAACCGCTCCGACATCGCGCTGTTCGGCGTCAAGGTGAACTTCCACACCACCGGCTTCTACGTTACAGACATGAAGTGAGGGCCGCGTTACGGTTTAACGGAAGTGCCATCTTCGCTGTGCGTCCAAAGGCCTTCAGCCATGTTAAGAGAACGCCGGTAGCAACTTACGGGCGTACATGACTCCGACGTCCGCATGTACCTCGACGTCCGCCATGTTCACTGTTCATGTGGTGCTTGCCAGGCACTTTTCGCTGCTGGACAACTGGTGCCATCGTCGCTACCTGGTGCACACCAGCGGCTTCTCCTACAGCGCCAGCCTCAAGTACAAGCTGGCGTGTGGCGCAGTGGTGGTCAGCTTTGAGAGCAAGTGCGTGATTCTGATTGTGGGCAAGAGCACTGGGCGTGGACGCTGGCGTGTTACAGCAGATTGGGTCATTGGGTCTGCGTGGCTCAGGCTTGGAGGGCGCGGGGGTGGGGTGCAGGGTCTGCTGTGAGAGCTTCTGTGACGTGTGCTTCCTTTTCATGCCCGCTGCTACCCGCCTCTTTTGCATTTGGTTCGGTTCAGTTTGGGGGTGGTATCAACACCCCCCCATCCCACCCCAACCCCGCTAGTTTGTCTTTGTTTGGTTCAGTTTGGGCTGGTTATTACAACCCCCACAACCACCAATACGCTTTGCTTCCACAGGTTCCGCGAATTCTACTACCCGGGCCTCAAGTAAGCACGGACGTGCCGTGGCGTCCAATGCTCTGCACGCGAATCCAAATGTTTTGTTTTTGAAGCCGTGCCATCTGCTCCGGGTCGCGCGCAGTGTCGTGGCTTGTCACGCAGCCGCGCCACACACTCTCTCATCCCTCTCACTCCTCCCTTCCACCCTGGCTCGCTCGACAGGCCCGGCGTGCACTACATCAGTGTGCCCGAGGCGGAGCGAGAGGCGCTGCTCAAGACCGTGGCGCCGCAGCTCAAGAAGGTGAGCCCCCGTGCCTGCTAGTAGCTGTTGTCAAGCCTGTCGCGAGTGAGAGGCCCCCAGCGGCGGCGGCTCACCAGCCAGCGCCAGCCAGCGCCGCCGCCAGCATACCGCACAGGTCGCCAACCAAACCGTGTGCACGCCTTCGATCCGCAAACCATGCCACAAGCGTGTGTGTCACTACCGGCCGGGTGCCCGCATACCCCACCACCCAACCTGCTATGCTGCAGGAGCTGACGGAGCTGGAGCAGAAGTACTCGGAGGAGCCGCCGCCCATGGCCATCGCGGCGCGCGAGTTCGCCACCACGCAGCTGAGTGACGCCGCGGTGTCCTGCTACCTTTACAGAACGCTGGTGGCGTACGGCAGGCTGTACCTGTCGGAAAAGGGCTCGGACGTGCCGGAGGAGGTGGAGCTGCCCGCCATGGGGCGCCGACGGCAGCAGAGGGCCGCGGCGCACCGGGGGAGGAGAGCGTTGCTGATTGGTGAAAGGGCATGAAGAACAGCGCAACTACCAGGACGGGTGATGTGCTGATACTTTGACTCAGTCAGCCACGTTTTCACGCGCCAAAGTTGTGTTGAATGTGGAAGTGGTGTGGGGTTTCTGGATGGCACAGCCGTGCGATGGCTCGGCTCTGGGCGAAGTGGCCTTGGAGCGGCGGACCTTGTCGTACACGGTACTGATACTGTCTGCCATGTAGGTACTTGGCATGTTGATATGATGATGAGAGCGAGCAGCATTGTATATATGCTGACTTTCAACAATGAAGACCAAGAAGAGGATGAAGGTTGCACGTGTGTGGGGGGGGGAGGGGTGGCTCGGGTTTTGGTTGGCAGTGCGCGCAGGCGGACGACGCCGAGGGCCGGGGTCTGTGGCAAGGGTCGTCGTGCTCTGTGTTGAAGCCTTTCTGCAGGGTGTTCACAGGGCATCGGCTACTCTTTTGTATCCGTTTCTGCTGTTTTATGTTGCTTGCGCGCTCGCAGCCTGAGGGAAAACTAGAATCTAAGTTGGTACTCTAAGCCCCATGCAATGGAAAAGACTCGTCTCTTGGCACAAAATGGCAGCATAGTTTAGCTGAGAGCTCTAGCATAGTTAAAGTATTACTCTCTCTCCAGCGATTACTGCGTTCGTGTGCAGCAGTGCCACTTCCAGCAGCACCGACGTCGCAAGAATGCTTCCCCTCTTAACACGTCCCACAACTAGTATGTGGGGAGAGAGGAGCGTGCTTTCAGTTCCCTCATCGCCAAGCAGAGCAGCTCGCGAGGAAGCCATGCCCAGTCCAAAACGTTCAGGACTTGGCTCTGGTCGGCTCATAGGCGGACAAGCATCAACCACATCCCTGGGAAGCCCTGGGGCCGGCACCAGTCAGTTCCAAATCAACCACGAGAAGTGAGTCGCCATGACATTGATTGCGCACTGGCTCGAAGTGTGTGTTGCGGCTGTGCACGCTCCTGCCGCCCTGGTGCATCCAAGGCACACATGTATACCCCTGTTTACGATTTGGCCCGCGAGGGTAGCGTCTCGCTGTCGTCCAGCTCTTTTCCGCTCCGCTGACACCCACCCCTTCCTCCGTGCACCCTACACCTAGCACCCTCCGGAAGAACCGCAACCACTTCCAGGGCCAGATTGAGCAGTACTCCATCGACTACCACAGCTGTGAGTGCACATTCGATGGGTGATGGGAGTGGTGCCGCCTGGGTACTAGTGGGGCTATGCATCGGTGAAACTCAGATGGGCTCACTTCTCTTGGTGCGTGCATGCGATTCCCTGCTGCGCGCAGCCCACAACAAGGCGCTGGCAGAGCTGCCTGTGCTGCAAGAGCAGCATGCATTGGAGGTATGTGCGCTGCTGTGTAGGCACGGAGGGCCAGGCGGCGCGATAGCTTAGGATGCCCGTGGCAAGGGTCCAAGGCGGGTCGAGTGCTACCGTACCGTATTGTTGCCGCCTGCATGCATGGTTAGGACGTGGGCGTTGCGGGTGCGAGTGCATGTCTCAGTGCTGATGGACATGCTCTTGACCGCAAACGCAAACCCTAATGACATCGCGTTATGTGCGTGCCACAGATTGAGGAGTACCAGAATGCGATTGAGGAGACGGTGACGCGGCACCTCGGCCGCATTGCCCAGGTGAGCTGCCAAGCCCCTCGACGCCTTCACTCAGCCGACGTGTAGAGCTGCGCACAGCCTTACCGTGCGCTGCTGTTACTGTCATGGCGTGCATGCGTGTAATGCCATTGCCCCTGCACACCCTCGCCTCCCGCAGCTGCGCCAAGACTACTCGCTGCTGATCAAGGAGGCCAGCCGCCGGCACATGGAGCTACAGCAGCGGAGGTTCGCGGGGGCCAGGGTGGACATCCCGCAGGTGGCGCAGCAGCCCATCGCCGGCCTACCGGCGCTGTCGGCGCAGCCCCAGATCGTGGCGCCGTCGGCGGTTCCCAACGGCAGCCTGGCGGCCAGCCGCTCCGGCAATGTGTCCACCAGCTCCGAGCAGGCCGGCAGCCACGCCATGGGGCAGGTCAACCCCAACGCCTACCTGAGGACACTGTAAGTGTGGCAAGGGATGTTGCTAGGTGGTTGGCCAGCGTTGTGGGGCCAGCAAGTGGCAGGCAAAAGGTTGGCGCAGCACGGCATGTGCAGATAACCATGTGCGCTCGTGGCACCCTGTGTCAACCTAACTCGTCGCGTATGCCTGCCCATATTGCTACAGGAACAATGATGCCGCAGCCGCCATGTCACAGTACAACACACGGCCGCTACCCGCCACCCCCGGTGGCATCGCCGCGCTCTCCATCTCCACGCCCGCCTCGCCACTCACAGCGCGGCTGGCCACGCCCTCCGAAGCCACAGCGCGCAACTCGGACTTTGCGCGGCTGGAGGCGATGCATGAGAAATACATGGGGCGAACGAAGAGCCAGCACGAGCAGGTGCGTGTGCGCGTCTGCATTGAAGCAGGATACGGGGTGTAGGGGCAGCGATGCGGATGCGGCCGGCGTTGGGTTACCCCCACGGATAATTTTCGGGGTACCGTAACCCCGTTCTCACATCCAACGAGGTAATCCTGTCGTGCGGCCCCATCGTTCGCTTGCAGGGCATCGCCGCGCGCATCAACGAGGTGTCAAACTGGCAGCAGACATTCGCCGCCTGCATGGCCGCGCTGGCGCAGCACCAGTCGTCCGCCCTCGCACACCTGTCCAGCTGCGTGGAGGAGGCCGAGGCGTGGCACGCGCAGCAGCGCGGCGCGCTCAGCGCGGCGCACGACGAGGTCATGACGGAGGCGGAGCGGCTCAGCCGGCAGCTGGAGGCGGCGCAGACGGCCGCTGCTGCCAAGCTGAACGGGCTGCTAGCGTCCTTCTTGGAGCGGGTGCTGCCGTCGGGCGAGGTGGGGCTGGCGGAGGCGCAGGCGTCGTACACACGCTCCGCTGCCAACCTGCGGAACGAGCACGTGGCTGCACTGGAGGCGGCCGAGGCGGCGCTGCGTGCGCTCGTCCCGCGCCACGCCGCCATGCGGCAGCACATGTCCGCCTCCTACTCGTCCGGTCTGGCGTCGCACGAGGCGGCCCTGGCGGCGGCGGGCGGGCACTACGACAGCCGCGGCATCCCCGAGCTGCGGCGGCAGTACCAGGACGCCGAGTCACGGCACCGCGACACGCTGGCAGCCATCCGGGCGGAGCACCTGAAGGGGCTGGCGGGCTCGCGGGACGGCTGGATGGGCGAGGCGGCGGCGCTGCTGGAGGAGTACCGCGCACGCATGCAGGAGCTCAAGCAGCAGTACATGCTGGCGTACGATGTGAACCTGACGGAGGTGTAGGCGCGCACGCGCGTTGCAGCTGGCGTGGGAGGCTGACGTGGTTGATGTGTTCGAGTGTGAGTGCGGCTGCGCGGTGGCTGGGTGGGTAGGTGGCGTTTGGCATGTGGTGCTGTCCTCCTGGGCGGCGGGCTGGCAGTGTAGCTGGCTTCACGTGCGGCAGGGTGTGGCATTTTGTGCGATGTGAGAAGACTTGAGTGCCTGTGACGTATGTTGTTGGTGTGGTCAGGGTATTGCACTATCGCGGCAGGACGCTTTGGCAGGTTTAGTCGCCTTAAACTTTAGACCCTGCATGGCTGACCACTCACGCAACCTACATCAGGTAGGCTGGCAGCCTGGGCTTTGGAGTACGTTTTTGAGCCTTGGGGCTGCGCCTGGGCTGCGTTTATGCTAACTTGATTTATGTGATTCGATTATTAATGAGAGCCGTTAGAAGACTTTCGCACCGTACGGCATTGTGCAGTGCCTGTAAGCAACACGCTTCTTACGAGTCTACGCGACTTGCAACGGCGGCCTGGCAGATGTGGCTTGGCTCAGCATGCCTTTTGATGCCACTGCATGCAACCTGAAGTTCCTTCCGCTTGACAAGAATTTACATGCACAAGGAAACTCACAGCTTTATGACCCTGCCACCCGTCTGGGACCATATTCCATAGGGGCGCCCGTTTGTCCACGATGTGCCTTCCGTGCTTCTGCTCCAGGCACCACCCGCATCGGGTGGTGCAACTGCAACATCATCGCCAGCCATTATATGTATCTGCGTGCCGTTGGCGCAGAAACTCACATTGCATCTCTACCCCGGGCCGTCTGGACCGCCACCTCATCCACCCACCGCCAATCGCACTCCCACCGCCAATTCATATAGCCAAGCCATACGATCAAAGCTGCTGAGGCCAAGTCCCTTAGCCAACATGCCCAGCATGCATGCTGAGTTGAAGCAGTGCTAGGTACCGCAATGTGCACGTTAATCAAGTATTGATTGGCATTCACAGCCAGGGGAACCTGTCCAGTCCAAGCCGCTTGCAGCCGGTCAAGCACTACTGTTGCCAGCGTAATACAAGTAGAGTCACAGTCAAATAAGGTCACCGGCCGAGAGTTGCGTACGATGCAAAACTGGTACATCTAACCTCAAGCCATCCCGACAGCCGTAGAACCAGCCGCTGCCAGCGCCCAAGCGACAGAACATGACAGGACTGGAGTTACAAGCTCTGAAGGGAGACACCATTACAAATTGAATTCACCTGAATTCAAACGCCCCTGCTCAACCGACCGCATGGTGCTCTTGCACGGCACGACTGTTACCACCGACATGGGGCGCATAGCATGACTTCAGCAACCGTAGCCAGCAGGAGCAACCCTGCCGCAGCCACTGTCAACTCATACATGTTACTCGCGTGCACCAACAAACGCGCCGGAGTGCCGCACCGTGTTCCGCAGAGGCGAAGGGGCCGAGGGTATAGAGGATAGCGGGGACATGTCGCCCGCACCTCCGCTGCTTGCGGCATCACGGTTGCTGATGGACAGACGCGACGGCGAGAGCTGGCTCTGCCCCTCGGAGATCCTGCCAAAGGGGCCCCGCTCCCGGTCCACGCTCGACGTGCCAGGCGGTGTGCTGCCGCCCCACTGCGGCACCGACGACGCAGGCACCACGCTGGCTGACAACGGCCCGTTATGCGAGCTGTGCAGTGCCACGCCCGCGCCCCCACCCCCGCCGCTGCCTGCGCCTGGCACGGCTGCCATGCTTGGCAATGGCACGTGCCGCACGGCCCCCTCACCCCCGTGCATGGAACGCATTGACAGGCTCTTTAGCTCGCCACGCAGCTGCTCCAGTGCCGCGTGTGTCTGGTTCTGCAGCCCCTCTCCGGTAGCCCCTGGGCCGCCGCCGCCGCTGCCCGTTGGCCCCACGTCGCGACTCGTGCTTCCGGCACGGGCACGCTCCTTCCACGACGAGCGGTTCACCTGGAGCCTGTCAGCAGGCAAGCGTAACCAACAACGTGTGTAATCAGGACTCTGGGCCTCTCATCACAGGTGCCCAGCCCCTGGGTGCTTAGCAAATACAGAACCCGATCTCCGGTACTCCTGCCCAGCTGAGTTGTGCGGTGTGCTCACCGGTGCATGAAGTCTTCATCCTCCGTGACCCGCATGCTGTTGCGCAGGCCGCGCATACTGCCGCTAGTGCTGGGGCTGTTCGAATCACGAATGGGGAAGAACGAGTGCCGCCGCCCCAGCATCTGCAACGCAGCGTCCACGTCCTGCTCCGTCGCCTCGTCGTCATCCGGGGGCGGAGCTGCGGGCCAGCAGGTGCGGGTGCACGCGCGGGTGAGTCTGGGGCCGGCCTCCTTTCGCCAGCACACTCGTGTAGGCGCAGCCGCCTACTACTAGAACAGACTAGCAACCAACTCTTTCGTTTCACTTGGGTTGCAGCCAAGTATATGTGTACTGGTACCTAGCTGGTGACCTGTCTTCGGGGGCTGCCTCCTCCACGGACCCCTGGCACTCACCTCCGCCGTGTTCAGAGAGCGCGGGCGAATCCCCGACCAGGTGAGCCGGGGGGAACGCCTCGCCGCCATAGTCGGAGGTGAGCCGAGCCCCGCTGTTGCTATTGCGGCCGGGAAGGACCTCGCCCGGCGTGCTGACCACCCCACCGCCGGCACCCGGCAGCGACCGCCTGAAGTCCATGTGTATCCGCCTCGCTGAGAAACTGTTGGAGCTGTTGAGCGCGGCCATCCTGAACGACGGCGACTGAGGCATGCCTGCGCAGGGGGTAGCAGGTGTAGTGTAAGGCGTTGAGCCGAAAGCTGTGCGCGCCGCAGGGGGCCCCGAAGCCCGTAGTGCCCGCGTGTTCGCACCTGACGCGAAGGACGGAGGAGCAGCTTCCACCGGCGCCACACCACGCTTGAACGAGGGCATCGCCATCAACGGGTCCTCAAACTTTGGCGTGGGCTGAAACGCGATGAGGACCGGTCAGAAGCATGCGTCACATGCGCGATGGAAACAAGAAACTGCCACCGAACCCTGACTTGCAACCGGGCCCTCCAGCCACTTACAGTTCGAGGGCTATTGCTTCCTGAAGCATGGGATGCACAGGCTGAGGCCGCAGCATGCGCGTTGCTCAGAAGGACCGACGACCGCGGACTGTTCGCCCCAACTGAGAGAAGAGATGATGGCCTTCGTGAGGGGCTCAATAAGGAGTTGTCGGCAACTCCTGCGACCTTCTCGTCCGAGGTCACCAGCGGCGCGGGCAACCGGAACTTCAGCTTGCCAGGGCTGTCTGGAGTAGGTGCTTCCATTTCTTGTGTAATACCAAATGCTAGGCCAGGGGCTGCATTCAGGCGAGGTCAACAAGCTTTACAGTTTACTTCGGCGTCGTGGTTTTCGACGGCGTTTACTTTGGTTTAATACTCGACGGGTCAGCAAGAGCTGGTCTTTCGCATTTTATGCGCTTAAAGCGTATGGACTGTGTCATCAATACACGGCCCCTCGGCAGCCTCAATCACATGAGTGTGAACCGCCGCTCATACCGCTAGGCATACTGTTGCTGTTACCAGCGCTACTGAGTCCCGGAAATCAATACTGGTGCTGACCTGCAGTGGGTGAATCTTATTGGGGGTCTTGGGCCAGCAATAGCCCCGGTGTTGTCCGTGCGTGCTTCGCTGTACTGTGAGCCTGCTCTCGCGTGCCCATACACGCCGCACCGTCCGAAACCCAAAGCCCAAAAGCTTTGATGTAACATAGCGATGCCAAGATATGTTCTTGTAAGCTCTGGGGTGACCTGCCAGCTCCGCGAAAGGCAGCAAAATGCCTGGCAACATGCCCCCACACTGTGCACTTTTAGCCTCCTTCATATATGTCGAGCAGATACTTATAGTCAAAGATAGGCACGGCAAAGTTCAAGCATTGAGGAAATGGCTGCTCGAGGGACCCAGGTCCAAACCCAGGTCGTGAAAGCTCCGGTTGGCAGAGCCTCGCACTTTGCCATGAGGTGCACTCTAGGTCAGTTATATGTACGTATACGGCATTATAGGGTGGGATCAATCCTGTGCAATTCGGCTCGACCGTGCCGGCACGTACCCAGCGATCTCACTAGCTGGATCACCACAACACGCCCAATTAGGCCTCAGCCGAGCTCATACCGCCCTCCCACGCCACCCGTAACTTTTTAGTGTACGTGAAGGGACTGCGAGACCTTTTTGGTGTCGGGAACTGTCGGATGCCCCTTATCTGCCCCCAAGACACCCCGCATGGGGAGGGCCGTACGGCAGTGGTCACACAGTCTGACTCTGAATCTGACACGGCAGCAAGGCTGTACAGGTTGTGGGCAAGGTGCTGAATCTACAGTCGTAGTGTCTGACTAGCCAGGATTGTAGAGATCATGCGAGGGTGTGGCTCGGCAGCGGCGGGTGCGACCGGGTTGTCTGTGTGCCACCAAAATCTAGTTGCAACGATCGTTTTCTTTTGAGAGGCCGGGCAGGCCGCCAGTCAGGCACCTGGCCGGCACCGGGGTTGCACCGCTGGTGGCCGGGCCTTACGCCCGAACGGCTGACCCAGTGACCCGCCTTCACCCTGACAACGCTGCAATGACCACGTCCGTGGCTGTCGGGGCAGAAGTCCCACTGGCGTCGTTACGGACTGCCAAAAGTGACACGCTCTCGTTGCGGCATTACCGTAGTTACAGAGCCTGTACAGAACATCACTCACTCCAATAATGACGAGCCGTCCTAGGGGCAGGCTATGTGGGGGCTCGCAGACCCGTTGCCCTAGGCCTGACTCCAGTGACTCCCTTGGTGACTCCTATTCCTAATGTAATACCGGTATGCGCGCGTCACGTGCGGAGTGCTTCAGCCGACATAGGCATCAGCGGCGGCACTTACGGTATCCCTGACTACCCAACTGACGGCGGCTTCCGCCAAACAGTGCTTTGTGATGCTGCCACGTCCCTGTCAGCCCTCACCGCCGCAAAATGTTGGCGACTCCGGGTTCTCACGCGCCCCCACGATTGCAAAACACGCATGACGTATAGCTCACTTGCGAAGACGTCTCCAAAATGCCGTTGCTGCTGTTTTATTCCGTGTCTTGCATTGATGAAGGATGCACATCCGAAGGGCAGAACTCTCGACACTCAAAACGCCCGGGGCGCCCGTGGGCCCCCCGCCAACCTCACATCCAACTGGTTGCCGTACGCCAGGGCGCACACAATTCCACAGCGTGCCACAGGCCGCGGCTGTGGCTGATTAGTACACGGCTGTGGCTACTTAGTAGTGGTTGCCGACCTTGCGGTGGTGCACGGCGGTGGGCACGTTCTCATCCAGCACCTTGCCCTCCAGCACCTGTGCAGAGAAGGCGGGGAGGCGGGCAGGCAACAGTCGGGGGCAGGCATGTGTCTTGCAGGGTGGGTCAGGGCACGGGGCGCAGGGGGCAATACCATGGCCCGGGAAGGGGCTCCCCTGCCCAGGACTGCCCCGTCTTTGCAGCGTCGCACCCATGCCATGTGCAGATCCAGAGCACCGTATAACATGCGCAGGAAGCCTTCATGACCCGGGTACCACGTACGGCGGCCAACTTCGCTCTGCCAATCTGAGATCCAACCGCCTGCAATTGCTACATCATGGCACATGTTTCGTGCCATGTCCCTATTACCCTCCCCACCGCCGCCGCTCACCGAGGCGTACACGATGTAGTGGTCTCCCGCCTCCATGCGCGACACCACACTGCACTCCAGGATGCTGTTGGCCTCCTTGAGCACCGGCGCGCCCAGCGTGGGCGAGGGCTCCGTCTCCAAGTCTGCACGGAGCGAAGGGGCGGGGGATTACATTCATGATTATCTAAGAAGTGAAGGCGTAGCCAGGAACAGTAGTACAGCAGGGGGGCGCGGCAGGAAGTCCTTGCAGCCACCAGCATCCAGCTCGCCCCACCTTGCAGAAGCCCTGACACACAATTGCTCCTCAACATCCGTCCTTGCACTGCCATAATTACCCAATACCCCACCCCTTCATATCCTTCAATCCGATTGGTGCATACAATCCGCAAGGTTCATCTCTAGCTCTCTGGCCGCCAGGCTGCTCACCCGCCAGGCGGTCCTCTCCGGGGCCGAATGGCCGTGTGAGCGCCTTCATGACCTTCTTGTCGCGGCCCTCCGCCACCATGCTGATGGCGAACTTGCCGCCCACGATGAGCAGCTTCTCAATGGCGCGGTCCTTCTTGACCGCCACCGTCAGGCCGGGCGGGTCGAAGGAGGCCTACATGTCGGGGGGTTACATTCATGATCATTCAAAAAGTGAAGGCGTAGCCAGAAACAGTAGTACAGGAGACGCGTTGTTACCGATGTCCGTGAAGGGGGGGAGGAGACCGGGTGGTTGACCGGAGTGCGTGCGCAAGGGGTTGGCATGCGCACTATGCCACGCATGCGGATCCGGGGCTGGCAGACTGA
This sequence comes from Chlamydomonas reinhardtii, assembly GCF_000002595.2. Taxonomy (NCBI): domain Eukaryota; kingdom Viridiplantae; phylum Chlorophyta; class Chlorophyceae; order Chlamydomonadales; family Chlamydomonadaceae; genus Chlamydomonas; species Chlamydomonas reinhardtii. The sequence continues at coordinate 5,591,235 of NC_057015.1, forward strand.
CAAGTTGCCGCAGCGCCGTGCAGGTCAGTCCATCGTGGATCCATGCTGCTATCGTAGCTCTCACAGCATTCGCTGCTGGGCCCGCACCTGCGACACCCAGCTGGCAAGCATGGCGCTGGTGGCGTCCTCGTCCTTGGCCGTCAGCACACTCAGCGACCCCACCACACGCCCCATGGCCAGCTGCGGTCCGCTGGCCGCCTGCGCGCGGGCGCCTGTTATTGGGACACAGGGCGAATATCACGAGTGGGTGAATATGGAGACGCAGGTAACTGGGTCCAGAGGGGCACCAAGGCAGGTCGCCAGGCATGCTCGCCTCTTACGCCGGCAGCTGCCTGCCACGCCACCTGGAACGCCCGCTGCGGCCTACCCTCCCGCCCAGCACCAACAACACTGCCGCCCCCTTGATCCTACTGTCCGCCTCACCCGCCACCACGTTGGTCTCGCGGCTCTTGAGCTTCTTCTTGATGGACTGCGCCAGCGCGCGGCCGCTCTCCTCGCACATCAGCAGGTCCTGTTGGGTTTGCCGCGATGCAAGCGAGGCGTTGGATACCCATTCGTATACAAGCAAGGTCCACGTAAGGCGAAACCCCGTCGCCATGCTCCCGTCCGGCCTGCTCCATCCGGCCGCGCAACGGACCTTGGCAGTGGGCTTGAACTTGACACGGATGGCGTCGAAGGCGAAGCCGAAGCCGGCGTCGCGCAGGCGGCCCTCCATCTCGTCCACCGCCTCGCCACTCCAGCCGAACGAGCCGAACACGCCGCACGGCATGGCCTTGGCATTGGGCTCACGCAGGATGGTGCCCATCGCCACAGACACCTGGGGTGCGGGAATCAGAAACGTACAGGTCTGCAAAAGGCCCGGCTGGTAAGGGATTCGAGGGCGATGCCATGGTGTTGACAAGTCATTGAGCCAGCTAAAAACACATGTACCGTAGTTGCCCGCGCTGCGAAAGCACAAGCGCGGCGGCGGGCCCGGGAGTGCGGCGGCGGACGCACCTGGGTGGGCATGTGGCCTCCCAGGGTCGGGCTGCCTGCAACACACAACGGCGTGGGAGAGCGGGTACGTCACGGAGGGATTGCCGTATGCTCCGTTGAGGTGTTCACTTAACCGGAGCCTGCCAAGCGCAGCAGCACCTGCGGACTGACTACGCGTCCGAATCAGCCTCAATGTGACCTTGGCCACACCGCGCGGCAGCCCCGTAGCAGTGCGCTCACCCAGCACGAAGCCCTGCGAGGTGCGTGTGGCCTCCGCCACCTCGTCCAGTGTGCACAGCTCCAGGTTGAGCGTGTTCACCGCCACGCCGCCCTTGGTGATGCCGCGGCTGATGGCCTGTGGGGCGGCAGGGTAAGGTACAGGGCGGTCGCGGCAATCAGCATTCTACCCACCAGGGTACCCACCAGTCATCTAGTCAACTCCCGCCGGCGATGCAACACGCGACCTCACGCTCAAACGCAAGCGCCTGCCGATAAGCGCATCCCGTTACCTCATGCTTCCTGCTCCCGACCCTCCGCCCTCGCCTTTACGATCCTCTAGTCCTCCCCCACCTGCGCCAGAGCCGCGGTGTTGCCGTAGGCGGAGGCGTAGAACACGGAGGCGCAGGCGGTGGCGGCCGCCGCCAGCTGCTCATCCACCCAGCGCCGGTACTCCACCAGCAGCTGCGTCAGCGCGGACGACACCACGGGGCCGTGCATGGGCAGCAGCTCGCTCACGGGCAGCTGCTCCGAGGCCTCGGCCGGCGCGGCGGCGGGCGCGGGGCTGTCGGGCTTGTTGCGGTTCAGGCCCAGCAGGTTGCGGAAGAAGCTGCGAGAGCGAGCGAAGGAGCGAGCGGTTGTGGCGGCGCAAAGGCACAGTCAGGAGTGGCCGTGAGGCTTGAGGCTTTCATTGGCACGGAGCTTGCGGCCGCTACGAGTATCCCACCAACAGTGCTGTGTTTTAGCCGAAGCCCCCCGGTAACTGGACGCATCGTCGTCGCCGCCATGAATGCACACACCCGCGCAGCGCCGCGCTGGTCTTGTTGACGCGGGGTGCGGAGCCGGGCTTGCGGCGGGCCGGCACCAGGTCCAGCTTGTCCAGCGCGGCGGCGGCCTGCGGCAGTGGCGAGTGGCGGGGTGAGTGGTAAGGTGGTGGAGGGTGGATTGGCGATTGTTGTGAGGCGTGGGGTGGCGCGGCGGGGTGGTGAGTTGGGCGATGGAGAAGCCCCGGCGTGAGAGCGCATGCCGCAGCGCATGTGTCCGCAGGCTTGGCCGGCACAGTCTACGGCAGTCGCTTGCACAGCTGCAAGCCTGCAACCGGCGCGCCCGGGCCTTCCGTCCCGCGGCACCGCCACTGGCTGATGAGCCCACGGCATGTCGCACCTGGCGGGCCGAGGGCGCCAGCATGCACTCGAAGTAGAAGCGCCAGTCGTCGCCGTAGGCCTCCCAGCCGCCCTCGTCCAGCGCGTCGCCGGCGGGCGGCGCGGCGTGTGCGGAGAAGAGCTTGGAGCTGAACAGCACGCGGTTGAGGGGGTCGTGCACCACCAGCAGGTCGGGCCAGCGGGGCGTGGGCGTCAGGATCACCTGCACAGCGAAAAGGAGGGCCAGGGTCAGGAGGCGGGAGACGACTCGCACTCGCGCAGCCAGCCCTCACCCGTCAGGCCTTGAGCTATACTTCCCGCCCCAACGGTGTTCCCACCCCCTACCCTTTTTGGCCCCACCAACCGTGCGCAATTCAACGTGTTCCCCTATGCTCACGCACATTCCCAACCAGGATACCTGGTCGAGGAACACAACTGCCCTGCAGCTGCCTCGCTGCCGTGAGTTCCCCGCACGCCCACCTTCCCAACCCCACTGCCCCACTGCGCCTACTGCCCCCCAGTGCCCCCCCACATACACACGCCCACCTTGAGCTGGTCGTCTGCGCCCGGGCCGCACGGCGCCACCGCCGCCCCCGACCTCGCCACCACCAGCTGGATGGAGCTCAGCAGCGGGGCCTTGTCCGCCTTCTCGCCTGCAAATGCATGCATGGTGCGGTAGCGGACGGGCGGCGTTGCATGACGGCAGCCACGTCAAGGCTGGCGCAGCTTGGGCATGGAGGTTCAGCACGCCGCCGTCCCCAACTCCCCATCAGCCATCGGCCTGCCCACATCTTGGCACCTCCAACCCCCGCCACCTTGCCGCCACGTAGCCCCACCCCCGGCCACCGGCGCCGCCCCACGCGCCTCCGCCCCAGCCGCCACAAGCGCACGCACCGACGGTGGTCTGCAGCAGGCGCAGCGCGGGGTTGGACAGCACCACTTGCAGCGGGCTGGAGCCGGCGGCCCCGGCCCCGGCGGCCAGCCGGCGCTGCAGCAGCAGCTCCAGGGAGGGGATTGCCTTGGCGTCCAGGTGCGTCAGGATGATGTGCGTCAGCGCCGTCAGCGGCGTCTGCTTCTCCAGTGCAGCCACTGCACGGCGAGCGGCACATGGGTGGTGGTGGGTGGAGCAGGGGCGCAGGGATGCTCGGGGCGCTCGCGGCAAGAGGCGTGGTGGAGGTGGAGGTCACGGGCGGCCCCGCGGTCGCCATGCGAAATGGATATGCTGCAACGGCTGTGCGGCCTTGTATGCTTGGAGACCGGCTCTGGCGTCCATCCAACCCACTGCTGCAACTGCTGCTGCTTCACGCGCCCGCCCCTTGCCATCACTCACCGAAGTTCTCCGCGTACGCCTCATAAGGCACGTCCACCAGCGTCACCGCACCCGGCGCCTGCAGACAGAAGGCCGGCGGGCGGCTGGGCTCAGGCGCTCCGCTTGCATTACCCCAGCCCTGCCTAGCGTTTTCATCCCTCCTGCTCACTGGGCACATCGTTAAACACTGTATATCACTGTATAGCCTGCACGCTTCGGTGCAGACTAGCGGAGTTCCGGACCTGAAGTACGGAACGACAGCTCTGCGCCTGCCTACACACCACCCGCAGTTAAGGCAACACTACCGTGCTGCACTACCGCTCCGTGCTGCACTACCGCCCCGCTCACCTTCATCCTTCCCCCACTCATCCCCCCTCCCCATGGCACCTACCGTGACCAGGTAGGAATTGTCTGTGGTGCCGCGCCGCATGCCGTACTCCACCTCGTACTTGAGGCGGTCGCTGCGGCAGATGGACTGGATCACCTTGATGTTGGGCGCCACCGAGGACACCTGAGCCTCCACGTTGACGGGAGCCGAGGGCGGCTGTGGAGGGGCGGGGGTGGATTGGGCAGGGTTGGACGGAGGGAGGTGGAGGGACGCGGGAGTCGGGAGTGCCCGAGTGCTGAGCCTCGAGCCGGACGAGCTCTGGCTGGAGGCGGGAGGGCGGGAGGGGTGCGACCCCGTGGGGGGCCCTGCTTCTGACCGCCTCGCGGGCTACATGGGCGATTTTATAGTTGAGTAGGCATTAGCCGGTGATGCCCCGCGAACCAGTACCTCACCTGAACCGGCGCGGGCCCATGCTCCTTCGTCACCAGCGCTGCGCTCGCCTGGGGCACGAACGCACTGCGCCGAGCAAAGCGACGCTCTTGCCGGGTAGCGCGCGCTGCGGCCTTCAGAGACCTCGCTGAGCCTCTAACGGGAACCGCTTGCACGCAGGCCAGCGACTTCTCTGAGCGAAGCCCGCTAGCCATATGACGTCGGTTGCCTTGCATTACTCGCATTGTTGTTGACTTGCTAGACCAGTCTGCACGTCGGAGTATTCAAGTGCAAGCAAAGGAGCGATTGCCTGCAGTATGAAATGCAATTATAAAACAGAGCGTGTTTATGATCCACCTGTGTTATTGCTGTTGGTTCCCACGGAGCTGAATCGGCAAGCACACTTTGGAGAAGAAACTTGCGTGCACTTCGACGACCGCAATGCAACGAGCGTATGCCATCTTGGAAATGCTGCTGGTATTTACTCCAAAGCGAAGTTGCGTGTGTTGAGCGAGCTGGCCCAAGGGTCCACGGCCGCTCCAGCCTCCAGGCGTTTCCTGTCAGGTGCTTCCCAGGCTTAGCCCTCCCGTGCCCTCCCCGCTTCTTCGCCTGGCGCTCCCGCCCCCGTGCCTCCATCCTCCTCTTGGGGGCACATGCTGTGCAAGTTCTCCTCCACCTCGGGTGTCTCAATGCGCATGCGGACGGGCTGCACGCGTGCGCGCCCCGCGTCTCCGCACTTCACCTGACATGCCGCAGGGCCGCATGGGCGTGCGATGGGACAGTGGTAAGGCAAGTTGGCCGCATGGGCATGACCTCTCGCCTACTTTCTGGAATATGGTTTCCGTTTTGCCTACTGTTACTCAGTGAAGAGGGACTGAAGTACGGGGAGGCGTAGGGACTGGGGTTGGCAGAGAACACCCGTTTGTGCCGTACAGCCCAAAGCCCCCAACGCAGCCGAATGTCTGTGAGCGCTCGCGGTGCCTCTCGCTCCCTCTCATGTGTCGACCATGCATGCCGGGCACTGGGCAGTACCTTGGCGACTTGAACACAGTTCCATGCGAGCTTCGACCAACAGTACCAAGTACGCGCTCTACACATACGAAATGAAAGGTCTAAGGTCTTGTGTCCTTCGCCGTGCACACGCAGTGCAACTTGAGTGCACCCTCGTTCCGACCGTATACTCGTGACCGGGTCTACCGCCTGCCGGGCCGTCATAGCGGTACGTTTCTGGACCCTGCCCGCAGCCTTGAGCCGGTCAAGATCGAAGTCACCGAACGACAAAATAATACCGTACATGCACATAAAGTCATGTTGTCCACAGATGGCCGCCACCTGGTCGGCTGGAAAGCAAGCCACAAACGGTAGTGGCAGTTCCCAGTGAGTCCTAGCCGCCACAACTTAAGGCGCGCATGTGCTTGGCATCAGGTATCCTCGTTATGGTACAGCCAAGCCCAGGTATGGACTCCATGCACGTCATCAGAAGAATAAGCAATAGCTCCGAGTCACTCTCAGCAGCGAATGCGCCATGAAAACCGCAGGTGCAGGCACACACCGTCAGCAAGGAGCGCACCACGCGTTAGCAACGCCGCCTAAATGGCGCACCCATTTCACATGTATGTTCATATGCCCTGGGGCCAAGGCCTTCTAACTCGCCCCGCTTGGCCAAATCCTCCTTGGTGGTAGTCCCCACCCGCTCGCAAACGCCAGCACGCCATCATGCTGCATGCCAAGCTGCTCATGCTTGGAAACCTGCGCCTACTCCTGCGCCGCGGGCGGCAGCGAGGGCGACGCCAAGTCCGACGACTCCGCCTGCGAGTAGGCCGCCCAGATGGTGTCCCGCACCAGCGTGTCCCGCCTGAGCGTGTGCCGCATCAGGTTGTCGTACCGGTTCGCCGCCGCGAAGCTGCGCCCAAACATGCGCGAGCGCCGACCCAGCGGCCGGCTGGGGCTGCCCGGCACACCGCCACCGCCGCCCGCCGCCATGATGAAGCTGTTGTTTAGGTTCGGGGTGTTGCCGGCAGCTGCCGCCAGGTTGTTGTTGTTGTGCTGAGGCCCACCCGGGAGCGCGTTGCCGGTGCTGTTGCCCCCGAGCAGGCCGCCGCGGTACGGCCCCGGCAGCGAGGCGCCAGCGGTGACGGACATGGCACCCAGCAGCGCGGGCGGCTGCAGCGACTGCACGTGCAGCGGCGGCGACGCGAAGCTGGTCGCGCCGCCGCTGCGGTGCCGCATGCTGCCGCGGATGACGTCCATCAGCGACTGCGACGGCGTCACGCGCTCCCGCGAGCCCTGGTACTGGTACTGGGGCTGGGGCTGGTGCAGCTGCTGCTGCTGCTGCTGTTGGACCTGGTGCAGCGCTGTCTGGCTGGCCGCCGCACCCGCAGCCGCCAGCGTGGCAGCTGCGGCGGCCCCCGCGCCGCTGCCGCCCGGCGCGTGCGCAATGGAGGGCGCGACCGGGAGTATGCTGGAGCCGCCGGCGAGGCCCAGCGCCGGCGGCCGCTGGTTGAGCGGGTTAAAGTGCACGTGCGGGTGCGGGTGCGCCGTGTGTTGCTGCAGGGCGGCGGTGTTTGTCCAGCTGCCGCAGGTGGGGCAGGCGACAGCGCCGCACTGAGTGCAGGGGTGCCCCATTGCCACAGCGCCCTGCTGGTGCTGCGGATGCTGCTGGTGCTGCTGGTGCAAGCTTGACGCACCACCGGATGCAGATCCGGGCCCTGACGACGAACCCAGCCCAGCAGGCCCGTGCCCCGCAGCGCCCGAGGTGTGCGAGCCCGCTCCCGGCAGTACCGGCGCCCCGAGCGCTGTTCCACCTGAGATGGAATGCGCCTGGTTGTGGAATGTGGCCGTGGCAAACGGCGATGAGAACCGACTGAGCATGGAGCGGCGCAGCCCTGGCGCCGCCGAAGCGATGTGGTGTGGTGGCAGTCCGCCGCCCGCAGTCAGAGACTTGGTGGCAAGCCCGTGACCCTGTGCGTTCAGTGGCTGCTGCTGCTGCTGCCCCATGATCTCCGGCGTGTGCTGTCCCGCACTTGGCGTTCCGCCTGTGAGCGAGTGGCGGAACGCATGCTGCTGCTGCCGCGATGGGTCATGATGAAGATGTGCACCAGTCGGGGACCGTATCCCACCATCGTTGTCGGTGTCGAGCTCTGATGGCCCGCAACTCTCTCGCACAGGGTCCAGCGGCGATGAGCGCGACGGCGGTCGCATGCTGCTGCCGTCGATGCTGGCCGGCCGCCGGCCGCCAGGGGGTCCGGGCCTCGTCTCTTGCGCAATGGGGTCGTCAGCATCAGGGCCCGGCTTGCTGGCAGCGGCGGCGGCGTGCTCCAGCGTATCTGCCTCACGCGGCGCCATGGCTGGCGGTGCAGAGGTGCGGTCCACGCTTCTCCTCTGGTCGCCGTCGCTGGAGGCGGGCGCCGGGCCGGCCGCCACGTGCGGGCCACCGAAGCTGATGTCCGCGGCCTCGGGGCCGCTCTCCAGCCCGGCTGTGGGGTCGGTCCTGCAGTGCATCAGCCGCCTGCTCCCAGTTGGCTGCTGCTGCTGCTGTTCCTCCAGGAACTGCCTGGACCGCTGCTGTTGCAGCGACAGTTGCTTATATGGCCTCAGCGACGGCGTGGCGGCGGAGGCCCCGGCGGTGGGCTGCTGCAGAGGCCGCGGCAGCACGTTCATGGACACGGAGCTCGAGTGCACCCCGGCGGCACTGGTGGAGTTGGACTCAGTCGAGCCGGCGCCCAGGTTGCGCTGCTGCGACACCACGCGGCGAATGGGCCGCTCCATCATCCCCAACAGTCCCTGACCCACCACCATGCCACCCGCAACGGCAGCAGCGGACGGCGGCATGGGCAGCACGCTGGATGATGGCCCCATGTTGCCGCCGACTGCGAAGCGCTGGTATGGAGGCGCCGGCTGCATACGGCTAGACAGCTGCAGCGCTGTGGCCGGCATGCCGCCGGCAGAGCCCGGCGGCTGCTGGCGGGAGGGCGACCGGCCGCCATGAAAGCCGGGGTCGTTGCGCGAGTGCGGGCGCTCCGCGAGGCCGGACTGTCCGTTGCCCTGCAAGTCCGTACCCTGTTCGCCGGCCACTGACACACGCTGGGAGCCGGGCATGGGCGGCGTGGTACTGCCTGGCGCGGCGCCGCCGCCTGAGCCTGCCGCGGCCGCCGTGCCTCCTGCGCCTGCCGCCGCTGCAGCCGTGTTGTCGGCCCCGGCTGCGGTCTCCTCTTCGAGGTCCCACGGCGCCGGGCCCTTGTGCGGATAGAACTTCTGGTTGGAGCTCATCGCCGCCGCCATCCACGGCGCCACCTCGCGCCGGCCGGCGCTCTGCCGGCTGGGCGTGATGAGGTTGCTGACGATGATGCTCTCGCCGTTCTGGTGCCCGCTGAGCGCAGCGGGGCTGGGGTCGGGCCCCGACATGGAGGCGTTCTCGTCGATGGTGTTGCCCACCACGGTGTTGGCGACGAACAGGTCGGGCGGCAGGCCAAAGGTGGCGGCGACGTCTGCCTGCTGGCGCTGCACCTCCTGCTGCACCTCCAGCGGCAACCCCATCACGGCCTGGTGGTGGTGGGAGCGAGCGTGCAGGACAAACTTGATGTGGGCGGCCAGTCGGCATAGGTCGCCAAGGGCCAGGGCCAAGCCGAGTCGGTTGAAGGGTTGTGTGTACGAATGTACGATGCACGCTGGCGCCAGGAGCAGCTTCTGTACGTTGATTGCAGTAGCGAGGCAAGGACCCGTGCACAAGCCCTGCTACTGATCCGGCCCGCCGCGCTGCTCACCTCAGGCGTGAGGCCGTCCCGCACCATGGACTCCTCCACCAGCTCGGTCAGCACCCCCTGTAGGCTGCCGTCCTCGATGTTTGCCTGGGGGGAGCAACAAGGAGGTAGCAGCGCGGGCTTACGGCAGTGGTGCGGGGTAGCCATGTAGCATCACGGGGCTAGCAGCGTGGGACTACAGCGGTGCGGCGGCGGAGCCAAGAAGTGAGGTCATGGTTGTCAGGCCCCTGTATGGAGGCAGGAAGACTGCACACACTCCCGGCAAACGCCCTACTTCCTCAATTCCGGTCCTGGGTTATGACAGCGACCCTTGTTCGCAGGCCTGCCGAAAGGACTGCCGCATAGACGGACTCATTACGAATCCAGCTCACCCGCTCCAGCTCTATTGATAGCTCGTCCAGCGGCCAAGGCAACTCTCCATAGTTGCCGGCGATCGCGCTCGCCAGCAGCGCCACCACCTCACACCAGCCGCCAGTGGTGCTGAGCGTCACAGCGCCGACTGTGCTGCTGTGCTGGTCGTCCGCACCCAGGTAGAAGATGTGCCTCACCTGCAGGCACGGCGCGTCACGGCATATCAGGTGCAGGCGACGCGTACCTCGCCTTGAGCGCGGACACGACAGATCGCGGCCAGTGGCTGCGCGCAACCTCTTCCCACCCATGCCTGCACCCTGGACCGCTAAGGACTCGCTTCCGCGCAGCTACGTCGTTCCACTGCCAGTACAATCAAATAAGAAGGCCGGCAGCACGGCCATCCAAGCCCCCTGACCCCGCAGCCGCCCGCTCACCAGGGCTGCGCGGATGTACTCAAGCAACGCGAGGCGGATGCCGGGGTAAATGTGCAGCACGCGGGACAGGTCCTCCAGCCGCACCTCCCACAGCTGGCAAGGGCCAGCCGCACGCAGCGTCCAGGGCCGGAACCTGCGGCGCGCCGCGGCGGGCACAGCAGCGCCACATCCCTCGGTGCGTAGCTGGTACCAACTTCGTCGGCAGTGCACGCCAGCAGCCGCCCCGCCCCGCATGCATATCTGCCCGCCTCACCGGCAATTCTTGATTTACCATTGACTGCCCACCCTGCCCCGCCCTCACCTGCAGGGCTTGACGTCCAGCGCCAGCAGCAGCGAGTCGCCCACCAGCGCCGGCGCCGACACGTGCTGCGCCTCCTCCTTGTGCCGCAGCGCCACTAGCCGCCCCGACGCCAGCAGCCACATGCGGTCCGCGTCGTCGCCCTGCCGGCACAGCTCCTGGCCTGCGGCGGGCAACAGGTGAAAGTGCGGGTTGGCACAGCCATGTACCGCATGTGTGCACGACTCTGCCGGTAATAGCGTATCGGGTGACGGCCTCGGTGCATACAAAGCTACGGGCGTCCCACGCAGCCGCGCCAGCTGTGTTCGTGGACGTGTCAGTGGGGCGGCAGCGTGCGATGTCGCGCGCAACCCACCCACGATGGCCTTGATGGGCCGGAAGTGCGCGGCCAGCAGCTGCTGTGCGTCCTCGTTCAAGTCGCGCAGCGCGTGCACGGACTTGATCAGCGGCAGCGCCAGCTCGCTGGCCACCTGTGGGCGCGTGAGAGGGACATGAATAAAAGCATCAACAACATGCGCGGGAGAACTGGCACGCATGGGCAGTGCTGCTGTGCCGGTCCTGGTAATGTAGTCATGTGTGTGTGGCGTGCATTTCAGCGGCCCTGCACAGGCGCACCTCGAATCTCAGGTAGGAGGGCAGGTCTGCGAACAGCTCCGCCTCGCCGTACTCCAACGATTGCTTGGCCACGTAGACCTGAGCGAAGTACTCCTGTTGTGCCGAGTTGCGAGCATGCAAGTTGTGATGGAAGAACCGTAAAAAAAATAATGGCAGAGCTGGCTACGAGTCCGCACGCTGTGCCGGAGTGCTGCGCGGCGTACCTGGATGCCGAGGCGCAGGTGCTCGTTGAGCGTGCATGTGGTCAGCCAGTGCTTGACCAGGCTAATCTTCTTGATGTGCGCTTGCAGCCTGCGAGGTATGCGCACGTGGGCTGTTTCAGCAGGTCATACGGTGCACCTATGCGCGTAGCGCCGCTACATGAGGGGCAACAGCCTCAGCATCGATCAACCGCACATCCCCAAACCCTGGGCCGCGCACCGTGTGGCCGCAACATCGGCACGCGCCAGCGAGGTCGTGACGCTGGCGACCAGGATACCAAACGCGATCATGCCCGCGATCATGGTCATGTTAATCACCAGCTGCTCCGCCCACCAGCGCGGCCCCAGGTCGCCGAAGCCGGTGGTGGTGGCCGTGGTGATGATCTGCGGCAGCGTCCAGGTGCGGCAGGTTTGGGCCGGAGTCAGGCTGGAGGTGCACCCGCCAGCGCTGAAGGCAATCGACCAAGAACAAGAGCCGTGGACACATCGGCTGGAGACTTCAACAGCGCACCCACGCGTAGGGGTCCATACACGGGCCAGGGGGATTCACGCATCGGCATCCCTGCGCACCCAGTAGACTGATGTGAACCACTGGTAGGGGCGGGAGGATTCTGGCAGGTTAGCCCAGTCGGCGCTCGTCATCCAGCTGTCCTCCAGCCCGTGCATGTACGCCAGCAGCACCATGATGCACGCCACAAAGTTGACCAGCACAAACACCTGGTACGCCACCATCAACACTGTGGCAGTAGGGGCAGGCGGTGGCAGCGGTCAGCGGCATTGCATTGGACTAGCGCGGCAACATACGGTAGTATGGCAGGTGCGGCTGGCTAGCGCTGCCCCGTGCCGACGTCCAAACGCACCGTACAGGGTGGAGAAATTGATGTACTTGCTGATGAAGCCGTCCTGGCCCAGAGTGCTGTCGATGTGGATCACCTGAGCAGCGGCAAGCAATGTTCCGTCAGTGGGATGGCCGCTGGTGATAAATACATGGACGACCGCGCACTGCGCCGCGCACCTTGGAGACGCTGATGAGGCGCAGCAGGCGCAGCAGCCGGATCAGCGACACCGCGTTGACCCACTTGGCCTGGACGAGGAGGCAGAGCAAGCGGGCGTGGGCTGCAGGGCCAGGCGGTCGTTGGGTCGCACTGACGGATAACAACGTCCACAGCACGCCTGCCCACCCAGCGCCGTCGGGCCTGGACACATGCGGTCACCTTCACGCCCTCGCACCGTATAGCCGTGACCCCCGCTGATCACGATGACGCAGATGAGGTAGATGAACGGCACGGTGGCGGCCAGGTCCAGCCAGAAGCGGATGTGCGTCACGTAGTAGTAGGCCACCTTGCGGCCTGCACCGACATCAAGGCATACAAAATTAGTACAAGCATACACCGCGTGTGCACGGGCGCGCCAAGCACTGTCACGGCGAGGGCATGCCAACAGCCCAAAGGGTAGTCGGCAAAGGGCAGTATGCCAGTCGAGTATGCCAATGAAGAAGCCGCTCACCATCCATTACCCGCTTCTTGCGGTGGCCGTTCACAACCGTCAGGCCCAGCTGGAAGCTCATCAACAGATTTGAAGTGTAGAGGCAGCCTGCGCGTGTGGTTGTGATGCGGAGGGGGTTGTGCGGGCATGGGGCCAAGCGAGGGAGAAAGGAGCAAGACCCCACAGGTTCTAGCGCTCTCCCATCCTAGCATCCCGTCTCAAGTCCCTGCATACCAGTCCCTGCTTGCATGCGCTGTGCCCATGCGCTTCTGCACGGCTCTCACTCTCTCACCGAAAGTCAGGTCCGTTGCGGTGCAGTTGGAGCTCAGGTTGCCGTAGTCGATGGAGCAGAAGCCCACGTTGATGGGCACACCAAAGGCCTGGACAACCGCAGGAGGTCGGCGGCATGCCACCACGTTCACAGCCCCAGACGCCCGGTGTTTGAGCGCCTGCAACACCCACCTGTACATTCTCGTGTACATGGGGCACCTGCCCTGACCCCCGCCCCCCCTGCGCCCCTGCATGGCCCCGCCCGCTGCGCCTCACCGTCCACGTGATGTCCACCAGGAACATGAGCCCCATCCAGAACAGCGACAGCGGGCTGAAGGGCCGCACCATGGGCAGCCCGAAGATGGACCTACGCACACACATGAACGGAAGGCGGTTGACCCAAGCCGGATGCGTTGAATGCCCGGTAGGCCGCGGCGAGTAGGGAAGCACTACATGCACCTGTACCCCGAGCCGCTGCCCCCGCACCTGTGTGACGCCACCTCTGGCTTCCGGGAGATGGTCGCGGGGTGCTGCGCGTTCAGCCAGTCCACATACTTGTTGAAGGCCTCCCTGGAACAGAGCAGAGGGGAATGAAGGGAGGGGCGCAGTCGGACGCATGCAACCGGAGCTAACTCTCCATGACGTAGGCCGCTGCCAGGCGGCTCGCCCACGCATACATCCGTGGCACACCCTCGAATGGCCTCTGCCGTTGCTGGACCATCACGTGCTGCATCGTGGTGCTGCATCTATCCTCCCTGTAAGGGCCGCTCTACTTCACAGGCTGGGTCCCCCCCGCCAGGCCGCCGCCCCCGCCAACATCATCAACAAGCGTTATCGCTACTTTGTACTAACAAGTCTTGTCTTGCATCTTGCTGTCCCAATGACCCCCACCCCCTGGAGGGGAGTACTTCGTATTTGTGATTCAATCCGTTCTTCACATGAACGGCTTGCCCCCGAGCATAGGCCACGTTCTCCTCCTCGCTTTCTCGCATTTGGTTTGGATTAGTTTGATATCTACAGCCCCCCTCCCACGCCTCGCCTGTTCTCGCATTTGGTTTGGATTAGTCTGATATCTACAGCCCCCCTCCCACGCCTCGCCTGTCCAGGTTGACGTGTGGGACCACCAGCCTGAAGACTCCGTACTCTGCGGTGCGCGCGAGGCGGCAGGCAGCAGGCCGCGTAAGGCCACGTACGGAAGGTACTCACGTCAAAGCTGCGGAACGATGTGACTTGCACATGTAATTAGCAGACGACTGGAAAAGCTGTGGAGTGGAGGTGGATAGACGTGGAGATGCGCGCATCCAGCGTGATTGTCATCCTGCTCCACCCGCCCCGGCACAACATACACGGTCCAGGAACGTCCCTGCGCCCGCCCTCCCAGACATTCCACGCGCCCACTCACCCTCCTCTTGCATCAGGTCCGCCACCTGCTGCTTGAATTCAGAGCTAAGAGCGCCATCCCCCTCCTGTAGATACACCGCCCGCTTCGCCACCGGGTCCAGTGTCGGCCGCTGGTAAGGGTTGTGTGGTGCGGGGCCCTGCCGGCCCAGCGGCTTCTGTGAAGGATTCTGATCATCCTCCAGCTCTACTGATCCCGAGCCAATGCCTGGACCCGTAGACACCGCGCCCACGCTGCTGGGCGGCAAGCGCTCCCATCGCTGCGCGGCCTCGCGCACCTCCGGAGGATGCGGCGCCTGCGCGGCAAGCGTGCGGCATAGTAACTTGGGCAGCGCTCGGGGGGCAGGCGGGAGCGGTGGAGGCATGCTGAGGCCAGCCGTTCCGCTTAAGCGCGATAAGCATCCTTGGCCCAGCCTAAGCCCGTAGCTGAGGGAAGGTGGCCCTAAGGCAAGGGGGCCCTGCAGACTTCGGCGGCGCAGTTCGACTGCAGTGCCCGACGCACGGGAGAAAGGCGGGAACACGTCAGACAAGCAAGGGTCTGCAAATCCCATTAGCCGTCCAGATGCCCGTGCGTGCTATCCACGAGGTTCCGCAGCCGCGAATCAAGAACGCAACGCCGTGCACGATGTGCACGGCGATTTCCGCGACGGTGTCCACGCTTTACCTGTAAGACCAGCTTAAGCCAAGCGCGCTTTATCCAGTTGCTCATTCTATGCTTTGTCGGCTGCTCAGCGAAGTCTTGACATTGCAGCGGCACAGTTCTTGATGCACAGTGGAGAAGAGACGGTCAACAGCTGTTGGAAGGGCCCGCCATAACGCAGTGTGCTACTTTGTTACAATTTAAGGGTTTTGTGAATGGTCCTCCGGGAATTGAGCTGGTTTGCCAAATGTGATGCCATCGTATTTAGATTGCGTCTCCACCGGCACGCACCGGCACATGTTTCTATACTGTTTCGTGAAATACAAAGTCAGAATGTGGTCCCTATGTCAGCGCCCTAGCTTTGTCCGGCCAGCGGTCAGGAACCAAGCGCGTCAGAACATCCGGCTCGCACAACGCTGCCGACCCCAAATAGTTGCTCGCTCTGCGGATGATACAACGGCTAGCACCTCGAACCAGGAGGAGCTACCAGAAGAACTGCGGGGTCGGTGGGGGCAGGGCGGGGGTCGGCCGGGTTTGTGTGGCGCTGCACACTTGGCTCGGCCCGATGTGGGTCCCCACGCTGTCACCGTCAACGCCCTTGCCCTGGTGCCCATGTTCACAGACCTTGCAATTTCTGAGGATGGATTCCTCATAGACACCAAAACGGGCAAGGTAAGCAGGGAGCGGTTTGCAAGGGCCTTCCAGCACCTACAAGGTGCTTCCAGCCTTCCACGCCGGCTTTCCTCGTGACCTTGACGTAGTGTTGCGCTTCTGGGATCCCATTCAGTCCTTTTCTCATGAATTCTTTGGTCTCAGGCCAACACTCCATCCCCCTGTCCCAATGCACGTGCTGGGAACGCAGCAAATCAACGAGATGGGCGCCACACGGTTTGATGTGGCGGTTCGTGCGCTTCGAGGGGAGCTCGACCCGCCGGAATGGGTGGAGAACACGGAGCGGTCATCCGGTGAGCAAAGTGCAGGGGAAGCGTTAGTTAGCGGGCACGTGACCGTGGTCAGCTGCTGCAGGCGGCAAGGGGTCCGTCAAAGGCAGGGGCTGTGACCGGCAACATGGCGCGCGCTTCAGACCCGCATCCGAAAGATTACCGGACTCAATGGATGATGCTTTCGACGCCAACGCCGTGATGCCCCGTGCCGTCGCGCAGGGATCATCCTGTCCGCGCTGTACCAGTTTCCCCGCATGTACACGTTCCAGGTGGTGGGCAAGGCGGGCAGCAGCAGCAGCAGCGGCAGTGGCGCGGCGGACGGCGCCTCCGGTGCCGGCAGCAGCGGCAAGGACGAGTTCGTGAAGGCGGTGGTGGGCACTGTGTCGCGGGTGGCGCAGGCAGAGGTGGAGGACGGCAAGGTAGGCCAGGGCAGATCGGGAGGGAGTGCTGGCGGCTGTGTCAAACGTGCAATCAGCAGGTGCAACCTACACTAGAGACCCATTCACCTCAACTGCCCAGCACGCCACCACGTTTTGCGCCTGCTGACAATCCTGCCACGGGGCCCACACGTGCACGGCCGCCACAGGTGGAGGTCAAGGAGCGCATGGGCGGCAAGTACGTGAGCGTGTCGGTGGACGTCATGACTCGGGCGCCAGAGATTGTGGGCCTAGTGTACGACGAGCTTGGCAAGGACCCCCGGGTCATGATGCGCTTTTGAGCGAGGAGGGTGCGAGGGGTTCTGATCGAGAAGGGAGGGGATCGCCAAGAGGGGGCTGAGCTGGTGAGCAAGGAGCGCGTTGCGCCGTGCGCGGTGTCGGGGGGAGCAGCGGGCAGGGACAGTGAGTTAGCGAGCTGTACGTGAGCCGGAAGCAGATACGGGAGAGCGGGGCGGTATGAGACGAGAGTATAAGCGTTCCTTCGGCTTGGAGTGCGTGTGGCCTTGAGCGGCCTTGCAACGTGACGGTGTGGCCGTGTGGGTCCACAAGACACGGGCTTGCCATTTGAGGCTGTAGGCTTTTTACACCGGCCTCGAGGTCTGTCGCGTGACGCGTCCGGAGGAATGCCTCTTCCAACTGTGTACATGACTGCACTGTCCATAACACTCTTTCAGCTCCGCTGCCACCCTTCAATGAATTCCCAGCACACATGTGGCTTCCGCCTCAGCCCAGCCTTAGCCCACCAGCCTACTGCCTACGCTCAATCAACCATGCGTGCCAACAACCTCAGGTACATTACACATGCACAATACCTGCATTCAAACCTGACGCTGCCCTTGCTACAAGGACAGGCAAGTCCTAGGGGTGCTGACTGCCGAGCACGCACATGACGTACCTCCTCACCACCCGCCGGCATCTGCGCGCGCCCGCACCGGCGGCGCCGACGTCATCGGCGGTGCAGACGGTGCACCTTCCGGTGCTCCTGCCCCTGTCCCCACCACTGCCCCCACAACCGCTCCCGGACCCGACCGGCGCGGGTGCTGCTGCTGCTGCCGCCATTCCTTGATGGCGCTTCGCAGCGTCAGGTTCGGCACCACCTAAGGAAAAAAATTGGGGGAGCAGATCGGAAACAAAACATCGGGTGGGCAAATGGGACTAGCATTAGAATATGGGAGGCGCCGGCAGCGCGTCAACGCAAGAGCCCGTGGACAGCAGGCGGGCGGGCCCGGTCGCCGCCCTCACCTGCGTGTGCTCCAGCCGCATGTTGGTGAGCGGCGAGGTGGGCGAGCGGCTAACCCACTCGGTGATGGCCAGTCGCTCGTAGGTGTAGCCGTCGGCCGCCACCACCGGGTCCTCCATCACGTCCTGGAGGGGGCCCAAACACATGGTGTTTAGAGGTGGACGGGCACGTGTTGTAGGGGGTACCATTGGGCTTTGAGCCAGCAATACGATGTTAGCCTTAACATTCTCAATGACATGACATGTCAGGACAGCCGATGCGCACGACAGGTAGGTCGAAGGCGGCGCGGGGGCCCGGGCCGACTTAGGAATTGGACACAATATACCCAGGACGTGTCCGCACCTGGGTGATGGGGCACAGGAACATGGGCGGCACGGCGTCGCCGCCAAGAGGCGAGGGCGAGGAGGCCGCCGTGGGCTGCTGCTGCTCGTACAGCTGCGTGCGCTGCTTAAGCTGCATCAATGTGGGCAGCACCACCGTCCTGTGGCACCGAAGGGCCTTAGTCAGCCTTAACTCGTAGCAGCAGCATTGGGCAAAGCACATCAAAGCTTCCGCGAAAGGCCTGCAGGGGCAGTCAACACGGGCAGCTCCTTCCACTGCTCCTGCTTGAGGGGCATCGGGTTAATGCCAGGCGCACCTGAGGTCGGGGCGGTCCTGGCGGCGGTACTCCACGCAGCGAAGCGCCAGGTCCGCGAACGCCATGGCCTCCGCAGCTGGCCAGTCGCCCGCGCGCGGGTCAATGCAGGGCCCGAAGCCCAACGGCTGCCGCCGCGCCGACTCCACCACAGACACCACCTGCGTATTGGTCAGAGGGCGGCATCAGTGCAGGCGGGTGCTACACGACGTCCACGCCTTTGTGCAATGCACTACCCGCTGGACCGGTTGCAAGACCTTGCGCATTGTTGTGTCGCAGCAGCAGCATGCAGGCGCGCGGTGGTACAGGGGATGACACGGTGACTGCATCGCGCTGCGTACGACGCATCCGCGACATCGCACGTGCGCGGGCGCTCCATCACCATGCCCCCATACACCCACCCCATCACCATACCTCAAATCACCCATCCCCCGGCGGCGCGCCGCTCCTGCCTACCTGCGCTCCCTCCCTGCCTGTGAGCAGCTGCAGCAGCACCATGCCCAGCGCGTACACGTCCGACCGCGCGCTGTACTCGCCCGTGCGCATGTACTCCGGGTCCCTGAGCCGGTGGTTGGGAGCATGGGAGCGAAGAGCAGTGAGTGATGTTGGCTTGGCGTGGATGGCCGCAATTATGCAGGCGCGCCAGGCGGGCGACTCATGAATGTACTCCATCCGTCAAAACCCAAACCCGCCAGCTCACATGTACTCGAAAGTGCCCACCAGCCGTGAGTCCTGCACACCGTTGGCGACAGGAAAGTCAGGACAAATGACAAGATACGAGCTCCCAAGCCGTCACGCTACCACGTCACTCGATGCCGCATACGCGCCGCACCTTGATGGTGGACTTGACGCCGCCCGCTGCGGCCGCCGCTGCAGCCGCCGGGCCGGAGGGCGCCCCCAGTGTGGGCGCCAGCCGCGCCAGCCCCACGTCCCCCAGCTTGGCGGTGAGGTGCTCGTCCAGCAGGATGTTGGCGGGCTTGAGGCTGCGGGGGTCGGGGGTGGCAGGTCTTACCAGTTAAGAGAGAGCAGGACTTGAGCAGAGGTCAGGGTGCAGGGCCAACTGACAGGGTTTCCCAGGCATGAGAATTCTGATGAAGGTGAGGTGGGGGATTGCAAGGATGTTTGGAGGGGAGGGAAATGCCTGGCAGCCACACGCGAGGGCACCCCTGACACAGGGGTTGACCGTGGATGGCGGGGGGCACACTTTGCAGCACGGGCGGCAAGTCCCTCTGAAGGCAGCAGCCCCGACTCACTCCATGTGCACGATGGGCGTGGGCGCGGAGTGCAGGAACAGCAGCGCCGACGCTACCTCGGCCGCAATGCGCACGCGGTGCCGCCAGCCCAGCGGCACGGGGCCGCGTGCGCCGCCCGCGTTTGCGCTCCTGCCGCCCTCCCAGCCAAACAGGTGCGTCTCCAGGGAGCCGTTGGGCATCAGCTCGTACACCAGAATGCCCTGTGCGCGGGGGTTGGTAGAGGTAGGTGGAGGAGCCAATTGTGAACGCAGGCGCATGCCCCGGAGCGTGCAGCTGGGCGCAACCGCAAGCCGACGAGGGGCAAGGGCTGGGCCATCATGGCCTGCGGTACCGCACGTGACGTGTGTGCTCACGCGCGCAACAGCACCAGTGAAGCTGGGCCTTCTGCGGTGATCAAGAATTGAATCGCCTACGCAGGCGTGTCGCACCTTGTCCGGGCAGCTGCCGATGAGCAGCACCACGTGAGGGTGGTGCAGGCCGCTGAGGATGCGGACCTCCGCCTCAAACTCGTTGCGGCCCTGGCGTCGAGGCACAGTGGCGCCAGGGGACAGTGGGATCGGGGCAGTGGGCAGTGGGCAGTGGGCAGTGGGCAGTGGGCAGTGGGCAGCGGGCAGTGGGCAGTGGGCAGGGAGCAGTGGGCAGGGAGCAGGTAGCAGGGAGCAGGGAGCAGGTAGCAGGGAGCGGTAGGCAGGGAACACAGGGCAGGATGTGGGCACAGGGTGGTGGCATGCGACGAGGCCAGTCCCTCGCTATCCATACAGTCGTCACACACGGCGGCTCGCTGTACGCCTCCGGCCCCGCCCCCACCTGCATGGCGCCCTCGGTGCAGTCCATGACCTTGACCGCCACTGGGATGCCGTCCAGCGTGCCACGATACACCGGACCTGTGAATGTGTGCGCGTGCGTACGCGTGCTATTTGGCATACCGCCACATCAGCACACGCGTGAGGAATTCGACAATTGGACGTCAGGTGCACTCCACGCGGCGCATGGCCGCGTGTCGGCGCCCCTGCACCAAGCATCTCAACCACCGCGCAAGCAGTACCACCACGCAGCCCGTCGCGCACCGTATCCGCCCTCTCCCAGCTTGTTGATGGGGCTGAAGCCGCCCGTGGCCGCCCGCAGGTCGTCATAGCTGTAGGTGCGGCCGGCCATGGAGATGGACGAGACCGAGGTGGTGGAGCCCTCGGACAGCAGCCCGCCGTGCCCGGCCATAGGCCCCAGCGGCGACGGCCCCGCCTGGTGCGGGTGCAGGTGCGGGTGGGGCTGGCCGGGTGGGTGGTAGGCGGGCGCGGTGCGGCCGGGCGTGGGCGGCAGCGTGGAGCCCGACCCCTGCTGCGACAGCGGCTGCGAGGCCGAGGTCGAGCCGTGCGCGCTGCCGCCGCCACCGCCGCCGTGGCCCCACTGCCCGTTGCCCGCGCCTCCGCCGCTGTGGATGCCCAGCTGCGCCAGCCCCGCGCCCAGCAGCTTCTCCAGCTGGAAGCGGGCGCTCATGATGGGGTTGAAGCCGGGGCGCCGGGGAGGCGGCGCATCGGCGGCCGTGTCTGCGGGGCCGACAGGGTAGATGGACCACGGTCAGTCGCGAGCAGGAGAAACCTACAAAGACAGGCATACAGGGCGTGGCCGCATGATAGAATCGTTACATGACGCAAGCGCGCTCGCGCACCTGGCTCGTCACCCCAATCCGATGGCGCTGGAGGCCCCCAGTCTAAGTCGGACGCAGGCGCAGGCGGCGGTGCCACGCTTGAGTTGCCGCCGCCGCCGCCTTCCCGGCCATGCGGTGGTGGCCCGCTGTGGGCTGGCGCGACAGGCACGGACGGCGCGGTGGGCGGCGCCGGTGGCGGGTGCGAGGCGGCCGCTGCCGCGCCGCCCGCATTGCCCGGTGCGGGCGCAGAGGGGTACTGGTAGTAAGGTTGCTGCTGGGGCTGGGGAGGAGGAGCAGCTGCGCCGGTGGGCGCCTGGTACGGCTGCGGCCGCTGCGGGTATGCGTAAGCTCCAGCGGCAGGCGGCGCTACTGAGGTGTTGGGCGGCGGCGCGGTGCCGTACGCGCCGGCCCCGTACCCATAGCCGTACGGCGGCACGCCGGTGGCGGCCGCGGTGGGCGACACGGGGAAGGCGGGTGCGGCGGGGTACCCCAGCCCTGGCTGTGCAGCTGGTGGCGCGTGGGCCCCTGCGAACAGGTCGTGCTGCGACCCGCCCGGCCCCGACGCCAACCGGCCTGACGGCTGCGGCTGCGGGGCTGCCGCGGCCGCGCCACCGGCTGATCTTGGCGAGGCGACGGTGCCGCCCCAATCACCGGCATCGGCTGCCGCGGCGGCTGGCTGCGTGGCCGGCGGCGGCGGCCCTCCCAGCAGCGCGGCCACGTTGGGGTGCTTCTGTACTGCGTAGTCGTATGGCGCCTTGCCGTTCTGCGGTAACGGGTTCACATTAGCATGCACGAACTCACCGCACCTCGCTCAGCTGCATGCGCACGGGCACCTTTCGCCTTCTGCGACCAGATCCTGCGCCTCTCGCTTCCTGCCCCATGTTGTGACGCTACCCGGCCTTTCCGCCATCCAGCGGCGATGCAAATACACTGCCTAGCAGCCCGCTGCCCGCACCTTGTCCCGAGCTGCTGGCGAGGCGCCCCGCCGCAACAGGTCCGTCACCACCGCGCTGAATCCGTTCAGTGCGGCCAGGTGCAGTGCCGTGCGGCCCTCCTGTGAGGGGTAGAGGAGGAGGTGGCGGGGTTGGACTGCTGCACTGAAGCTCGCACCTGAGAGGTCGAAATGGCCTCCGGCCCTGATGGCTGTCTGAGCCCCCAAGCCCTTTGAGATCTCCTGGAGCTGGCCGACCTGATTGCGACAACATCCCCAGCCGTCGTCACTGCTGCATCTTACCTTGTCAGTGATGTCATGGCGGGCGCCCCGCGCCATGAGCTCCCGCACTATGGGGTCAGACCCCTTGAAGGCCGCAATGTGCAGAGGCGTCCAGTCCATCTACCAGTATTTTCAGGGAGGGGCAAAGGTCATACAACACATCTTTCAACGGTAGGGGCGCGCGGGGAGCTGAGGGGCGGGCGGGGAGCTGCACTCAGTCACCACGCGCGGAGGCAGAGGTTGGGGTCGGCTGGGGGTGGCTGCGTGGGGCGGCTGAGAGTGGATGCGCCAAGCTATGGCCGTTCCAAGCAGTCCATCGGTATGCAACGAGGTAAAGGCTGGTGCGTGCCGGACAGATGTGTATGGTTGGGGAGCGCCCCTGCATTGCTGCACCGCACGAAGGCCGCGAACAGCCGCGCGTGCCCCAGGCCGGGTAGCAGCTGTCGGAAGCGGGCTGTCTTGGCGGGCCTGATAAGCCGCGCAGCCCCGCCCCTTGCCCCCGCCAGCCGCTTTCACCCCACCAACAATACACACACCGCAAGCGCTTGCGTGCTGAACTGACCTCCTTCTCCTGCTGGTTGATTTGGCCGGGGTGTTGCAGCACTAAAACCCGAACCTTTTGCAGGTCCTTTTCAGAACATGCTTTATGAAGTGAGTTTCCCATTGTTGGCAGACAATAAGCACTACTAGAGCTGTTTGGACGAGACCGAGCAACTAACACGTCAGGAGGTGAAGCATGCTTGATAGTAAGCTTCAATGCATGTGCAAGTTGGATGGCCAATGTAACGGAAAAGGAGAGCCTCAGAACCACTAGGGCTGGGGAAGGGCGATGCAAGCGGCAATCGGAGTGCTTTGCTCGTTTACCACCTTGTTGCTGCGCGATCCATTGAGCGTCACAGCTGTAGAAATTGGGTAGGCACACGATTTTTTACTAGGTTGAATGACCCGCTAGCGAGATAGCACCAACTCGTCGTCGAGCAAAATGGCGGACGGGCCTTCGCCCATCCGCATAGTGCTTTGGAATGATGGTGGCGAGTCTCTAGCAGCGGTGAGGAGTTGCTGGGGAAGTCCCGCACGCGACCGGCACGCTGAACTTGGTCCGTGTGCACTTGTTTCAGGGCGTGGAGGATGAGGAGCAGCAGCAAGTGCTGCACTCGTTCGCCGACCTAGTAGGGAGCGCGATCGACGCAGTGCTGGAGCTGCCCCAGTTCAGGCACGTCGAGGCGGTGACGGCGGAGGCAGAGGTGCGTCCAATTGCACCAGCGTGGGTGCACCGATCTGCGCGCTGTGGCCAATTTTGCTGACATGGAGGTAACGTTGCAGGAGGACGAGCCCGGCCTTTCGATCGGCTTTGACGCGGGGAGTGGGGATGGCGAGGTCGACATTGACAACCTCAAAGGGCGGCTTGACATCGCCGGCCTGCTGGTAAGCTGGGCGGTATGCTCAATCCATGCGCAGCGAGGATCCGCGGAATTGGTTGGGGTTTCACCCCCGAGGCTTTTCCCGGCACCATCCACTCCGCACCGACGCCGCACCGCCTTTCCCGCGCACGTCCCGCCCCCTACTCGCAGCTCGGCTCGGCGCAGCTCCCAGAGGAGCTGGCGGAGGTGGCCGCGGTGGAGGTGACGGACGAGGAGGAGGGCACCACGGAGCTGCAGTTCACGGACGAGGGGCTGGTGCAGCAGCTGCAGGCGGTGGTGAAGCGCGCCAAGCTGGAGAAGCGCTACAACGACTGGGTGGCCGGCGTGGCGGAGTCGCTGGGACCGGCGCTGGACGCGGCGGCGGGCGGCGTGGAGGTGACGGAGATGCCGGTGGACCCCTACGACGTGCTGCAGGCGGTGGTGGCGCAGCTCATCCGCGTGGCGGGTGCGTTGCGGGTGGAGTGCAGGGGCAAGGGGACGAAGGGCATGCGGGGGTGGGTGGGGGCGGAGGATCTGCGGTCAAACCCGAGCGGAGCGGAGGAAGTACACGGGGCGGGTGGAGGCAACGGCGGACAGCGCCAGGGCCAGAGGCCGCCCCGGCCAGAGGCCGCCCCGGCTGTACCCACATGTCGAGGCTGCAGAGGCATGGCTGCGCGGGGATTTCGGGAACTGGACTGATGGGATTGCGGGCGTGCACGACGGGTGTGCTTTGACGTAAGACGCTTGGCCGCATGGATCTGGAGGCAAGAAGCGTAGGAGTGGAGGCCCAGCAGTGGCCGTCGTGGGAGTGCATTGCTCGGGCGTCGTCAGCATCTGCAGGACCCGAACCTGTTACCTAGCTCACAGGCACACAGGGCTGTCACATCCAGGCCTTGCGGCGAATGCAACTCACGCCCATCCCACCTCACCAACCGCCCGCGCACGCAGGTGTGTCGCCGCCGGCTCCCAGCCTGTTCAGCCGCACGGGCGCGCTAGTGGGCGGTGTGCTGGGCGCTCCGCGGTCGGCGGTGCGGCAGGTGACCAAGCGGCTGGGCCGCGCGCAGCGGCTGTGGTGGCGGCTGGAGGACGTGGTGGTGGACGGCTCCAAGCTGGCGCTGAGGCTGGCGGTCAAGGCCGCGCGGCCGGTGCTCGTAGGTGCGTGGCAGCGACAGGGGCGGGAGGAAGGGCGTTGGAAGGGAAGGGAGGGAAGGGAGGGGCGGGGCGGTGGGCACCGGGTGAGCGTGTGGTAGGGAGGTGGGAGGGGGAAGGGGGATTTGTGGCGGAGGGAAGATGGAGAGGTATTGGGCGGGAGTGCGCGAGAGTCTGGGTCCGATTAGGTATGGATGTGGGTCAACGGGGATGTCGGTGGGCACTCGGACAGCATAGCCGTGCTACTGGATCTGCAGCCAGTGCAACGCCGCGAACAGCAACAGGTTGCGTTGATGATAACCACATTCCTCGATCTGAGCAATTCATGATGAGGTTAACAAAGACAAGCATATATCTGAGCAACCACAGCAGCTGAACACAGACTGGATGGCAGCGGGAGATTCGGGGCGTGCAAATGATGCACAGATATCCCGCATCGGTGCTTTGATGATAACCACATTCCTCGATCTGAGCAATTCCTGATGAGTTTATCACAAGACAAGCATATATCTGAGCACCGAGACCCGTGGGATGGGGTGTGCACGCCAATTCATGGGATCCAACTCCTGTTGCCCTGATGATAACTTCATTCCTCGTCCTGAGCAAATCTTGATGAGTTTATCATAAGACAAGCATATATCTGAGCAACAGTGACAATGGGCGGTCGCCCGGGTATTCGCACAGCATAGCATGGCACGCACCCAAACGCAACACCGGGCGCTGTCGTACGCACGGGAGGCGCAGCTGCTCTTGCCTTGATGATAACATCATTCCTCGTCCTGAGCAATTCCTGATGAGATTATCGTAAGACAAGCATATATCTGAGCAGAGCAGCACCCGCGTGCCCCGCGCCTCGCGCCCTTTCCCTTTCTCGCCACGCCTTACTCAGCCTCTCATGTCCTCCTGCCACCTCACGCCCGGCCAGGCTTCGTGCTGCACCGCGTGCTGAAGACGCTGGACCGCAGCCGGCAGCTGGAGTACCGGCTGGCGCGCATGGGCCCGGAGGAGGCGCGCGAGGCCTACTACGAGGCGGTGCTGGGCAAGGACTGGAAGCAGCAGCTGCAGGCGGACTGGGACAAGGCGCTGGAGGACGTGGACGCAGGGCTGGTCACGGGTGGGTGTGGCTCGCCGGGCGAGGGCGCGGAGGGCGGGGAGCGGGTGCAATGCCGAAGGCACGGCTGTGTACACGACAGGATGTTGGGCTTGGGTTGGTGGGCCGTGGCGTGGCGGGGAAGCTCGACGGGCGGGGCTCTCAGTTCGACCCAGATGACCTGACTGTCCACACCCGCACATCCTGTCCGCGCTGCCGTGTTACCTACCGTAATGCGCACCTTGGCATCCAGTCGACCGCTGCCCTCCTCCCAATGCGCACACCTCGCTCAACACCGCCCTTTCCAAACTAGCCATGCCCGAAACCTCCCAAACGCAGACGAGATCAACCACGAGAAGCGGCTGATGACCGCGGCGCAGCTGCGGCGGCTGGAGGTGGAGGAGTGGGACAAGCAGCGCATGAAGAACTTCTACCTGGCGTCCTTCGGCGGCCTGCGCTGGTTCGACCAGATGGAGCAGGCGCTGCACAACCCGCTGTTCATCGAGAGCCGCGGCTGGACGGACCCGGTGCAGGTGCGTGGGGGCAGCGGAGGGGAGGTTGTTTTAGGGTGGGGTGGGGTGGGAACGGGGCTCCGCTAGGCTAGGCATGGTGGCCATGCTGCACAGCACAGAGGAGCAGTAGCACATTGTATGAAAGACCGGGCGCTAAGCACGTTTAGGCATCCTGGCTGACTGCTCTCCGTTCCCCTGCCATCCCTTGCGTCTCATCCCCCCCTTCGCCTCTACAGAACTGGGTGGGCCAGAACCGCACCTACATGGACGACCTGCCGGCGGGCCAGGTGAGGGAGGGGGCACCACGACTGCGGCGCAGGAGCGTAGAGGGGAGGGGCGGGGGTTGCATGGGGCAGTCGCCCGATTGGGGCCGGGGCGTGGGCACGGCAGCGCAGGGCATCTGGGTCAGTAAGGCATTTGGTAGAAAGGGCACACTCTAACTCCCGGACACTATAATCCACACATGTGACCCCGACGCTGCCGTACTGACCTACCCCGCCTCCACCACCCTCACTACCGCCCACCCTCTTCTCGCAGTACATGGCGGGTGTTGGCAACGCCGCCATCCGCATCAAGGAGGCCGAGCTCAAGCGCAAGCTCACGGACGTCGAGCGCGCGCACGTCCTGGCGCGCGGCGGCGCCGTGGCGGGCGGCCTGCTGCCGCAGCAGCCCACCGACCCCGCCACCCTGGCCGTGGCCGTGGGCGGCGCCTTCGTGCCCTCGGTCGCGGGCAAGCGCTGAGTGTGCTCTGGTGCGAGCGGAGCGGATAGCGGCCATACGCATGGCGCGTCACCTGCCCGTATGCATGGGGCGCCTGCGCGTGTTTGCGGGGTTGAGCTTGGCGTTGTGTATGTGCCGGGTGGTAGCGGCATCGGGTGGTGTGGGCCCACGCGGCAGCGTGGGTTGTGGGTGTTGGGTCGGAAGACGGCGCGTTGCTGACGGCGGCGCCCAGTGCGCCTTGGTCGCGTCTGGCGGCTTCTGACGCTGTGTGCGTGTGTTGTAGTGGGACTTGCGGGACCTGCTTTGCTTTTGTTTCGGACCGGGGCATGTAATGATACGCCCTGGAATTTTAAAAGACGCCAGCTGGGCAGGCCGCCAGGGCGGCGGCTGTTTGGCCCCAGCAAGGAGTGACAAGCCACGCGGCATTTCCGTTTTTGAAATGCCTTTTTACTTACGCTTCTGAGACGATTGCCAGCATGGCAGAGGCCGGCGAAAAGCTGTAAGTCGACCAGTTCCCGCCCTCGATCTGTTAATCTCACTTCCCGAGCTTCCTGCCCGTTCGACAGACAGCAGCACTTCGAGGGCCACGACACTGCTGCATTTGTGGGGAATAAACAGCGCAGCGGACCGCTAAATAAGCGAGAGCGAGCCAACGCCGCGCCACACTGACTTTTACTGCACACGTCTGGTCGTCACGCGCGATGGTGGTGTAACGCAGTAACCGCACTCGTTAGTGCCATTGCGCACAAAGCAGCATAAGCGCGCTCTGCTTTTGCAGCGGCGCGGCGATGGGTGCGTCCGCAGCCGACGTGCTGGGCGGCGGCAGCAGCAATACGGTCTCTGAGAACAATGTGCTTGCTGGGTAAGGCGCGGAAGGTCATGACCCGCGCGGCAGGGCGCGGCGATTGCTGTCAGAGCAGTGCCTGGGCCCGCAAGTTGCAACTCAGGTTGCCACCAACTCGCTACCGTTGCATTGGCTCACAGGCTGTGGACGGATCTGGCGCTGGGGCTGCTGCTGGTCGCGGCATTCTGCTGCCTGCAGCGCCGCTGCCACTTGTATCGCTATCGTGAGGTGCGCTAGGGTAGTGGCGCTGCAGAAGATGGAGGGTCCAGCCGCTACGCGCCGCTGCCCAAGCCTGCCTTCCCCCGCCATACCCGTGTCGCCACGGCCTCCCCTGCCTGTGGCTGTCCGCAGACCTGTCCGGCTGTCACCAACAAGCCGCGGCCGCTAGCGACACACGGCCTCCGCTCCTACTTGTGAGTGCTGCTCTCGACGCGCCTGAAGCACGTACCTGCTGCGCCACCTTAAAGCCTCAAACCAATTGAGCCCTCCCCCATGCTGCCCGCCACCCGCACGCCCACCCAGCGACTGGGCGCTGCGTGCCGCCGCCGCCAGTGACCTGGAGCTGCTGCAGGGCTGCGGGCTGGACGCGCTGGTGCTGGTCAAGGCCTGCAGCATAGGCATGCAGTTGTTCGCGCCGCCCTGCGTGCTGGGACTGGCGCTGTGTGAGTGACACCGTCGTGTGCGCCAGCTAGCGCGCGGGCGCTACATGCCGCGGGCTGCCGTACCGGCCATAGAAGATGCAATCGCCTGGCGCCTGGTGCCCCGGAAACGCGCAGTGCATGCCGAGAGCCGGAACGTATGTCTGTGTTGCCCGTGTGTGCGTGGCACCTGTTGTCATGCCCGGTCGTGAAATGCATACTTCCGTGCAGTGCTGCCGCTGCACCGGCTGACTGGAGGCGGGGCCCGGCGGCACGCGGCTGTGCGCGCGGGCCCGCCGCTTGGCACGCCTGGTGCCGGCGGCACGGAGACCCGCGGCGTGGAGGGCGCCAGCAGGGCATGGACAGATGACGGCGGCGTGCTGGGGTCCCTCACACTTGCAAACATGCCGTACGGCTCCCGCTGGATGTGGTAAGTAGTAGCACGAGAGTAGTAAAGCACTGCCAGGAATGCGCGCTAACGGTCCCGAATAGGTTGCATGCATGCATGCGACCCGTTTGGAGTTAGAGGGTACGCGTCGTTTTGCTCATCGCTCGCCTCGCCTAGCTTCGCCATGCTTCGTTCCCGTGCACAGGGCACACTTTGTCCTGGCCTACGTGTACGTGCTGTGGGGCATGTGGCTGCTGGCCTGGCACTACCGCCAGTTCGCAATCATCCGCACCCACTACCTGCGCCGAGGTGAGCGGGCTCCTGCAGCGCGTGCATGCAAGCAGAGTACAGTGATGAGTGTGTGGGAATGCGGCCGTGCTATCAACGGCCTGGTGGGGAGGCTTGCAGCTGCAAGGCGATGACACGTGCGCCACACGTGATGGCGTGCAGGTGACGGCTTCAATGTGTGGAGGGAGCTGTACGCACAGCCGGTGGCCATGCTGGGGGTGGCGTCACCAGCCGCGGCCGTAGCTGCGTCAATGGGTGCTGGTGGCGGCAGCCCCAAGGCGGGCAGCCGCGCCCGCCGCAGCAGCAGCCACTACCACTGGCTGTACGGCAGCAGCGCCGCCGCCGCCATCTGGCGGAGCAGCAGCAACAGTGGCCGCAGGTCGGGCAACCCCATGGGCGGCATGCTGTGGTTGTTGCCCCCGCTGATTCGCAACATGCTGCCAGTGGAGCTGCCACTGGCGCCGGTGCCTGCCGCTCCCTGTGCCGCCGCGGCCCCTAGCGCCGAGGCGGCAGCTGGGGCCAGCGCCACTACCTCGGCGGTGGTTGCACCTGCTGTGGCCGGTCCTATCCCACAAACTCTGGGGCCCTGTGCGGAGGCTGGGGCAGTCATTGGGCCCGCACCCATGCCGCCAGCCGCGTTGAGTGCTGCGTCATCCCTGGCCTCGTTGCGCGTGCCGCCCCTGCAGCTGGGAGCCCTGCGCGGGGGCAGGTTGTCCACTACCACTGGGGCTGGGGCAGGGGCCGGGGCAGGGCCGGGGGCGGTGGCAGCGGGCACGCCCCGCCTGCTCCTGAGCGGCGCAGGCAGCAGTTTTCTGCTCGCGCGACACGCGTCCCTGGGACTGGGGGCGCCGCTGCGCTCTCTGGATGCGGTGAAGTCGCTTCCACCGCCGGCCTACCTGCACGCTGGCACAGCCAACCCGCCGTCCGCCAACAACCAGCCCTACAGGTGAGTCAGCGCGCAGACGGGCATACTCAGCACTGGGTAGCTTGGGAACCAGCAGCACATGGTCTTTCCTTGTCAGATTCATCTGACCCAGTTCACGTATGGCTGGTTGCCCCAAACTAAACAGGTTAACGCCGCGGGCGTTGATGGCCGCGGCTGGGCCGCCAGGAGCACCAGCACCAGCACCAGCACCAGCACCAGCACCAGCACCAGCACCAGCACCAGCACCAGCACCAGCACCAGCACCAGCACCAGCACCAGCACCAGCACCAGCGGTAGGCAGCCGGCGGCCGCCCCGCATGCCGCAATCCTCTGCCGACGCTGGCGCCGGCGCCCGGGTAGAGGTGTGCCACCAACCAGGCCTGAGCGGACCGCATGCGACATCTGCATCAGGTGCTGCAGCCGCCAGACCCAGCAGGCAGACGACGATGGTAGCAGCTGCTGCAGCCGCCGGATCCAAACCGGTGGTCCACCAAGGGCGTGGCACGCGAGCCGTCGGATCCACGACGGCAGCGCCCTCACTCAGTGCCTTCGCGACGGCCACTGGCGCTGCCGCCGCGACAGCCGTTCTTGCGGCGTGCATGGCAGAAGCTGCACCAAGCGGCCAGCAGCAGGAGCAGCGAAACGAGGAATGGCAGCCGGCTATGTCGGCAATGGCTAGGCCAAACCGACCACCCGCCGCCGCCCTCTCAGCGCACCTGCCTGTCTCACCTCCCCCATCCCGGCAGCAGCGGCAAGCGACAAACGGCTCCGTGGTGCGTGCAAAGCATGCTACCCAGCCAACCCTTGCCACAGACCTTTTCCACGCCGCATCCACCCACCAGCACCCGCTTGGCGAGGCAACCGAGCGCGCCGCATGCCTGGTCAGGACACCGGCAGCGGCACTGGTCGGCAGCAGCAGCACTGCCCCCCAGCAGCACGGGGAACGTGGCGACCGCTGGCATGCCGAGGCGACCGCCAGGAGCCTGCGGCAGGCGCTCCTGCCCGCAGGCACCGGCACAAGCACCGCCGGTACCGATGCGGACACGTCTGCAGCCTCCTTGACTACTACGGGAGCTGCTGCTCCCGCTGCAAGTCCCGGACCACCGCCACAGCAGCCGGGGCCCGGAGGCGGTGACCTGCATGCGGACCAGCCATGGGTCACCATAGTGCTGGATGCTTCACGGTCGCCATGCGGTGGCGGTGCTGTTGCTGGACGGGGAGGCAGAGGGCTGGCGGCAAGCAGTAGTCTGGCCCGCTGGGGCCGCAGCCTTGCCGCGACCATGTTGCGGTGGCCTGCTACTGCCGCTGGCGACACCGAGAGTGCTGGCCCGGGGGCTGCAGCAGACACGGTCAACCAGGACACCGCTTTGCCCGCTCCCCGCGGCGCAGTGGCTCTGTTGCATAGGAAGCCGCAGCGGGCTCAGAAGCCTGGCGGTGGCTGTGGCGGCGATGCCCGGGCTCGCCAACTGGAGGGCACCAGCAGCAGCAGGCGAGCGCTGCTGTCTGTGGATCACGACGGGGGCAGCATCACAACTGCTGTTGGTGGAGTGGGTGGTCGGCGCATGCTGTCCTCGTCCTTCAGCGAGATCACACCGATCGCGCCCAGGGCTGCTACGGCTGGGGGTGTACCTGATGCGGGCGGCGTGCTAGTGGTCTCCGACGGGGAGGTACCAGCAGCCGCCCGCGGGGTGGTGGATGCAGCAGCAGGTGCAGCAGCAAATGGCGGAGCCGGCAGTCGCTCAGATGTGGATCCCGATGGGTCAAGCCTGAGCTCGTCATTGGGTAAGTGCTCACTTCCTTGCGACTCGGATACACGATGATCTGGAACGTAAGACAACAATCTGAGCAGCTCCTGTGACTGTGCGCCCTGTTGCAACATCGCAGGGGCGGCTGCCATGGGCATGCCGCGCTGGTGGACGCAACGGCCGCTGCTGTCGCCCACCGTGCAGCCCAGCACGGCGCCCATGGCGGCGGCAGCGGCGCCTGCAGAGGAAGGCCACATGCGGCTGCCCAGGCTGCGGATGGCCTCGCGCCCAGCCGCCGCGGCGATAGCAGCCGCAGGCACCCGCGCGGCCGTCTGTGGCAGCGCCGATGATGATTTCCCGGACGAAGCCGGCAACGCTGGTTTCGGCAGCGGCCGCAGCGCAAAGGTAGCTGTAGTGGCCTCCGCGTCCTCACCGGCACCCTTGTCAGCTGCTACCACAGACCAAGAACAACAGCCGCCACCGCTGGCTCCGGCTCCTCCGGTTGAAGCGTTCCTGCGGCGGCAGCTGTTGCCCTCGGGTGTGGCGGACCTGGACCTGCACCGGCCCAGTGTGGGCCACCGCAAGACCGTGAACGCCGTACGGCAGCACGACGGCGTGCACGTGAGCGTGCTGGCACAGCACTACGCCGTACTGGTCACGGACGTACGGCAGCCGGTGTACGGACCGTACCCGCTTGATGAGCCGCACGTGCGCAGCAGTACAGCAGGAGGTGACGGTATAGAAGAAGGCAGCGGCGCACTCGCCGGTTCGCTTGGAGCCGCGACTAAGGCAGGCGTGGGCACCGGCATTGGTGGCGCGACTCACTCGCCGGCGGCGCCGCCAGCGGCAGCATCGCTGCTGCGGCGGGTGGCGTCCGACCTGTGGCACGTAGCCTCGTGGTGGCGGCTGATGGCGCCCCGCCTTACCTGGCCACGTTGGTTCCACTGGTCCAGTCCCGGCCCCGAAAACCGGAGTGCCGCAGCAGGAGCGGCAGCAGGAGCGGCAGCGGGAGCGGTAGCCGGCGCGCACCTGGCGTCCCTGTCGGCCTCCCTTGCAGGCGGCAGCAGCTGGATGCACGACCCGTCGTCGCGCGCGCATGCTGCTGCGCCCAGCGCAGTGCTCCTGGGTCGGTGGGGAATCCCGGCAGCAGCAGCAGTAGCAGCAGCTGTTGGCGCGGGCGGCAGTGCCGCTGCCGGCTCTGTCGGACCACCGGGTCGAGGCCGCCACCGCCGCTGCGTGTCCGACGGCTCAACACTACTGCTTGCATCCTTGATGGCGACGGCCGAGGCCCGGACAGCGGCAGCTGATCCTAACGGCGGCGCTGCGGCGGCTGATGACGGCGGTCCACCCCAGTCAGCTATACAGCGCGCGCTGCTACTGGCGGCCCTGGCGGCAGCGGGTCAGCAGCAGCAGGCTGCGGCAGCTATGCCAGCCGGCGGCGTTCGGTACCCAACGCCAGTGACCAGGTTGATGGCGCCACTTGATCGCGGCGGCACAGACAGCCGCCGCCGCTCCCTTGCAAGCACCATCCCCAGTGGCGTGGCACAAGCCATGTCGGCTGCAGCCGCTGGCGGAGCTCGTTGGCAGCGGCGTCACCAGCGGTCCCTGAGCGAGCAGGCGCTGCCGGACATGTTGGCGGCTGTGGCTGCTGCCGAGGCAGATGACCAGCATGAGGGCGCTAGCAGTACCGCTGCAGGTGGCCGTGCCAGTGCGCCTGCTGCGCCTACATCCTGCCGCGGCTTCAGTGGCACGAGGGGCATGGCCGGACTGGGAGCGTCCGACCTACACTCGAAGCTGGCCATGGTTCCCAGTGGTTTCGTGTTGCCGACTAGCAGCACCGTAGCAGCCGCTGGAGTGGTGACAGGGCCTGGCTGCGAGGTGGGCGACACCGCTGAAGCCATTGCCCCCGCTGGGGCCCGCCGCGGCGGTGGCAGCAGCCAGCGGTCTGTGATGCCGCCAGCGCTCAGCAACAGCGGCAAGCCAGCAGCTGACAGCCAAGCATCAGCGGCAGTACTCCCGGCACCAACCCACGCCCCTGCCTCCGGCAAGGGAGGCGCTGCTGCAACAAACCGGGCTTCTCCTGACCCGTCGGCAGCGGAGCGCTGGGCGTTTGTGCGCGAGGCGGTGGCCGCGGGTGCGGTGGCGGCGCTGCGCGCCAGCCCGGCATACTGCGTCGTGTCCGCCACCTTCGCCCGGCTCTTCCCGGACGACTTTGACCGTGCCGTACCGGTTATACGGCACAAGGAGGTTGACCAATTGCTTCGGCGGTTGGACGAGCAAGTGGCATTGTACGACGCGGCTCGGGAGCAGCTGCGGATGTCGGGGCAGCGGCCGGAGGGCCGACTGGGGCGCTGGGTGTCGCTACGCGGCCCGGGCCCACGCGTTGACCTGATTCGCCACCACCGGGACTGCGTCCGGGAGCTGCGTGAGCAGGTGGGCGTGCGTGTCGCTACTGGATGGATGTCATTGCGTGTCACAGGTGATGCCTCGGCGCTAGCATGTCCATCCGCAGCATTGTTCCTGTATGGCAGCTTACGTGTTGGTGTGTACATTGACTTGGTCACCAACCCCTACCTCACGCCACAGGTGCAGGCGGCGCGGCACGCCGCCTTCTCGCACGCCGCCGGCACGGGCAGCTGGCTGGTGTTCTTCCGCAGCCAGCGGGCCGCGGCCATGGCAGCGCAGTGCGCCATACACCCGGAGCGAGAGGAGGAGCAGGAGGAGGAGGAGGGGCAGGCGGAGGAGCAGGAGGAGCAGGGCCTGTGGAAAGAGGAGGCCGCGATGGGCACGGGCGCAGCTGGCGGGGATATGGAGCAGGAAGACGCTCGCCAGTGCTACCATGCGCGCTACCTGTGGGGCCGCCTGCGTCACAGCTCCTATTTTAGGGTGCGTACGTGTGCCCCCAGATGTCATCCCTGGGATGCCGCCTGCCCTGTGACGTGTGCCACAACCCACCCGTCTCCCACTGCCCCCGCATACTCCCTATCTGCTGCTTTCTGTGTTCCATTATGGCCCCCCACGCCCGCTGCCGCCCACCATCCATCAGGTGAGCCCCGCGCCCGGGCCGGACGAGGTCAACTGGTCGGCGCTGTGGTTGCGGCCGCGGCAGCGCTGGCTGCGCCGCGTGCTGCTGGTGCGGCCGCTGGCGCTGGGCCTGCTGCTGCTGGTGCCGGTGGGCATCTTTGCCGGCGGCCTGCAGCAGCTCAACAGCCTGCTGTGCCCCGCGGGATCCGGCCCTGGTCACGACCCCGGACGACTTGAGGGCGCAGGCGGCGTGCCAGGCGGCGGGCATGGTGGGGGCGCGGGGGGTGGAGCAGCAGGGGCGTGGCCGTGGTACTGCTCGCAGAGGAGCTTCGTGGCGCGGCTGCTGCAGCGGCTGGCAATGGGCGCGGGTCCGGCGCTGCTGGTCAGCCTGTGGCAGGGCATGGTGCTGCCAGTGGCGCTGTGGCTGCTGGTGCAGGTGCGCCCGGCCGTGTGGCATGCGTGACGGGGTGGGGCTGCTGAGTGGCCCAGTCCTGCGGCCGCCTGTCTTCAGGGTGCAGTAGCTGTTGCAGCTCCATGTGAGTTCCGCGCCCTGCAATCCACACGGCTGCTGGCCATGCCCGACCCTCATAGCCGCTCCAACACAATCCCCTGCCGCGCAGGCGGGCGGGATGTCTCACTCTCTGTCGGGCTGCGACCGGTGTGTGGCGGCGGCGCTGTTCCTGTACGATGTGGTTAACGTGTTTGTTGGGGGCGTGGCGGGCAGCGCTCTCATGCTGGTAAGGAGGCGGGGGCGGAGGAATGTGGGTTTAGGTGGAGTGATGTGTACATAGGCAGATGAGCTCAGGCGGGGCAGGCCGGCTGAACTTTACCAAATCCTGTTGCGACATGGGTGGATGGGTCACGCTCATGCATCGGGCGCGCTGCAAGCCATACATGCTGGTAGGTAGCCTCATGAGCCCACACGCATTCGCACATGCCGGCTGACTCCGCACACCGCGCAGACGCTGCGCACGGCGCTGTCCACGGGCCCCTCCGCCGCGCTGTCGCTTCTGGGCTCCGCGCTGCCCGCCTCCTCCAACTTCTTCCTGTCCTACCTGGCCTTCCGCACCCTGGTGGCGCAGCCGCTGGTAAGTGGCCACGAGGGCGGGTGGTGGCGGCGGGGGCACACGGGGGATGGGTTCCGGGGCAAGACACTGCTTGGTAGGTGCCATCTGTGCGGCATTGCAGGGGGTCACCACGCACTTGGACACACATGTGCCCCCCTGTGGCTTGTCCTCAATCCTCGTCACTGCTCACCTTGTGCACGTGCCACGCACGCACCCAACTCCATCGCTGTAGCGGCTGCTCATCCCGCATGTGGGGGTGCGGCTGTACCTGCTGCGGCGCTACGTGCGGCCGAGCGCCTGGGCCCGCGGCACCTGCGCCGCGCCGCCGCCGGAGCGCGATGCCGCCATCATGACAGCGCCCGTGTCGCCCCGATACGGCTACGAGGTGCGTGCGTGCGTGCGTGCGTGCGTGAGTGCAAACTGCAGACCCACCTCATCACTGGACTCACCGCTAAAACGTATCCTTTCACCCTGCTGTCTGCCACGCCCCATGCACTGATCCTTCGTGCAAGACCCACCGCCCCTGTGACCAGCCTCCTCTCACCACCACCCCTACACACACAGGTGGGCATGTTGCTGCTGGTGTTCGTGATCGCGGGCGGCTTCATGCTGGCGGCTCCGCTGCTGCTGCCCGCCGCGCTGGCGTTCTTCGCCGCCGCCTGGCTCTTCTGGCGGCAGGCCTTCCTGGGCGTGCACGTGCGCCAGTGAGTCACCCATAGCTTTGACGCCCGGCGGCCACTGCTGCTCACGTGCCACGCGCGGTCCTGCCTGTGGCGAATGAAACTCGTGCCTGCACGCCGCCTGCCCACCGCACAGCACCCCATGCCCGCACCTAGTCCCTGACTCCCTGCCAAAGCCCTCGCTCCTTCAACCCTTCCATCTGCACCCATCCAGGTACGAGGGCGGCGGCAGCATGTGGGCGCTGTTGTTCAGTCGGCTGGTGGGCGTGCTGGCGCTGTTCGGCGCGGTCAGCGGTGCGGCACTGCTGGCACAGGGTGGCGTGGCGCAGGGCGTGCTGCTGCTGGCCAGTGTGCCGCCGCTGCTGCTGCGCTTCCACGCCCGCTGCGCAAGAAGGCGAGTGTCCAGGGCTGCTGACCCGCAGGATGCGTAGGTTGAGTGAGTGCCTGGTGTCCTGCCCTGCCCTGCCCGCCGTGGCTGCCCGCTCGCTTGCTGTACTTGCTGTTCCAGCTGCCACACTCGTTGGCTGGTTGGCCTCACCAGACGTGCTGCTTGGGCCCGCACGCCATGCGTGCGTGCAGGTACCGGGCCGGCGAGCCGGCGGTTATGCCGTTGGACCTGGCCGCGACCGCGCCCCTGGCGTCTGTGGACCCCTGGACCTACATGCCGCCGCCGCTGCACCACCAGGCTGCGGGCTGGCACCCCGACTGGTCGGTGCCGTGGCGGGGCTGGAACATGCCGCCGTACAGCGTGTAGGCACCCGCAAAGCCAGGCTAGGCAAAGGGCCAGATGGGGGCTGCAGGGTGGATCATGGAGACATGAAGCTGCGACAAGCGACGTGGTGTCTTGGGAGCTGCGTAGGACGTCGGGACGCAGGGGCAGTAGCTGTTGCAGTAGCTGCAGCATCAAGGGCGCCACGACCAGGCGCAGGGCCAGCTGTTAAGTGCCGCCGCATGCGATGTAGTCTGCGTGACAGCTGCTGGCGTGCAGGAGAAAAGGACGGCGGCGGCGGAGAGGGGGACGGCGCAGATTTCAGCAGTTTTGAGCAGTTGCCGAGGTGTTCGGGAATCCGGATTCGGGCATGGCAAATTTGCTGCATGCGACTGGGCGAGTGTTAGTTGGCCAGTCATGGGAAACTGGCCCTGTGTCAAAGATGCATTCACACGCATAGTTATTATTATTTAGCGCTTCTAGCGTCACCCGTGAGCCCCGGGGGTAACTTATCTGTGGCCGTGACCAAGCCGGGCTAGCTAGCGCTCCTGCCGCTGTGACTCCTCGCGCTTTGTGACACCATACTGTGACAACGAATGACAAGCGCACATCGGAAGCCATCGGTTCCAGGATGGCAATTCCTGGCCATCCTCAGGATGTTTCTCCTAGCGCTTCTTGAGCTGTTTTGGGGACTGCTCACATGGCCGTTCGTGCGGCGTCGTGAAATACCGCAACTTCTCTACGTGGATACGGAGCGAAATCGCGAGTTGGTCGAGCGCACTCGAGGCGTGCTGAAAGGCTATTCGCCAACGCCATGGGCGAGTGGACCTAACGCGCAAACCTTTTTCTCAGTAATCCACCTCGGAGCACGACCGGTTCCGCGCAAGGAGCTTGTGACAATGAGCGATGGAGTCCAAGTCATTCTTCTCTGGTTTGAGGGCCCAGGCATCAAGCCTGACGCGCCCTGCGTCATCTCGCTGCACGGTATCGGTGAGACGCTGGCAGAGCTGGGGGGGGGCATCGGGGCTGTTAAACCTTCGCCGTATAAGCACCTACCAGTGGTGCTGAGTCCTGCCCTGTCCGCTGCACTGCGCCTTGATGCAGGCGGCGATGAGCACAGCGTGCGGCCAATCATGCTGGCTGAGGAGTGTCTAAAGCGTGGCTGGCGCAGGTGTGTAAACGTGTGCGTGGCGCTTTG
The DNA here is from genome assembly GCF_000002595.2 of Chlamydomonas reinhardtii. Taxonomy (NCBI): domain Eukaryota; kingdom Viridiplantae; phylum Chlorophyta; class Chlorophyceae; order Chlamydomonadales; family Chlamydomonadaceae; genus Chlamydomonas; species Chlamydomonas reinhardtii. The sequence continues at coordinate 5,629,828 of NC_057015.1, forward strand.
TTCTGTAGGGCGGGTTCCGGGGGAGGGGTGTACCGTACCAGAAGCTACCCATGTATCCTGCATTTATGCTCCCTGCGCTGTCGTGCAACCTCATAGCTGACATCTTGCACTGATATGTCCATTCCCACCATGCAGCGTGATGTATGTGCGGCGCGGCCACGGCGACAGCTCGCTGCTCCCTGTGGGAGCTGTGGCGCCAAGCGGTGGCGGTGCAGATGAGACTACGAAAGCCGCCGGCAGTGCCGACGGCAACACCTTTCATGTGGGTCGCGCGGCCGGGGTTCCTGCAGGCATTGCGGACATCTGCGATACTTGACCCGCATGACACCGCTAATGCACCCAATCATTGCCTACATTTATATTGAACCACCTTGCACACATCCTGAAGCACACGCTCGTTCGCCCCCAGCAGTCGCCGTTGTACGCGGGGCCATCCGCCGGCAATGCCGCCGTCACCGACGCTGGCAAGGGCCAGCGCCAAGGACCGGGGCCGATTGCGGAGGCAACGGAGGCGGACAGCCAGCGCAGGAGCGCCAGCGGCCACGGCGACGGCTCCGCAGCAGCCATCAGCACACCGGCACTAGGCGACGGCACCGACGGCACCAACACGCCAGTCGCCGGCACGGCCACTGCGGCCACCGTCACCGCCGCCGACACCGCCACGGTGACCACCAACAGCGCGCTGCTGCGCGGCGCAGGCGGCAGCGCCTCGTCCCTGGACTCACTGGCGCACTGCCTTCCGAAGAATTTCAACCTCAACCTTGCCATGGCCCTGCAGCGCGCCGGCGGCGGCAGCAGCGGCGCTCAGCCGCCCGCATCGCAGCAGCACCACCACAACCAGCAGCCTCCCGGCACACCCACCTCGCTGGCAACATCCATGGCGGCGGGCGTGGCCGGTTGCATCGGCGGCGGCAGCGGCAGGGCCACGCCGCAGCGGGTCCAGCTGGACCCGGAGGTGCTCAAGGCCACGCGCAAGGCGTTCCCGCAGCACGCCGACACGGAGGACTTCCAGGCGGTGCTGCAGCACATCCACGCCGTGCTCCCGGAGGCGCCGCTGGTCGCTGTGGGTCGCTGCAGGGGTTGGGCTGGGGGCTGGGCTGACTCGGCAGCGGGTTAGCGGCGCAGGTGGTCGCGGCGGGTCCGCCCTTGACTCTCGCAATTGCATTTGGCTACTGCAGCTCTGGGCCATGACGGTTCTATGCTTGACCCTGCCGACTTGTGCCGTGCCGACTTGTCCCGGCCGCAGGTGGGCTTCTCCATGGGCACCAACGTGCTGGTGAAGTTCGTGGGCGAGGTGGGCCCCGACCCCAACAAGAACCCGCTGACGGGCGCGGTCAGCGTGTGCAACGGCTACGACATCGTGGAGGGTGAGCCACCCGCCACAGCAGATCAGATAGGGGGCTCAGGCTACCACATGCTGACATGCCGCGTGGGTGCAGTAGGCAGGGCGCCATGGCTAACACAGCACGCGCCCACTGCCCAAGCCCTGCCCGCCGCTCCGCTGTGCCCCAGGCACGCGCCATCTGGTGTCCAGCCGCGCGCTGGCGGACCGCGTCATCACCGCCTCGCTACACAAGCTGCTGCGGCGCAAGCTGCCCGAGGTGCACGCCATCTGCGCCGCACACGGCGTGCTGGTGAGCTCGCCGCGGGACAGGGGGTTGCCCCTTAGCTGTGGACTTGGCTGGCGTAGTTGCATTCAATGTTCTGGGGTCATGTGGCACTTGACCCCGTGCAGTGCCCTGCGCCCTTCACTCGTCAACGAGCCGGCGCCGCTGTGCGCGCCACGCAGGTGGACTTTGACGAGGTGCTGTCCTGCAATACCATCCGCGACTTTGAGCGGGCGCTGATGCTGCCCATCTACGGCCACGACGACATCGACACCTACTACGAGCACAACAACTGCAAGGACGCGCTCAAGGTACGGCTGATGTCGCTGGCGGGTTCCCACGGGTGTGGCTGGCGTGTCGCGCCCTGCACGGCCGGGCAGTACGGTGTGTGATACCCTTGCACGGCCAGACTTGCTGAGCGACCCCGCGCCGCTCCGTGCTGAATGGTGCTGCGCCTGCGTCCGCCCGTGCCTGCAGACGGTGGCCACGCCGCTGCTGTGCATGTCGGCCAAGGACGACCCGATCATTGACCCCAAGCTGCTGCGGCACGCGGAGGAGGCCGCCAGCACCAACCCCAACGTGAGCCGGCTGGACAACAATGCACTGCACTTGCGCGAGCGTGGTAGCATTGTGGCACAATGATATGACACGTGTGCCCCACGACTGTGTTTGTCGTTGGCGCGTTGGAGCATCACTACGTGAGGAGTGAACGTTTTGCTCTTGGGTTTCACGCGTTGCCTTGCTCTTCCGCCTCGCAGGTCATCCTGGCCGTCACCGAGCGCGGCGGACACCTGGGCTGGATGCGCGGCTGGCGCGGCCGCAGCTGGATGATGGAGGTGGTGAGTTGGCGTTACCTAGGTGTCGCAGCCATGATGATGCAGCTTGCCTAACGCGGGTGTCGCCTTTCATACATGAGGGTACTCTGTATGAATGTCTCCGGCATAAAATCGTGACCGGCCGGCTGTCTCCTGGTTTGTCTCTTTACGCAGATCATCCAGTACGTGGAGGCGATCGTCGCGACGCAGGCGCACCAGCCAAAGGAAAATGTCGCCCCCGTGAAGAGTGAGCAGCCGCAGCCGCAGGGCGCAGCTTCACCGTCTGCCCTCGAGCGCAGCCCGCAGCGCAGCGGCAGCCTGCCGGAGACTGCCGAAGTGCCCAAGTCGTTGGGGGCTGCAAGCGACGCCGCCGCCACCGCCACTGTTGCCATCTTAGCGAGCGCCGCTGCTGCAGTGCGGGCAGCCCCCGACCAGGCTCCGGACGCGGCGATGCAGGTAGCGGCGGAGCCGCTGCCGCAGGAGAAGGACGCCATCTCAGAGACTGATCGCACGGGTGCACCTGATGCAGGGTCAAGCGCTGCCGCCGGGGACAACAGCCCCCGCGCAGGCGGCCCTGCTGCAGGCGCCGAGGAGGGTGCGCCGGCTGGTGGTCTGGGTGCCGTGCTGGCGGCGTTGTCTGGTGGTATGGGGCACCGGCGCAGCGGCTCCACTAGCAGCACTGCTGCGGGAGCAAGCACCGCTGCGGCCTCGGGGCACGCCGAGCAGGGCGGCGACAAGAAAGCGCTGAATAGGGCGCAGCAGGAGCGTGGTCTGGGCTTGGGCGAAGTCGTGGTGCAGCTTGATGAGTAATTTATCAGCTACTGCATACCGTGCATTGTTTCTGTGTTTGAGGAGTATCAAGTCTAGTTTGTCGGCATCGGCATGGCTTCTTGGCAGCAAATCGACACTATGGTCGCTTGTGATGATGCGTCGGACATACGGTAGCTGTGCACTGCTTGCAGCACATGACATGACCACATTGTGCTCCTGCTGTGGGGCCCACTGCGTCTCGCACCATCTTAAGTGAACGTCAAAGAGGGATAAGGCGCACGTGAGCAGATTCCTACAGTCCAACCTTGAGAGCATGGAAACTAACCCCACCACGTCTGGCACGTATCCTTCATGGCACTGCAGCTTAACGGGGCCTGCGTCTCCCTGTGCAGTGGCTAACATTTCGGCCACCATTTTGTGCGTTCTGGAGTTTTCGGCGACTGGGTCATTATGTTTGTACGTTTTATACGCCCAGCAAAGGCTTCGAAAGGCGTTTGGATTGCTAGACGACACAATGCGTACGACACTGGGTGCACCGCGCGCGTACACACGCTTGCATCATCGAGAGGCTGTGTTTGGAAGTATGGCAAGCGCCAGCTTTTGCAACATGTATTCTTTCCAGTTAATCCCCCGTCTTTTAGGATTGGTTTGTACATAAGGTGTTGAGAATGCAGGAACGAGGAATACGGTAGCAACAGCGGACTGAAATGGACTAGGCAGCTGGTTGCAGAGATACGGGATGCAGCTAGATGGTTTCGACGAAGGCTTTGCGGTTGATCGGGTTTGTGTTCCAGGTTGGCACTTGTTATTTTGACCTGGGGACTCATCTTTACTCCTTGTATGGGCCTACAACCGCGCTCACCGCGTATGTGAAGAAGCCGCCAGGAGGATTGCACCAGGCAGCGCATGGCATGCAGGAGCCCGGAGCGCGGGGCCTGTGGTGGCACCCACACCGGCGCCCAGCCAGGCTTGCGGGTGTGCTGGCGGCCTAGACCGGGGCCTACCGGGTCTGGCGGTCCATGTAACACGGCAATAGACAGGTCTCGGCCCACTTGCGGCAGAAGCGCGGTACTGGCAGCCTGTTTTGAGAGCGCTTACACGTGCATCTTGACACCCTCCTTGCATGCCTACCTCCTTGCGCTCACACCCCGGCCCGGAGTATGGCGTAGTATGGCAAGGAGCATGCCTGTTGACGGTTGCGACACGCAGGGGCATGCATGTGTGTGTATGTGTATGTCAGCAGTGGTCAAGAGAGCGGGGTGCTGGGTTGCGGGTAAGCTACCGTGCAGACGTTTGGGCCCTGGAGGGTGCTTGCCACCGCGTGCCTGCTGTGGTGCAGTGAGGGCCCCTCAAGTGCGGTTGGTGCCCTGCGCCGTGTCCGCCACTCCCCCTGTGCCAAGCTACACTACATGCCATGCGTACACAGCACTCAGCCAGCCGTAAGTCGCAGCGCCCGGGCCACGCCGTGGCTGGCCGCCCGGCCTCCCCACACGGCCAAGTGCGCGTAGGCGGCGGGCCGAGCGCCTGTGTGGCAACATGCAGCCGTGACGCAGGAACAGCGTAGCCGCTGGCTCTGGAAGTCAGGGCGCGTGCGGCTCTGCGCGGCGTGCTGCCACGGCATGTACAGCAGCGTTTACAGCAAGGAGCAGCGCCAGGAGCGCATTGCTCTCAGCTTCCACGCGCCGTGCGGCGGTGGTTGCACGGGGTGCAAACCTGCCGATCAGTAGCGCCGCGGTACGAGGACGAGGTGCGCAGTCTGTCTTGGCACGTGGATAGCACAGCCTTCCAGTCTGTAGTGCGCCGTCCCGCGAGGTCCCGCGGTACGAGGCTGGTCCGTGTGTACTCTCTCATAGTGGCATGTGGATATAATACATATATGTAAGCCGAGTATAAAGTGTATAACACATAGATAAGAATACACGGTACAAGGTTCTCCATGCCGAAAAGCCAGTTTTGCAGCTGGGAACTGCGACACATTTGACATTTCAGGTCACTTCATTGGTGCCCGAGAGATTGTCGCATACTTACAAGCAGCTGCATGACTTTGACATGTTTACAGTGATAATGGAAACAAAGCTTGGAACTGCGGACGGGGCCCAGTGGTAACGCGGGCGTCTTGAATGTCTAACGCAGCAGCGGTTGAGGCCCCGACCAATGTTGGAGTCTGTCTGCGAATCAGGTTGGTTTTACTGGCATTTGTAGTAAGGCGTCCGGCTTGCAGGGCGTGTAATTGTGGAGTTCCCCACTTCCCGCTAACAGCACGCAACGCGCGATGCCTGCCCCTTAAGTAGTCTCTGCAAATTTGATTGCCTGACAACATCTTAAGCTATTAATTATCGGTCACGAGTGCCTGTGGACTGCCATGCCATTTTCCACGGTCGTAGGCCAGCACTGCGGAGTTCGGCTGACGTAGCTGTTATCAAAGCGGCTCTGTCGCATAACGTAGGGCGCACTGAGCTGGGAGTGGGGCTCGGGTACGGGGGCTGTATAATGGATGTTGCAGCCTCCCGCCGCGTGTGTATCAACAACTTCCGACGTCACCCGACCCGCACCCTCGCAGCCGTTCTTTGCAGACTGGGACGATGTGTCGCTGCAACTGATCAGCGGCGTTCTTGGTAGGTGTCGTGGGTCGAGGTGTCCTCCACGTCGGGGTTGCCGGCTGGAATCCTGTGCGTGGGACAGCAAGCGTGAAGCTCGCATCTCGCCTTCGGTTGCAGGCCACGCCAACGTGGGCAGTGGGGAGCTTCTGATTCAGCGCGGCGAGGTCGTGAGCGGACTGTGAGTACGGCACAAGCGCACTTTATAGGTCCTTACAAGCCCGTGCGCCCTACCCTTTCAAGTTCACCCGTCCCTTGCCTCTGATTTGACACGCAGCCACATTGTGCTGTCCGGCACGTGCGATGTCGCCGTACCACATCCCACCAACCCCCGAGGCCGCGCCGAATACCGCGTGCTCCACGCCGGTGACGTGTGCGGCCTGGAGCCGCTGCTGTCGGACGACCACCGCGCCGCCGCCGGCGTCACCGCGGGCCCTGCAGGCGCGGAGCTGGCGGTGCTGGGGTACAGCTCCTGGGCGGACGTGTGCACGCGCGCGGCGGCGGGAGGGCCGCCCGCAGCCAAGTGGGCCGCCCTGCGCGCCACGCTGCTGTGCACCTTGCTGAGGCAGCATGCCGCTGCGGCGCCGCAGCAGCGCGCTGGCGGCAGCGGCGGCAAGAGCGAGGCGGCGCAGCAGCCAGCGGCGCAGGGTGGGACCGGCGGCGGTCCGGCAGCAGGGCGGGGCTGCGTCAAGTGGGACACGGAGGTGGAGCTGGCGTCAGTTGTGGAGGTGGATGAGGCGGCGGCGGCGGCGGCAGCAGCGGGGGCGGGAGCAGCGGGGGCGGGAGCAGCGGACGCGGAGGGGCCCTACGAGCTGCTGCGGCAGGAGCGGCTGGCTCTGCTGTTGGCGTGCTTCACGGTGAGACCACGACGCTGCGTGGGCACTGGGCCGTCGCTTAACTCGGGCACGGCTCCGTCATATATTTCGGTGCACTGATGCACTTGTTCACATGCAGGATAGCTGCAAGTCAACCCCCGCTTCGCCTGTGCCTTGCTTGATCCAACAGGGCACGTCCCTGTCCGCCATGCCGCATGTAATGCTCCTGGAGGCGGCGCGCGGCTGCATGCTGCGGCCGCTGCAACCCTTCACGCCGCTCTACACCGTGAATGGCGCCCACACCTCCCAGGCCGTGCTGCTGGCTGGCAGCCTGCAGGTGGGTGTGGCAGGGCGCGCGTGCCCTGTCCGAGGTACATGGGCATTGATGTGTAATCGTTCCACGTGTCCGTGGGGCGGGCAAACTGGCAGTCAGGCACATTGCAGGCAGTCCGACCATGCTCAAGCTGTCCCGCCCTCACGCCCGTGCCGTACTGGGCGCCACGCCACGCCACGGCTAGGTGCGGAGCCTGCGGCCCCTGGGGCAGGCCGGCTCACGCGAACCAGCAGCGCGAGCAGCTGTCGGAGCTGGCCCTGCATGCAGCGCTGGCGCAGTGCCCTGCTCTGGGGGCAGCGGCGCGGCGCCGGCAGCACGACTTAGCGCTGGCGGCGCCGCCAGCGGGCTGTCTGATGCCGGTCTGGCCTCCGGGGCTGCTGCCAGCACGACACCTGGCGGCGCAGGTGCAGCGGTGGCAGCGACCGGGGCCGATGGCGAGGGTTGGGGCGAGGCGGCTGTGGGCGAGGAGCTGGAGGAGTTGGAGGAGGTGGACGATGGCGATGACGCCGCAGCCACGACTGCGGGCGAGATGGAGGCAGGCGACGAGGACGCTGTGGACGCTGTTGTGGGGCTGCACGCGGTGGGCGCCGGCGGCGGGAAAGCACAGGCAAGCGTTATGTGTCAGGTGTGGGGTACCACACCTTGTACGCATATGTATCCCTCCATATGGAACGCTCCACACCATTCCTTACATCTGGTGCTAGCTGCCGGGTGCCGCCACCGGCTGGTCCATGCGGTCCGTGATGCAGGTCCCGGCGGAGGAGGCCCAGCGGCGGCTGACGGAGCGCTTTGGGCCGGTGGTGGGCAGCGAGGGCGTGGGCGCGTCGCTGTGTGAGCTGTCATTGGCCGCCATCACGGGGGCCAAGGGCCGGCGCCCGCTGCGCAGGTCCAGCCTGGTGACAGGCGCCACGCCCGCACTAGTTCTGGTGATCCCCGTCGCCGCCCTGCGTCGTGGCTACGGCGCCGCGAGGTCGGCGCTGGTGGCCGCCCGCACGGCCGCTCTGCTGCGGCCGGGGGCCTGGGGCGGGCTGGGTGAGGCGCTGCGGGGCGGCTGCCTGAAACCCGCGGAGCTGTCGGCCCTGGCGCTGGCGGCGGCGCCCGCACGGCTGGCGGCCGGGGCGCTGGTGGCGCGGCAGGGCGCACCTATTGACGCGCTGTACCTTGTGCAGGTGTGTGTGCGTGTGTGCAGTGTGTGTGTGTGTGTGTGTGTGTGTGTGTGTGTGTGTGTGTGTGTGTGTGTGTGTGTGTGTGTGTGTGATCGACGCCGTCACAGCGCTTGGAAGCAATGCGCGGGTGGGAAGAGGCGGTCGCCTGCGTGCCGGCTGCTAGGGTTTGCAAGGCCTGGTGTCCTGATTGTGGATGTACTGCCGAGCATAGCTTCCTTACAACATTGGTCGTTTGCTGCACGGCTCGGTGGCATGCAGGAGGGTGAACTACGGCTGTTGGATGACCCAGATAGCGCCGCACAGCAGCAGCAACATGAGCAGGCAGCCGCTGCAGCGCAACCGCCGGCCTCGGCCTTTGCGCTGGCTGCCGTCAGCAGCAGTGCTTCTAGCGGTGCTGGGCCGTCTGCTGTCCTGTCGTCGCTGCTTGCGGACCCGGTGATTGGCAGTGAGCTGAGCCCCCTGTTTGCGCGTGGGCGTGAAGGCGAAGCGGCAGTGGTCCCAGGCGGCAGCAGCGCAGCGGCGGCAGCCACGGCTGCGGTGACGGCTGCTGTGGCCGTGCTGGGGGGCTCAACCGTGGGTGCCTCGGCATCGCAGGTGCGCACAACGCTTTGGGTTACGTTCTGTCCACGCCTCCCAAGTGTTTCCCATGTAGTACTGCTGATGTCTTGTTCCCTTTGCACATGCAGGTGGCCGCCGCACTGAAGAACCTGCCGTCCATAATGACGGTCAATGCCGGCGGCGTGTTCGGGGCAGGGCTGCTGGGGCACCCGGCCGGTGCTGGGGCCGGGACAACGGGTAGTGGCGCCGGGGGCTCTGGCAGCCTGCCGAAGCTGCTGCCATCTCCCCCCAAGGGGCTGCCGCCAGCCGGCATTCGCGGGGCCAGCATGACAGGCGCCCGGCCCCCAGGCCCAGCGTCGCCACTCCTTCTTGGGCGGACTGGGACTGGTGCAAGCAGCAGTGGCACCAGCCGCACGGCAGACGGCGGCGCCGGAAGCGGGCCGGTGGCCACAGTGTCCTTGTCAGGTGCTGCGCCCGGCAGTCCCTCCCTGGTGCCGCATCCGCCCAGCCTGGGGCGGACCTCGGGCAGGTCAGCAGCGGAGGCCGCGGCGCTTCTGCAGAAGTCGGCCTCCCTCAAAGCCATTCCCACTCTTCGGCGATCAGCCTCCATCTCTATGCCGGAGGCGCCAGGAACGGATGCAGGGCCTGCCGTTGGTGCAGCACACGCCTCTCGGGCACAGCAAGGCTCCGCGGCTACCGTAGCGCTGTCGTCCTCAGCAGCAGCAGCGTCACAACAGAACACAGGCGGCTCCGCCGGGGGCGCGGCGACGATTGTGAAGGTGCAGCAGGGCCGCTTCCCCGCCACAGCTGTGGCGGCGGGCGCGGTGCGGCTGCTGGTGCTGCCGCGTGAGGCGATAGTGCGGCTGGCGCCGGTGCTCGGGCCGCTGCTGATGGAGCTGGCATCGCAGCATCTGGAGGTGCTGGAGAGGCGGAGAGCGGAGGCGCAGGTGCGCCTGGTGCGGGATTAGCCAATACGGTCGAGTACGTGTACGGTTTCCCCGGGTTGTGCTCAAGGCAGGGCTCAACTGCTGCAACTGGGGCGTACGCCTTACATCGCCGCTCCTCCCCATGTTCCGTCTGTGCTGTTGCAGGACATGCACGCCAAGCTGCCGCAGGTGATCTCCGTGGAGGGGCTGCCGGCGGCGCCGGTGGTCCGCGACCCCTACGCGGTGACGCGTCGGCGCGCGGCGGAGCGCAAGGCGGCGGTGGACGCGCTCATGCACGACGGCGCCCCTGTGGTGCGGCCGCCCGAGGTGCTGCCGCCAGAGCAGATGCTGGCGCGGCCGTCGCTGCTGCTGGAGCGCATGGGCTTCAAGGTGCGGGCGCGTACGGGCTTTGCGATTTGGAGGGTGGATGAGCATGTGGGTGAATGCCTGGCTGCGCGTTTCTGCATGCCTCTTCGCAAAGCGGCGAGATGATGATGATGAAAGGTGCGTATGCTTGTTAAGTTTGTGAGGGCCAACTGCAGCTGCCATCCTCGTGCAGCAGCCGCTAACCAGGAACATGTCGCTTCCTGGGCGCGCCTATCGCTGCTTGGCCCAGGTGCCCAAGATCCGAGGCCTGACGTCGGGCACTGCTTCCGGCGGCGAGTCGGAGCCGGCCAGTGGTGAGCCCAGCCCTAGTGGCCAGCTGGTGGCGAGAGCCGGCAGCATTAGCGGCGCCCTGGGTGCCGCAGGCGGTGGTGGCGGGCTGGAGCTGCCGCTGGCCCATGCAGGGTCGCGGGGCAGTAGTGCGGGCATAGGCGGCAGCCCGCACAGCCCGCACACGCAGTACCGCAGCCGCCTCAGCGGCAGTGGCGTGCCGGGCGCACCCGGCGTGCTGGGCAGCATGCATCTCGTGCCGGGGCCTCCGCAGGCGTCATCACCCAGCATGCGCTACTCGACAGCGGGCGCGGGGCCGGGCGCGGCCGGCGTGCACCTGCCCCGAGTGCACGCTGCGGCCTCCGCCGGCGGCCTCGACAACGCCTTCCTTTACCACGGGCTCCACGTGCCACAGACTTCCTTTAGCAGCCAGAGCCTCGGAGGCAGCAAACAACATCACGCGCAGCTGCACGGGGCCCCTGGGAAACGAAGCCTTGGCGGCGGCGACGGCCCGTCCACTGCGCCTGGCTCTCCGTCCGCCGGCCTGCCGCGACTGCGTGTCAGCGCCTCGGGGGTGCACGACTCCCCCTTGCGCCAACGCCTGACAAATGCAGGGCTGATGGACACTGGAACGCCGGGGACTGCATCACCGGTTGCCCGGTACTCGTCAACCGGGGTCGCTCCGCACCCTAGCGGCGGCGGCGGCGGCGCACCTGCAGCAGCACTGCTTGCGGCGGCTCTGGGGTTGACGGGCGGTGCTGGCGGTGCTGGTGGGGGCAGTGGCGTGGCAAGCCGCGCCCACAGCTTCAGCACTCCAGGGCTGCCGCCGCACCTGATGCCGCAGCAGCTTGGCAGCCCCGTGACTGGCGGCAGCAGTCACCTTCCCGCGCCCGTGTCTCCCTTGCGGATGCTCGGGAGCGTGGGAAGCGGTGGTGCGGCCGCGGGAGGTGGTGTCGGTGTGGCGGGTGGCAGCGGTTCTGTGCCCTGTAGTCCGTCTGACAGAGGCGCACCCAGGGCACATGCTTCACCTTTATGCGCCGCTGATGCGCTCGGGCACCGGGCCCAGGCGGCAGCCGGGGCAGATGGTGCTCGCTTCCCAGCTGTGACCAGTGCAAGCTCATGCAGCAGCAGCCCGCCGCTAGCCCCGCAGCCTCCAGCAGGTGCCGCCACGTCATCTGGGAAAGCCGTCACGGCTGGCGCCTGTGACGCAGCTGCCAAGGAGGCTACGGCTGCAAAAGGAGCGGCGGCAGCCGCGGAGGCCGCGGCATGGATAAGCCAGCTTGACGGGGGTCGGCGCAGTGACAGCGGGTTGCTGTGGCGGACAGCCGTGGTTGCGCCTGCCGCGGCAACCTCAACGCGTGGGGCGGGTAGAGGCACGCCCCACGGTGGGGCGGCCGAGCTGGCCGCGGCGCTGGCTGTGCTGCGAGGCAGCGGAGGGGGAAGCGGGGCTGCACGAAAGGGCTAGCTTGCATGGTGTGGTGAGCACGCTCTGAAAATAAAGGTGGAGGGGGTACACGCGTGGGGTACACGCACATTCGGGTGCATTGCCACCGCCCCGCTGTGGTTATGAGGACTGGGCGTGGGACCGTGGGCCATTCGGCGGATCCGTGTGGCCGGTGTAAGATGACGACCGAGGCTGCCATGTGCGTCAAAAGCCCATCGAGCAAGTCCATCCACCAATTCGTGGTTACGTAGTTGTTTTAGGAGGTTGCGTATGCGCCCAACCCAGTCAAGCTGCTTCAGCCATATGTACGATCTGCAATCCCTGCCTGCAAGCGCACCATCACCCCAGATAGCCGTAAGAATCGGTAAACATTCGTTACATCCGTTACATCCGGAACCCCCAGTCCGTGTCGTTCGGAGCTGCGGCACCCTCACTTGCACACCGTTAGCCACCTGCGCGATCATGCCCGCCCCAGTCCCACCCCACTTCCGTATAATCAGTAACTTCATAACCCCGAGCTCAATCTCAATCCCCCGTACAGAACGTGTATGGGGGGGACCCAGTTGACGGATCGGCAGCGCAAATAAGCGACCCTCGGCGCCACAGGCAATAGCAACACAACTAAGCGTGTACGACACGTACGCTCGCACACTGTCGGCGCTCTCGCCTACACCTTTCCTCAGCCCATATCACATCAGTAGCTGTATCTCCCTCAAGAGGATCCAGTATACCGGTAACATGACCCCATGAGCTCCGCAACTAATCAGTTTGCTTGGCTTACGCAGCTTGTGCCCCGTAACGTTTTGTCCCAGGTAGCCAGCGCATGCCAGAATGAGGCACGCACACGGGCAGCACGCCTCACACATTTACACTGCACTCAGGGAACCACACGCTCCACGCTTCGTCGCCACTGCAGCCGCCGCCACGGCCGCCGCCGCCGCTTCTGCTGCGGCTCCTGGTGGCTAGCCTCCCCCACCTCCTCTCCCTCCCCCTCCCCCTCCTCTCCCTCCTCCCCCTCCCCCCCCTCCCCCTCCTCCCCCTCCCCCTCCTCTCCCTCCTCCCCCTCCCGCTTCCCCTCCTCCTCCCCATCCACCGGCCGCACGCGCCGGTACACTCGCATGTCGTCGCGGATACGGGGCCACTGGGGCAGCGGCACATAGCGCACCTGCCGCCACTCGGGGTGCTCCTCCGTGTTCAGCTCCCACGTGCAGCCCATGTCCGTCTCCCCCACAGCCACCACCGTGTCACCGCGGTAGGCAGCCAGGCTGGCCTCGCCCACAGCCGACGACACCCAGCACATCAGCAGCGCGCGGTCGGGGCAGCCGCCGTGCCGGGCCAGGAACTCGGGCCCGTCGCACTCCTGTGTGCGTGCGTGTGCGCGCATGCGTGCGTGCGTGGGTGCGTGGCCGCGACTGCTTGTGCGTGTCAGGCATGCGCGGGGGACATATACACACAGCGGTGGTAGTGTTTGGAAGTGGTGAATAGGTGAAGGAACTCGCGAGTTTGAGGTTCATTTCTACTACGTACGTATTTTCCCAGCTTCCCATATGCATGCCATTCACTTTCCCAGTTGCATGTATGCCCCCACGCGCTCTCGGTCCTCTCCTCACTTCCCACAGCCCTCGTAACCCCCCTCACACACACCCACACCCACACTACGCACACGTGCACGCGCCTGCATTTCTGGGAAGTACCGCTTGGCTCCGATGATGAAGGGCAGAGCCTCGCGTGCCGCCGGCGAGTCCTGGAAGAACATCTCCCCGCCTGTGTCCACCGCCACAACGTCCACGCCGCGCCGTGACAGCAGCCACGCCCAGTAGCCGGTGCCGGCACCCACCTCCACCACCCGGCCCCCCGACTCCTGCGCAATCACGTCCAGAGCCTCGGCTGAGGGCACGGCGTAGGCGTAGTCGCGTATGGCCACTCTGCGCATGTACATCGTGCCCTCCTTCTCGTGCTCGTTGTCTTGGCGGGTGTATTCAGGGTCGAAGAAGGCGAAGCGGTCGTTCAGGAAGCGCGCGTCGCGCGCCCACGCCTCCCAGAGGCGCAGCAGTGCGTTGTCGGGGTCGTGCGGCTGCGTGAGCCGAGCGAACAGCGCATCGCGCTTGATACGCCGCTGCTGGCCGTCATCATCGGGAGCCTCCTGTAGTCGTTCGTTCGTTGTTGTTTGTGGGCGTGGGCGGGTGTCGGGGAGCGAGGTGGGCAACTAACAGGGACAGGGTGCACGGCGATGTCGGAGCTGTCCATGCATCAGCGCCAGCGCCCTAGCGCAAGAGATCTTGTTCTATCACCTAGCAGCAGCAGAACATGCAAACCCGATCCACGAGCTGCGTGGGCCGCGCACCTGGTCCTCGCTGCTGGCCGCGCTGCAGGCGATGCCGCGCCTCTGCGGCTGCAGCTCATCAGTTGCATGTGTGCTGCGGAGGGCGCCTCCAGTTGGCCTGGCGACACGGCTGCTCAAGCGTGCCAGCAGCGGAACAGCAACAGGTTCGAGAGCGAGGCCAGCAGGTGAGCCCGCTATGCGCTGACAGCGCAGCATCTGTTTCAGCATGTCGGGTACCTTTGCCGATACACACTGTCGTAATGCGCGTAGCGGGGCGATCCGAAACAACGCGAAGCGGACGAAACGCGGCTCGGTTGTTCCTCAGGCGTACTTCCAAGCCATGAACACAAACTATACAAGCAGAATTAATTCGTGCCTGGTGAATATCCTCGCGGGCTTTCAAGGCCGCGCCCTTACTTGGCCGTGTCGTGTAGGATCGCGGCATTGGTTTGCACCGAATCGCGGCAAGGCCGCAGCAGGATGGTCGCGCGATGCGTGTTCAAGGGGCCTCAATGAGCAAGCGGGTTCTATTACATGCGGCGGGAACTGGCGGGACTCACAATTCAGCAGCTCCTGCGGTCAGGTCACCCCTTGCTTGCTCGACCGCCTCACGCTCGCGCTACGGCCCCGCTCGCAGCCCCACGTGCGGAGCCACCAGGGCCAGCCAAGCCCGCATGTATCGTGCCAACCAAGCTGGCTCTCCCGGACACACAGGCACCTCGCCGCCCGGCCACCGCACGCCGGCCGGCCCCACCACTGCCCAATCCCGTGCCGTGCCACCGCCTGCCTCACCATCTGCGCCAGCGCTGATGCCACCGCGGCTCCGTCCTGCTACACCAGACTGCCCCATGCCACCTTCGGCAACCTGCGCTCGGGTCGCTTGCAGCGGTTGTGCCGCCCCGGCCTGTGACTGCGCCACGGCCATCGCCGTCAGCAAGTCATCCACATCAGGGATGGCCGTCTCCTCATTGCCCTGCTCGCCTCTGCACCCGCCGCCATCCCCCGCGCCAGCACCGCCGCCCCCCGCGCCACCGCCCTCTACGGCCACTCGACGTCCGCCTGCAGCCCCCGGGCCCGCTCCCGTCCGTACTGCTCCGGACTTTGTTGCCATTGCACCAGCTGCTGCACCACCCGAGCACTGCTCCACGGCGGTAGCCTCTACAGCTGCCGCTCCTGCAACCGCTGCCACGGCCGCGGCAGCAGCCTCCTCCTCCGCGCCATCCTCAGCTGCTGCTGCTGCTACGAGCGCCGCGCCACCCAGCTCTAGCGCCAGCGCCAGCGCCACCCCGGTGTTGCAGGGGTGCAGCGCTAGCCAGCACGGGCCCGGCAGCAGCGGGTGCTCCTGCGGCGGCGGAGGGATACCCTAAGGCACGATGTACTGCAGGCGCCCCTCACTCCCTGGGCTGCCAGGGTCGCAGGCCGAGCTTGGCGCGCTCCGTGCCGCACAAATGCAGCTGCTTCCCCAACGCGAACGCGAGCACCAACGCGAGCGCCGCACTGCGACAAAGTTGGGCCGCTGTACCATCCCTCCCTCGTCCCCCTCCCTCCTCCTAGCCCTTGAGCCCCGCACCTGCAGGCCCACGAAGCCCACCAGCTGCTCCGGCCGCTGAGGCCAGCTGGGGAACAGCGCTGCCACCGCGTCCGGTGCCAGCGGCAGGCCCGTGTCTGCAGCGGCAGCAGCAGCACCACACCGCACACATGCACATCAGCACCTGGGGGTGACGGGTCAGAGCAGATGCTGCTGTTGCAATCGGGCTGCCGTGCGAAGCACAGCGGACCTGAGAAGTGCGTGTTGCGAGAGTGCTGGCATTGAGGCCCATGCGCAGGAGCCACAGCAGCGGCTGCTCCCTATCGTACAGCGCGAGCGGCGGCGGAGAGCCACACGCACGGTGCTGCAGCAGTGTGTGCAAACAGGTGGTGCTTTCAGTACTCACCCAGCGACACGGCTCGGAGGTGCATGACGGGCACCTGGTAGGAGTGGCTGTAGCAGATGTGGTAGTCGAGCAGCGCCGGGGCGGCAGCGGCTCCGTGTGTGCCGCTGGGTGGCTGCGGGCAACACAACACGCCGCACCGGTGCAGGTCAGCGCGCGCGCTTATGCGGTAGCTGCCAGTTGACGGCCCAAATCACCATCACGGATGACAGCGGCCACACCGTACCTTTTCCAAGGGCACCGCCTCCAGAGCAAGATAGGGGCCCTGTCGAGGGGATGGTGGCAGACCAAGGCGTGTTGGGATGGCGCGGGGTAGCCAGCAAGGAGGCCTTGACGCCCAGCCGCTCAGTTCGCTCATCGTTCGCCCCGCGCTCACCATCTGGGTCTCTCGTAGCTGCCAGGGGTGTAAGTTATCCGTCTCCCGCAGAGCTTGCAGAGCTTGCCGCCAAGACGCAGCTGCCAACATCCTACTTTGCTTTCGCTCACTGAAGTTACGACACGCGAGTATAAACACAAATGAAATTCGCGACGAAATGTTACTATGTACAGGTGAACCCGCAGACGCGGGAGTTGAGGACGCTTTAGAGCCAGCCGACGGCCTCAAAAATGGGCCTCGTCGCCTCAAACCGAGAGGCAATAAAGCCCACAATGAGCGTCAAAAGCGCGTCGAACACCAGCCACTTAATCCAGGGGCCAAACTCCTGCGCGGCGGCAATTTTGGCGGGTCGCTGGTCACTTCGCGGCTCGAGCAGGCGCGCGCGTGTCTACTGAAGCATACCTCTAGGAGATCCTCGATGAAGGTCCACACGCGCCGGCGCAGCTTATAGAGCCACGCGGGGTAGTTCGGCCGCTGCTTGGAGGGCGAGGGGTCGCGCGAGGTGGCCATCGAAGAGAGGTAGTTGCGCGACGTTATACGTAATCTTTATGTTATGCTTTAAAAATATTTGCATGAGAAGCTCGAAGACGAGGAGTTTGGGAGTGCGCCTGGATACCGTACATTGTGCCGAAATGGAAAGCAGGCAGCATGGGTGTGAGCATGGGTCCCCACCAGTGCTGTGGCGGTATGTCCTCGGCGTGCCCTCGGCGTGCCGCATGTGCGGAGACTGCGGGACCCCTTGACGGGAGTATTTATCAGATGTTGCGGTCCATTGTTTACATAGACACTCCGTGCTTACATGCCACCGGGGGGAATCCGAAAAGCAATAGATGCAGGTAACCGTTCCCCCGGCCTGCCCCCGACTGACAACTCGACAGTGATGCCACTCATCATTCCCACCGACCTGGTATGCCATGCCAGAACTGCAGAGTGTTGCAATTCACTCGGTTGGCGCTCCCATGCCACGTGTGCAGTCGGCCTCAATAGGCCATTACATATGGACAAGGTGGGCTGAGCCCACACCACCAACCGTCTCGTTCCTCCAGAAATGAACATTGAAATGCACATCTTGAGCACATCGCATTAGACTGCCACTGTGCAAATGCCTACCTACGACCAGAGCCGACACACGGCCTCGCTACCGCATCGCGCGAGCACCTGCTGCTGTCCTATGCACCCTACTGCGGCACAGCACGCAGGCTCGTGCGCTAATCGGGGTGACGCGGCTCTCACACCACAGAATCCGATGTACCCTGTCGCTACCCACCTGCCCGTCGCTTGCGCTACCGGCAAGCCGGCTTCCATTGCAACTGTCTAGGCCATCGAGCCCAGGGATTATAACCTGTGACGAGCCTGGAGGACACACCCGGCTCGGTCCGAATCACACAAGGCGATCACCTGCACTTCATGCATGCACGTGGGTGTGATACCACCTGCAATTCAATCTGCACCCACGTAAGGTCACCATCAAGGTACACCAACCTCGTAACCCACATAAATAACTCACGGCCGAAACCTCTCTCTGCGTCTTCAGCACTCCCCTGGCGGCTCTTCACTCGAAGCAATGTGCCCACGCGAGGCACGCACGCATCTCGCTCGCAGCGTAGACCGTTTAGAAGGACATATACCCCGACCACGCAGCATACATACACACACACACACACACACACACACACACACACATGCACACAACGCACGCACGTCTCAATGCTGGTGGACGCAAGCCCCGTGCATGATTGCGAGAACTGCAGTGCGGCACTATCGGCACGGTCCTCGCACTACATGCACACCGAACATGCAGCGACCAGTCCCGACAGGCCCAGCAGCACACAGCCCATCACTGACTCGGAGACCCCAATACCGCACAACCACACAACGGCGCCCAACAGGGCCTTGACTCATTTCATCTCCGGCTAAAAAGCACGACCACACAGCCGCGCTCAGCACGGGCCTTGACTCATTGCATCTCCGATAACACGACAAGAAAAAAGTGGTTTTCCCTCGCAAGGAAAAAGTGGGGTACGCCCACGCCACGTCTCCCGTCTGAGGCCGCAAGCGTCTACCTCATCTCCCGGACAAATCTCACACGCAACTGCCACACTCGCGTTGCCTCGCCCAACTGACTGCATGACTAGCCGCTCGGCTGGCCAGCCGGCATGGCAGTATCAGCAGCCCACGCTAGCGGGGCGTCGCTGGCGCCGGGGAGCGCGGCGGCAGGGGCGAGGACGCGTGCTGCGATCGGCCCCGCTGTTCCCCATCCCGCTCCGCGCCAGCCTCCGGTGCAGTGCTGCCAGTGGTGGCTGCCCCAGCATAGCTAAACGCCGCCCCTGCGCCCGACATGGAGCTCAGACGGCTGGGCAACTGATGGGAGCCGCCGCCGGCGCTGCCGGTGCTGGCGCCGCCTGCACCGTGGGCGCCGGAGCCGGAGAGCAGCGCTGCCAGGTGGCGGCCCGCGGCGCCGCGGTTTGAGCCGCCGCCGCCACCATTGCCGCTGGCGCCTCGCTGGTTACCTGTGCCGCCCACCGCGCCACTGGCGGAGCCGCCGCCACCTGACACGCCGCCAGCCGACTCGCCGCCGCCGCCGGGCGGGAAGACGCTACCGAAGGCAGCTGCCGGGAGCACCGCGTCCACCTGGCTGCCGCTCGCGCTGGCGCGGGTCGGCGTGGTGGCGGCCGCGGGGCTGGACGCGGAGGCCGGCGCCGCGCCGTCGGCTGACCCTGTGCCGTAAGGCCGCACCGCCTGCGGCGGCAGCGACGAGCGTGGTGTCAGCGACGGCGACGACGTCCGCTCGCCGGCGGCTGGAAAGCCGCCACTGCCCGCGCCATGGGCCCGCGCCAATGGGCTGCCCATGCCGTAGCCCTCCGCTGCTCCGGCCAGGCTGCGCCGCCGCCCGGGCCCTGTCGTCAGCATCAGCGGCGAGCCGGGGCGGCTGCTGCCGTCACCTCCCATCCGGGGCGCCGGCAGCAACGTCAGCGAGGATGCGCTGCCGCCGCCACCGCCACCGCCGCCGCCGCTGTGCACGCTGGCAGCGCCTGAGGCATTCCCCGGCGTCGTGGCCAGGATGAGGCCCGAGTACGGCAGCGCACGGCGGCTGTGGCCGCCACCGCGGCTGCGGCCGCCGCGGCCACGGCCATGGCTGGACCGGTCGCCACTGCTAGGCCCGGCGCCACCGGCGCTGCTAACGGCACCGTCAGTGTGCGTGCCGCCGGACTCGGCGTTACTCATGCTGGGCTCGGCTGCGCTGCCGCCGCCGCTAGGGCTGTGGGCGGCGCTGCCGCTGGCGGCGGCGCCGCGGCGGTGCTGCCGGTGCGCGTGCGGCGACGTGCCGCCGGACGCGCCCGCCGCCGCCGAGGCCGACACCACGGCGGCGGTGTACGCCGGGTGCATTCCCAGCAGCGACTTGCGGCGGCGGCGGCGCAACACCGCCTCCCGCAGGTCCCGCAGTCCCAGGAAGCCGCCGCTGCCGCCGGAGCGGTGGCTGCGGCCGCCGCTAGACGCGATGCTGCGCGCACCCTCGCCGTCGCTGTTGGCGCCGCTCTGCGCACCCGCGCTGCCCGCCATGCCGCCCCGCAGCGAACCGTCGCCGCCCACGCGCGGCGTGCCTGGCGCCGCCAACAACAGCGCATCGTCTGCCGTCATCCGCCGCCTGCCTCCGCTGGGCAGCGTGCCGGCGAAGGACGTGTTGCCGGTGGTGCCGGAGGCGGAGCCGACGCCCGCGCCACCGCCGGCCATGGTGGTGCCGCTGCCGCCGCCGTTGCTGCCCGCAGCCGCCGCCACGGCGGCGCGCGCCGCGATGGCCTCCGCCGCCAGCAGCATCGCGCTGTCCTGCCGCCGCGGCAGCACCGGCTGGATGGTGGACAACAGCATGGACGAGGCGTTGCTGGTGCGCCGCTGCGCGCCCGCCACCTGCCCCTGCGAGCCGCTGACTGGATGGGCGCCGGCGCCGGCGGCGCCAGCGGCGGCGCCAGCGGCGCCGCCGGCGCCGCCGCCGGCGTCGGGCGAGCCCAGGCCCAGCAGCGCCGACAGCGTGCCGGACTGCAGCCGGCCGCTGCCGCCGCCCAGGCGCGACACGGCCTTGGCCAGGCGCGGCAGCAGCTCGCCGGACACACGCGACGACATGGACATGACGGAGGGCGAGTGGATGGGGGCGGAGGCGAGGCCGCCGCTGCTGGCTCCGCCGCCCAGGCCGCCGGTGGCGACGGACAGGCCGCCCAGGGTGCTGGCGCGCGAGCGCATGAGGCGCTTGGAGGCCAGGCGGGGGCCGCTGGCCAGTGCGCGGCTGCGGTCCACCTTGCGTAGCAGGTCGATCTTGATGCGCATCAGCCGCACAAACACCTGCGGGGAGGTACCGTATGGCAGGAAAGTGGGTTTGGGCCGGGTGAGGTAACGGGAATGAGGCCGGGGCGAGGGCCGCGCTCGACCACACTCGCTGCAGGTGCGCGACCCGCCATCAGCTGCCATGTGCCCTCAAGCCGAGCTCTGCGCTGCCCCTCCCTGCCTCAGGCGGCGAGCCCAATCGGTCATTGTTGAACCCCTGCCGGCCTCAGGCCCCGAGCCCCAGCGGCCCCCGCGCCCCACCCGCAGCGTGATGACCATGCGAAGCAGGTCTACGAAGTTGCTGGTCTTGAGGAAGCCCTCCAGTTGCGCGTTGTCGATGAAGTTGTCCAGCACCACCGCAATCACCAGGTTCAGCCTGATGGGTTGGGCAAACAGTGCAAGGAGCAACAGGTCAGCCGGCGCGTCCAGAATGTGTGCGCGGGCGTGCAGTACTGCAGTGCGGCGCGAGGAGGGAAGGAAGGTGGGCCAGACGCCAACACCTCGGGCGGCTGAGCCAGCTCAGACATGCGATCCCAGGGCAGCGATCCCAGCTTCGTGCCTGCCGTGTGGACACGCCACGCCGCCACGCCAGAAAAACCCCAAACTCGCTTGCGCCCCTCCATCCCACGCCCCTCACATGATGAAGGTGGCCAGCAGCACGAAGCTGCAGAAGAAGAACGCCGCGCCCAGCGCCGCCGCGCCCGTGTCGCACTGGTACTGGTTGCCGTTGCAGCCCATGCCCTGGGCCATCAGGTCGCCCCAGCCATCGGCGCTGAACAGCCGGAACTGGGTGGCCATGGCGGCGCCGATGTCGTTGTAGTCGGCGATGGAGCCGGGGTTGTCGAAGGGGCTGCCGTAGCCACCATACATGTTGATGCCGATGATGGCGTATATGTACCTGCGGAGTGCGGGGTGCGGGGGTTGAGGATGGGGGTTGGAGGCGCAAGGGGTGGGTGGTGCGGTCCGTGCGGTGCGGTGCCGGTGACGCTAGCAGGGGGGAGGAGGGGGAGGGGCTGCGGCACGCATTCTCGGGGTCGACAGCGCCGCGCCAAGAACCCGCCTCCCTGTGATGCTAGCCCGGCCGCAGCCACTACCCCCAAGCCCCCATATCCCTTCTTGCAACTCTCCATTCATGGAACTCCACGATTATTGGGGGGGGGGGGGGTTACATTCATGATTAATTAAGGGAGGGTGACTATCCGCCCTAGCTCCCATGCTGCAAACAACTCCTCCCACACACCCACAGCCTCACTCACATTATGAGCAGCAGCAGCGAGCCCACGTTGCCGATGGCGGGTAGCGAGCTGATGAGCGTGTTGAACAACGTGCGCAGGCCCTTGGCGCCGCGTATGAGCTTGAACATGCGGCACACGCGCAGCAGTCGCATGGCTGTCACGATGCCGGTGGCGGCATTGTGGGAGGTGAAGGTGGCCACGATGTCGGGTATGGACACCAGCACGATAAACAGGTCCAGCTTGTTCCAGTTGTCCTGCGGCCAGGCGGGCAGGCGGGCAGGGGGGAATGAAGGGATGCGAGCCTGTGTTTGCGCGGTGCCTGTGTTCTGGGCGGGTGTGAGTGGGCACCGTAGGCCACAGCCGAGCACGTATCACTTCGGACCACTACCAGCACAGCAGCAGCTGCTCATCGGATGATCAGACGGCTCCGCCCTAGCAGCAGCACCTCAACCCGCACGCCTCCTTGCCCCACCCCTCCCCCTCCCCCGCCTCCGCCCTTACCCGCCAGTACTTGGGCCAGCCCAGCGCCGTGATCTTCACGGCCGCCTCGACGGCGAAGATGAGCGTGCACGCCACGTTCACCATGCCCAGCGCCACATCGTAGTCGCGGCTGCTTCCGTCGTACACGGCGGCCATGGCCGCTATGTTGATGCAGATGGTGGCCAGCACCATCTGGTCAAACCAGCGGTGAGAGCCGGTCTGCGAACGAGGGGTGGAGAACAGTGGTGCAAAGAATGGGGGGTGGGCTGCGGGCCGTGTGGGAGGTGAACTGTTGTGGGGGGTTGAGGTGAAAGGGGTGGAGAGGTTGAGGCTGTGTGGTGGAGAGGAGTGTGAGAGGTGGGCGGGTGGTGCGTGAGCAGGTGAGGGCTTGGGGTGGGGGACGAAACGCGCACGCGCGGGGTCGACGCTCACCGCCCAGGCGCAGCGGCGCAGCCAGCCGGAGTCGGGCGGGCAGCCGCCCTTCCACACGTCCTTGCCCACCCGCTCGAACTTGAAGATCTTCATGTACTCCTTGGCCTGCGGGTGGTCGGAGGTGCGTGTGTTGCGTGTGGAGCTGAGTACCGTACTGGTAAACGTGACCGGCGGGGCCAACGGTAACGCGGGGCTGCACTCAGGCCGGACGCTTGGACACCGCTCGCCTGCTCTGCGTGCCACATCGTGCCGACACCCCACGTGCCCCCTCCCGCCTCCCGCCTGCCCCTTCCGCGGCCCCACCTGTTTGGTGACCAGCAGGTCTCCCTCCTCCTCCACCAGGCGCGTGTAGTGGTCGATGATGACGGACACAAGCACGTTGACCCAGAAGAAGGAGCCCAGGAACACGAACGCGATGACGTACAGCCCCATCCAGGGCGCCGCGTTCAGCTGCGGCACCTCGTCGTACCCCACCGCGTCCATGCAGCTCCACGCCACCTCCATGAAGCCGTCCAGCGTCACCACCGTGAACAGCGTCAGCAGCGCGCGCCCCAGGTGGTCGAAGTTGCGCATGGGCGGCCCCCACCAGCGCGCCGCGGTGGAGCCGGGGCCGTCGTCGCACACGTCGTCTTCGGAGCAGGTGAACTCCACGCCCTCCACGCATTCGCTGCGGCTGGACACCAGCGTGCCGTTGATGACGACCTGCGAGGGGCAGGGCAGGGCCGGGCCGGGCAGGGCGGCGCCGGGGAGGTGAGCCCGGGGCTGGTGTGGCGCTCGTGCTGGGGGAGGGGGGTATGTACGGCCGTGCAGGAGTATGTAGGCAACTCCCCAACGCGGCTTAGCGTACTGTGGTGAACACTCATTGCCTTCAGACGGCACCCCAGGCCAAGCAGCCAGCACACAGGCGGCGCGCACCTGGTTGCAGATGCTGAAGCGGCCGGCGAAGAGCTGCACGCCCAGGATGCCGAAGATGGCGAACATGAACGCACCGAACGCCACCACCTCCGCCAGCGTCGGCAGCGACCGGATCAGCGTCTCCACAACTAGCCGCATGCCGCGCCACCTGCGCCACCGCCACCACACCAAATGCGAGCGCGAGTTCTTCAAGTGCGAGCAGGAGTGAGCGTGATGCATTGTGATGCGTGGAACAAAGCAGCAGGTGCGGTAGTCACACAGCGCCGCCGCATGCCGTATCCTCTGTGAGCGTGGTGTGGGCGATGTGCCTGCTCACCTCTTCACCAGCCGCAGCGGCCGCAGCGCGCGCACCAACCGCACCGCCTTGAGCGCGCCTGCGCCGGCGCCGCTGATGCCCACGCTGAGCAGGGAGGTGAGCACGATGAACCCGTCCAGCACGTCCCAGCCGTTGCGCAGGTAGGCGTGCGGGTGCAGCACCACGCCCTTGGCCACCAGCTTGATGCACATCTCCAGCGTGAAGATGGACTGCGGGTGGCGGTGGGGACGGGGGCGAGGGCAGTGCAGGTTAACTGAAGGTAGGAAAGTGGTGTTTACGTGATAGTGATAGAGCAACGCTGGGTAGCAGCAATGGCAGGTGCACAGGGGAGCGGTGAGGGGGCTCCGTTTCGGTGTGGTCCCAGCATCCCGGGACGAGCAGGGTCGTCCTGCCGGTGCCGCACACGCAGCATGCCGTACTGCAAAACACAGCCCCCCACCCCACCCCACCCCTCCCCACCCTGCTGGCCGGCTGGCTGGCTGCTCACCGTGAATATGATGTCCAGTATTGCGACGGCGTGCCCCAATGGTGAGCTCTTGTCCAGACGGGGCGTGTCGATGGCGAGGGTGGCGGAGGAGGCCAGGATGACCACCAGCATGACGTTCTGCGGAGCGAGGAGTGAGGGCGGTGGTGGCGCCGCCGCCGGTAAGGGGCAGATCATGTAAGCGGGACACAATGGAAGCATAAGCTGGGCCCGAGTCCCACTTCTGGCCGTCGCTGTACCCGCCGGACTCCCACGTATTCATGTATACTTGTCACTGGGTTCCGTATGGTGGAATTAGCCCCCCCCCCCAACACACTTGACGCCCCCCCCCCACCACTCACGTCGAACCACCGGTGGTTGATGAGCACCGCCGCCGCGATGCGCAGCGGGTGGTAGGGCCGCAGCGCGAAGAATGCCGAGTACCGCAGGTACGGCGCCTCGTCCTCCTGGTCGTCGAACAGGTCGCTGCCGTACTCGCCGCCGTCGACCGCGTCGTCGTACCCCTCCTCCTCGTCGCCGCCGCCCACGCCGTCGCCGCCGCCGTGCTTGCCGTACTCGCCCATCTGGTCCCGCTCCTCGTCCGCCAGCGCCACGTCATCATCCTCGTCCAGCCCGCCATCGTCGTGGTGGTGCTGGTGGTGGTGGTGGCTCGGGTGGAGGCGCACGCTCAGCAGCGCGCCCGCCGCGTCCTCCACGTCTGTCAACCCGCCGCCCAAGCCGTCGCCCAGCTCGTCGTCATCGTCGTCGTGGCCGCGGCCGCGGCCGGGGTTGCTGGGGTCCACCAGCCGCGGCTCGTGCTGCGGGCTGCCGCTGCTGCCAAGGTAGGGCGGCAGCGGCGGCAGCGGCGGCGGCGCGGAGGCGGCGGCGGCGGCGTCCTTGGCGCCGGACGGCTCGGGGCCGGTGCTGACGCGTGCGACAAGGCGGCGGCGCGCAATGCTCGAGTCCTCGGCGTGGGACCGCATGGCGCCTGTGATGTCCAGATCGCTGTGGTCGGTGGCGGCGGGGCTGTCGGCGGCGGGTGCGCCAGCTGAGCCGCCGCCGCCGCCGCCGCCACCACGGCCGCTGGCGCTTCCGATGGCAGCGGCGCTGCCGCCGCCACCTAGCGCTAGCAGGTCCGGCAACTGCGGCGCGCTCAGCGGCAGCGGCGGGGCCGCGACACCAGGCATGCCGAGAGCGCCGCGGCGGAGGGGCGACGTGGGCGCGCCGGTGCCGGCAGTGCTGCCGCGGCGGCTGCTGCTCCCAGGTGTGCTGATGCGGCCGCCGCTAAGAAGCCGTGCGGCCGCGGCCGCGGCCACCATCACGAAGCTGGTGGACCGTGACGCGCCGCCGACGATGCCACCGCCGGCAGCGTGCGCGGCGGCAGCGGCAGCGGTGGGGCTGGTGAGCACGCCGTACGACGAATCGCCGCGAGCCTGGCCCACCGAGTTGGCGTTAAGCTGTGCGGCGCTGCCGCGGCGGCGGCGGGTGTTTTGGCGGGAGACCTGGCGCGAGGCTGGGGCCATGGGCACCCGCTGGCGAGTGGCGCTGAGGATGGGGTCACGCCCCACGGCCAGTTGCATGGGCGCTGTGGGAGGGGTTGGATGGATGGTGTTAACTTGCAGGACGTACAGTACGTCAGCACATACCTCATCGCGACAGGACTGTGCCCCCACGGAAAGCTTCTTACAGGCGCCGTGCACAACTCACCATAAAGAGCTGCCTCCATCTCCGCCGCGTCGCGCGGCCCGCCGGCGGCACGTGCGCGCGCCACGTCCCTGGGCGTCCACGTGTCGGTGGCCACGGCAGCAGTACGCCGGCCCGGGCTCAGCGTGCGGCTGCCATGGCTGGTGTAGTGGTCCCGGTCGGTCCGGCGGCGGCTGCTGACGGTGCGAAGCGGTGGCGGACGGCGGCTGCCAGCGCCCGGGGGTGCGTTGCCGCGGCGGCCGGGGCCGCCGCCACCGCCGGCGCCACCGGTGTTGCCCGGTGCGCTGACGCGCGGGGTGCTGGTCGTGCCCGTGCCCTGGCCGCTGCCCAAACCTCCGTAGCCGCTGTAGCCGCTGTTATTTGTGCCGTACATGCTGTTGTTGCCGTAGCCGCTGTTGCCGTACGAGCTGTACGCTGCAGGAGCGCCACCGCCGGGAAGCGGCCCCGCGCTCGCGGCGCCGGTGTTTGCCAGCGGCCCCAGCGGGGAGCCGCCGCGTGGCGAGCGCGGCGCATCGTGTGCGGAGCCCGGGCCCTGTCGGTGTCCGCCGTGGCCGTCCAGGACCTGGAGCCGAGGCGGCAGGAAGCCGCGCCGGGGTCCGGTGGCGGCGGCGGCGGCGGCGGCTGCACTGCTGCTGCCGGTGATGCCGCCGCTGCCGTAGATGCTGCCGCCGCTGCTGTGGACGGCGTGCTCAGCAAAGCCGCCGCCGCCGGCCGCCGCTCCTGCTGAACGGTCCTTGGCCGTCGAGCCGAAGCCCGGGGCGGAGCCCATGGCGGCACTTGCCTGCATAGCTGCGGCGCCCGGGCCCGGCACCGCGGTGACGGAGTGGGCGGGCGGCGTGATGGTGAGGTCGGTGTTGAAGCCGCTCAGGCGGGTGAAGGGCGTGGCGATGGGCGAGCCGCCGCTGGCGAGCCCGGGCGAGTCAAGGGTCGCCGGCGCGGCGACGGACCCGGGCACAGAAGTGCGGGAGAGGTGCGGTGCTGGCGAGCCGCCGCCGGGAAGGCTGTCTGACTCGTCGTCGACACGGCTCTCGCAGACCGGGCCCGGCGCGCCACCCCGCCGTGCAGCCGCGGGCCCCGGGCCCTCCTGCGGTTGCTGCACTTGTGCCGGCGGCTCTGCCCCTGCGGCCTCGGTCCTGCGGCGCAGTGCGGACACCAGCAGGCCGCGAAGCAGGTGCTGCACGGCCGCGCTGCGGGCGGAGGCGCCGCCAGCGGCAGCGCCTCCTTCTCCAGTGGCAGGGCCATGCGGCAGCGGCAGGCGCGCCACACGCTCGGCCCAGCCCCTAGCGCCGCCGCCAGCAGCGGGTGCTGCAGTAGGACCAGCGCCGGAGACAGGAACGCCCGCTGCTGCTGGGCCGCGCAGCTCAGCAGTTGTGTTTACGCCGGCATGGGTCCCGCTGGCCAGCGGACCGCCAGTTTCATGGGACGCCGACGCACTAGCAATGCCTAGGCTGCTAGCGGCACCGTCCTGCGCTCCGCCCGCGCCAATGCCGGCATGCTGTGTGGCGGCCGGCGGCATGGGCAGCAGCACGGTGCCGAAGCTGCTCACGCTGCTGGCCAGCGACCCGTGCGGCGGCACCCCCGTCGAGTAGGCAGGGCTATGCAAGCTGCCGCCGCCATGAGCGCTCGCGCTTGCACTCAAGAGCGCGCTCCCTCGCATGCTGATGCGAGCTGTGCCCAGCGCCCTTGCGCACGTGCCGCTGTCGCTTGCGGTTGCTCCTTCCGTGCCGGGAGGCGCCGGTGCCAGCTGCACCGCCCCCGCAGTTACAATGTTCACATCCAAGGTCTCCCCGTCCACACCATCAATGGCGCCGACCCCGGCGGCGGTGGCGCCGACGCTCCGCTGGCCATGACCACTGCTGCCACTACCCGGCTGCCGCGGCAGCACCGAAGCCAATGCAACCTCGGTGGCCTCAGCCACAGGGCCGCTCGGTTGCGATGGCGAAGGCTGGCGCACGAAGTGTCTTGCCTGCTGGTTGTGCTGCTGCTCGCCGGGCAAGGAAGCAACTGATGGCGAGGCGGGAGCGAGCCCCGAGGGCGCCTCCAGCTCTGCACGCAACATTCCCTCCACCCGCACCGACAGCGAGGCCGTGGGCGGCAGCCCAGGCACCGGCGGCTTGCCACCGCGAGCCCGCAGCGGCGACTCCGCTGAGTCTGCGGCTCCTCGGCGCGCCGCTAGAGCGGTAGCAGCCGCTGCCATGAGTGCCATGGCCCGCAACTTCTCCGCGGGCGGCGCGGCTGTGGCTTCGTGGCCGTTGGTGGGCGCTGCCCCCGCGCCAGTGCCTGCGCCTTCCGCGGCGCCGCCCCGTGGCGCAGGCGCCTCCCAGGCCGGCGGCCCAGTTTCGGGGCTCCTGCCGGATAGGCTCTTGGCGAATGGAGACGGCGCTAGCGCAGAGGGGGAGAGCTGCGAGGCTGGTGCCATTCCGGAGCCGCTGCCCTGTTGTGCTTCGTGCCCTGCTGCTGCACCGGCGCCACCTGCCGAATGGCCGCGAGCTGCAGCGCCATTGATTGTGGCCCCATCTCGCGATGGGCCACCGCCGCCCGCAAGCACTGCCGCGACCGCTGCAGCGGTCCTGCCGCCGTTGCCAGCGACACCACCGGATGCCGCGTTCAATGCCGCAGCTGCCACTTCGGCCTCCAGCATAAGCAGTAGCTGGTCGCTGGGCAGCGGTGTGGGGTCAGTGGCAGCAGTGGCAGCGGAACGGCCCGAGGGCGACTTGCTATAAAAGCCGGTGCTGTCGACGCCGACGACGCCGCTGCCACCACCCTCCTGCGCCTGCCGCAGCGCCGCCAGCTGGCCCGCCACTGCGGCCGCCGCCGCCAGCTGGGACGCGGGCGGTATGGACTGCACGCTTGCGGTCCGGCTGCCTCCGCCTTGCCCTTCTGCACCACCTCCTGCCGCAGCGACAGCCGCTTCAGCAGGCAGCAGCATGGAAAGCATCGGCAGCTGGCGACTGGTGTGGCTTGTCCGGCTGCTGCCCGCCGACACGCGCGCCAGCGGGTTGCCGAAGAGCGCCACAGGGAAGAGGTCACCGCCGAAAAAGTCGCGCTCCTCAACACCGGTCAGCCTCTCAGGCTCCAGCTCCGGCCCAGCTTCAAAGAACGGGTTGATAGTGGTGACGGCTTCGCCAGCTACGCTGGCGGCGCCGCGGTGCGGCTGTGCGACGCCCGGCAACGTTGTGCCGGCGGGCCCAGAGGCTGACGCGGCGCCGGCTGGATGCTCCTCCTCAACCGTCGCCTCCGCCGCCCAGGGCTGCTGGCCATGGAAGCGGTTCAAGGCTGCGGCCAGGTCGTGCAGCGCTGCCGTGCTGGGCGTGCGGGCGCCGTGCGAGCTGGCGCCGGAGCCGGGCGTGGCCGCAGCCTCCGCCGCTGCGGCTGCGGCTGTAGCATACGCTGCAGCGCGCTCGCCTTCATCGCCATGGGGGCGGTGGGCTGCGGTGACGGCAGCGGCGGCGGCCGCCTGGCGGCGCAGCGAGCTGCCGCCGCGCAACAGGACACCCTGCCCCGCGCCGAAGCTGGAGGCCGAAGAGGGCGCGAGGCTGGGCGGGCCCGAGACGCGCGAGCCGGCCGTGCCGACGTTCGAGGCCGGCGTGCCGCGCGTCCCACCGGTTAGCACCGACGTGGCGTGCCCCTGCGCGTGGGCGGGGTTGTGCCGATGGGCAGGCGTGGCGCCCGCCGGCACGGGGATGACCAGAGGCGGAGGAGGCACCAGCGGCGGCGGTCGCGGCGGTCCGGGAGCATCTTGGCCACTGACACGAGGGCCATCGCCTTCGTCGACTCCGCCCGCCCCACTGCGACCGCGGCCTGCCGGCGCCGTCCCATGGCCCAGGTGCAGCTCCGCGGCTGCCGCAGCCGCGACCGCCGCCATGACGCCGGCATCGTCGGGGTTGTCGGGCAGGGTCCGGGAGCGCCGGAAGAAGTTGCCGCTTTGCTCGCCGAACACGTGATGCAGCGCCAGCGCTTGCCGCCTGTGCTCGGCCGCGTCTGCCACCGCCGCTGCGTCCGTTACCCCCGGCCCGATTCCGCCGGCGCTGCTTTGCCTGACGCCGGCGCCGCCATTCCCGTACGCCGGCTGAATCTCGGGCACGCGGTCTGAAACGAACTGCTGGTCACGCAACGCCTCTGTCGCCGACATGGCACCCACTGCGCCGGACGCCGGTGCCGGCGCCAACGGCATCCGCAGCTGCGCTGATGAGGATGGCTTGGCCGACGACGAAGTACCAGCGGTGACGCGCCGGCTGGGGCCCATGCGCGACGGCGACGCCCCGCGGCTAGGGCTGTAGTCCGACCCGCTGTGCGAATGGCGCCGCAGCAGGCTGCGCCGCCGGCCGCTGCGGCTGCGTGACAGGAGCCTGTCCGCCACCACCCCCACACCCGCACCGGCGCCCCCGCCCGACACGGAGGTCTCCACTTCCCCAGAGGCATGGCGGCCGGCGGCCGGCCCCCCGCCCAGCTCGCTCCAGAAGCGCGGCGAGCGCGGCGTCGGTTCCGGTGCGCCCGCTGCGCCGCTTCCGCTGGCATGCGCGGAGGCTGCATCCAAGCTGTCGCCGCGTGTGCTGTCGCTGGTACGGCCGTCCGCTAGGCCGCTGCCTGAGTACTGGGCGCCACCTCGCCCTAGCCCCTCGATACTGCTCGTCCCGGCCGCTGACTCTAGGCTGTAGCGCACCGGCTCCTCGCCACCCGACATGCCATCGCCCGTGCGCCCCGACACCGTCCGCCCGTTGTCGGTCCGCCCGGAGAGCGTCCGGTCGTTGTCGGTCCGCCCGGAGACTGTGCGGTCGTTGTCCGTTCGCCCGGAGACTGTGCGGCCGTTGTGCGGGTGCCCGGTCCCCCCCGACAGGATGCGCTCGCCGTCTTCGAGCGGCGCCTCGCCCAGCCGGCTGTGCACGTGGCCCCCGCCCCGCCCTGCCCTGGAGCGCTGCGCGCCGCTGCCGCGGCCCGCCCCCGCCACCAGCCCCAGGCTCTCCAGCCTCGCCACCGCCGCCTTGAGCACCAGCAGCGGCTCCGTAGCGTAATCGGCCGCAGCCGGGTGGCCACCACCACGGGCGGCGCCGCCACCATCTGCGCGCATGGCAAAGCTGCTGCCGGCTAGCACATAGCCCCGACCTGCAGCCCCGGCCACGGTCACGGAGGGCTGCAGGGCTTTGCCTGAGCCGCCGCCGCCGGCTGCGGAAATACCGAAGCCGCTGCCGCCGTCCACGGGGCTGCCGTTGAGCAGAGCGCCCACGCCGAGCATCACCCGCACGTTCTCAAGCGTGTCTGGGTCCTGCGAGGGCATCGAGTGCCGCCGCTGGAAGCTGCGGCGCAAGTGCTGCGTCAGCGCGGCATTGGCCTCGTCAGCCGCAGACGTCCCGGCCATGCCGAGGCCGAGGGGCGGCCGCTGCAGCAGCGCACGACTCGCATTCGCTGAGGCAGCAGCGTCCGCACCGCCGCCGCTGGCGATGGCAGGCCCGGTAGCAAAGGAGTCCCCGCCTGCAAGACTCGTGGCCTCCACGCCGGCCTGCCCAGCAGCAGCAGCAGCAGCCGCGGCTTCTGCCGCCGCGGCGCCGGCGGCAGCTCCGCGGCTGCCGGTGCGCGGCAGGCTGCCTGCCGCCACCAGCTGCCCCGGGCCCGGCAAGTGCCTGTCCCGTGAGATGGCCCGCAGCAGCAACCGGCGCTGCCGAGTGCCCTCGCTAAACCTCAGCTGCTCGGTGACGGGGTCCGGGCCGCTGTCCTCGCAACCGGCACCCGCGTCGTGGCCGTACCCACTGCCCGGGTCCGCTAGCCCTGCCGCTGCTCCAGCTGCTGCCGCTGCATGGCTGCCCGCTGCATTAGCAGAGGCCTCACGCGTCAGCCGCCGCTGCATGGACGGCAACGTTGGAAGGATGTTGCTGCTGCTGGCATCTCTCCCGCGTGACACCACCCGCGACATCGCCGCCGCCACCGACGCGCCGCCGCCGCAAGAAGCCGCATGTCCGCCCACAGACGACCCTGGCGCTGCAGCTGCCGCCCCCGCGTCATCTCCACCCTGCGCCCCGGCTGCAGTTTCCGCAATCGTGTGCAGCAACGACGATGACGCCGCCTCACTCGCTCGCCGTTGCAGTGAGTTCTGTTGCGAGAAGGCGCCCGTGCCCCCGCCGCCTCCGCATCCGCCACCGCCCGTCCCACTCGGCCCCGTACCCGGCGCCGCGAAGGGCGACGGCTTCGCCGAGGTCAGGGAGTTGGCGCGCAGCGCAACCTGGCTGTCATGCAGCCACGCCTGCAGCCGGTGCCGCACGTAGGCGTCGTCCATGATCTGCTGCTGCCGCGCCGCCGCCGCAGCCGCCGCCCGCAGCGCGTCCGTGCTAGGCACCAGCATAGCCCAGCTGTCCTGACGCACTGGCACGGGCGCGCGGCCCATGCGGCTGGGGCCGGGGCCGGCGGGGCCGCCGGCGGCGGCATTCAGATAACCACCCGGGGACTGCGCGCCGTGCGGCGAGGCTCCGCCGGCGCTGACGCGGCGGCTGCCATCCGCCCCAGGAGTGCTGCGGCGTGCGCCCAGGCCATAGGGGCCGTGCGGCGTGGCTGCGCCGTAGGGCGAAGGCGGCGGCGGCGGCAGATCTACCTTGACACGCGCGCCATGCCAGCGCTCCCCGCGCTCACCACGGTCTCCCGCCAGGATGCCCGGGTTGGAGGCGCGCGGGCTGACGCCGCCGGAGCGCATGCCGCCCAGCACCTTGCTCCGCACCGCGTGCGACAGCCGCTCCAGCAGCCCCACCACGCCGCTGGTGCCGCTGTGCCGCTCCGTGAGCGGCAGCGGCGCGCTGGCCTGCGCCGAGCCCAGCCCGCTGCGCGCCGCGGAGCCGCCCGAGGTGCGGCCGCCATCCTCCGGCCCAAGCCCCGTCAACGCGCGCCGGCTGGGACCGCCGCTAACGGGCCCCGGGCCAACCGCCGTGGCGTCGTCGTACTCCGACAGATCCTCCATCTCGTCCAGCCCGCCGCCGTACCCGCCGCCAACCGCCATCGCCGCCGACGCCGCCTCGAAGGGCGACGGCGCCGGCGACGGCGCCGCCGCCGGCGTGCGGCCGCTACCGCCGCGGCGGGAGGATCGGTAGGTGCCTGCCGAGGTGCGGTCGCCGGTGCCCACACGGCTCATGGCGCTGGTGCGCTCGCGCTCGCCGGTGCCGGCACGGCTGACGCCGCGCGTGCGCTCCGCAGTCCCCGCGCGCGAGTAGGCGCTGCTGCGCTCGCCCGTGCCCACACGCGACACCGCGCCGCTGCCGCCGCCCGCCTTGCGCTCGGCCGTCCCGGCGCGGCTGACGCCCGCCGTGCGGGGGCGGCTGCCCGTGCTCTGCCGCTCCGCCGTCATGGAACGGCTCAGCTTTGGCGTCGCCCTGCCGCCGCGCGCCGCGCGCTCCTCTGGCCCAGAGCTTATGCCGCCCTCGCCGTCACTGCGTACCAGCACTGCCACGCCCAGCTCGCCCGCCGCCACGACGGCGGCAGCCGCCGCCGGCAGCCCCGCCAGCGCGTGACTGGGCACCCGGTCCTCGGGCATGGTGGGCAGGTCCTGCACTAGCTCCTGGATAGCCGCGGTGTGGCGGCGCAACGTGCTGCCGCGCTTCATTGCCGGCACGCCGCCGCCGCCGCCGCCGCCCGCGCCGGCACTGGCCTGGCTGGCGGACAGCGAGGCCTGCTGCAGCGCGCGGCGGTTGAGCAGGTGCGGCGCTGTGAAGGAGGTGTCGCGGTTGATGTAGTCGGGGTCGTGGGACAGGCGCGCGTCGCACTCGCGGACGATGTTGTTCACCTGCAGGGTAGGGCAGGAGGAAAGGAGCACGGAGAGTACTAGAGTAACGCCCAGCCCCCCAGCAGGCAAGCGACGCGCGCGGTTTCGCGACCCAGCACACCGGGATGAAGAAGTCGCCGCCGGGCCCTGTACACTGGCCCAAGCACCCTGCGCCCTGCGCACCTCATCTTCTTTCATGCCGTGTGTGACGCCCATCATAATCAGCCAGCGCTTCATGATGCGCACACTGGCCGGGTCCAGCCGCTCGCTCACGCGCTCACGCACACGCAGCTGCAGCGCGTTGGCGGGCCGCCGCCGGTTGCCACCGTAGGCGCTGCCCGCGGCGGCGCCGCCGCCCCGGGGCGTCGCGGCGCCGCTGCCCCCCACGCCGCGGTGCCGTAGCCCGCTGCGGTTGGCATTGGAGCCGATGCTGACGCCAGAGGAGGGCCCGTCGACGCCGGCAAAGCTAGGTTCGACCTTCTCCACGTCGTCCACAACCTCTTCCTCGTCGGACTGCGGGAGTTGCGGCATGGGTTCGTGGAGGGGGTGTCACCAGCATGGCTTCGGACGAGCCAGGCGCACGGTGGACTCTGCGACCAATTTCGGCCTGCAGGCCACAACATGCGGCGTCACGCCACCACGGAGGCACGACCCACACGCACGCATCGGCACAATCGCACCTGAAAGGAGGTGATTAGAATGGCTAGGAACAGCGTGAGCAGAATAAAGTTGCCGATGATGACCCAGGCAATGAAGAACAGCACCGAGGCGTTGCCGCCGCCGCGCATGCCGTTCCACGTGATGCGCACCCAGTCGTCGCCTGTAGATCGGGTTACATAGATTGGGTTGCAGACGGCTTCGACGCGCATACCGTACACGGTAGCGAGTTTGTGCACACGCAGGTGGCCTTTACACGGCCTAGCCTTTGCGGGCAGCAGCGGCATGTGTAGCGCAGATGCTTACACGTCAGGATCTGGAACACGGTGTAGGCTGATGACCACATGCTGTTGAAGTTGGAGCGGCTCTTGAGCGGCCACAGTGGGTTGGCCTCGGGAGTGAAGCTCCACAGCCCGCCGAACTGTTGGAAGCCCAGCACCGCGAACACGAACACGAACAGCGCCAGCAGCAGGATGAAGTCGCGCAGCGTGTAAAAGCCCTGCGGTCAGGTGGGACGTGCGTGTCAGTGTTGGGTTGGAGGTGCTTGTTGGTGTTGATGTGTTGATGCGAGCGAGAGAGGGGCAAGGTGAGACGATGTGGAGGTGCACAGCGGCAACACTGGTAGGGTCGGGAGCACCTGCTCCAACGCACTTACCCGCAGCACCATGCGCAGCAGGCGGTGCAGCCCCTTGATGCGGCGCAGCAGCTTGAGCGAGCGCAGCACGCGCAGCACACGCATCGTCCGGAACGCCTGCGCCAGTACAGCCGGGGCTGCCAGTTACAACATTGCAAGACCGTACGCCAACTGCCAACCCTTTTCACGGCGCGTGCCCCACCCTGCCCACGCTGCAAGCCCCCCGCTGCCCACCTGCGTGCCGGTCTTGCTGCCGCCTGTGGCCACCACGATGAGGTCAGCGATGGACACGGCCACGATGAAGCCGTCCAGGATGTTCCAGGCGTCGGTCCAGTAGCGGATGAAGCCCATGGCCACGTGCTTGAGCACCAGCTCCGCGATGAAGATGTACGTCAGCACTGAGGAGCAGTGGGGCGCAGCAGGTCACAAACTCCGGCTTTGTGACACATACAACTGCTGGGGCTAAGGTGTTCCTACTATAACCGAATGGTGCGAGGCGGGGTACAAGCGCCTGCTGGTTGTGCACCGCTGTCCACGCCAACTCGGTGCCGCCACACCCCCGCCACAACCCCGCCACAACCCCGCCACAACCTCGCCCAGCCGCCCCCGGGAAGTGCGTACGGGGGCTTACCCATGTTGATGAGGTCGATGACCGCAAGCCACTGCTTGCTCATGCCGTAGTGCTCCATGCCAAGCGCCGCCGTGTTGACGATGATGAGCGCCGTCATGCCGTTGTTGAACCAGGCGCTGCTCACGACCTTCAGACAGCGCCGGCGCCACGGCGGCAGCGTCACGCGGTGCACGGGCTGCATGTAGCGCAGCTTGAAGTTGTACAGCCCGCGCGACACGGCCGCGCACAGCGCCTCCCAGCGCGCGTCCAGCCGGTCCAGGGCCGACGCCACGGAGCGCACGCCGCGCCAGCAGGCCACGGACAAGGCGGAGCGGGGCCGGCCGCCGGGCGTGCTGGCGCCGCTGGCGAAGGCCGACACGGTGCCGTTGGGGTCGGCCGGCGCGGTGCCGTCGCCGCTCATACGAAGGTCGGCGGTCTCCTCCAGCATCAGGTTGGCGCGTGTGACGCTGCGGCTGGGCGGCTGGCTCACGGCCTGGAGCAGGGTGGAGGGAGCCGGGGGAGTTCGGGGGCGAGAATGCGGGGGCGGGAATGCTCCGCGAGGAGGACGTGGAGACAGCACGTGCCGCCAAGACAGGCGCTGCTCGGAATCCTGCAAGCTCCGGCCGTCCTAAGCCCAACCGGGCGGCCGCACGCAGCATGCTCTGGCGTGCCTCCCCATACACATGCCTACGGCCTCCATGCCCCTCACCTTGTCCGCCAGTTGCGCGAACTTGGAACTCATGATGGCCACCAACAGCTGCAGGACACAGGCGGCAAGGGGTTGATGATGGGAGGTGAGCAAAGCGCCATGAGAAACGAGGCAGGGCGGTCTAAGGATTGGCAGCGCTCCTGCAGTCCTGCGGCATGTGCCGAGACGGCTGTGCGCTTGCTGCCTAGGCCCGCCTCAGGGAGGCCGATGGGCCTACAACTACCGACACCTCCGTGTACCCAACCCCGTCGTGGAGCCCAAGCCAGCCCCTCGCGCTCCTCCCGCTCCCAGCCGCCGCCCTCAGCCTCCCGCTCTCACCTGCATGGTGAAGAAGGCTCCGAACATGACCAGCGCGTAGAAGAACAGCACCGGCACCGGCGGCCCGTTGGCGTACCACTGCGGGTACAGCTGCGACTCGCTCCAGGCGTCCAGCGTCATGACCGCAAAGATGTTGAAGGTGGCAACGCCGAAGTTGTCAAAGCCCGCGTAGCCAAAATTGGGGTTGCCCCAATCGCCGCCGCACGTCACGTCTGTGGGCCGCCGCATCAACGTGATGTGAGGGGTGAGGGTTTGGCTACCGGCTGACGGTAGCCGTTAACAGTACTTTGCTCTGCGGTCTGCATCGCCAACGCTCCCAGCCAACAGCGGCCGCGCCACATCCACCAAGAGAGCCGCAGCATGCCGAACCCCTGAAGCCCCGCCCATTCCGCTTCATTGGCACGTGCTTGCCCCACTCCCACGCCCGCACTCACTGTAGCCCTCCCAGGTGTCGTCACACACGTAGGCACCCGACACCCCAGACTCCGAGCACGGCTGGTTCTCCAGGCCCGGCACCACCACCAGCCACTGCGGCAGCACCTCGCTCCCGTTCAGCGCCACAGGCGGCGGCGCCAACGGCGGCGCAGCCGGCGGCACACCGCCATACCCGTCCGCCTCGCCGCCGCCGGCCGCCGCTGCTGCCATCGCCACCAGCGCGTACGCTGCATCGAGGGAGGTGGCGTTGACCACGGCGGAGCAGCGGTGGTGGAGGGCGCCCATGAACAGGTTGAGGCCGATGATGCCGAACACGAAGAACACCCACACCAGCAGGAACAGCACATCCATCAGCAGCGGCACCAGCTCCAGCAGGCACTGCACCAGCAGCCGCAGGCCTGTGGGGCACGGGGTGAAAGGGTAAGGCTGGCTGAGGGCACAGAGTGGAGTGTCTATGCGAACACGCCAGAAGCTGCCCTGGTGTGCCTGTCAAACCACGCCGCACAACTCCCGGTCGTAACTCCTGTATCTGCTGCTGTTTCCACGGCTCTGTGCGCCAGCCTGCTGGATGTCAGCCACGGGCTAGGCGCCACAGGCGATTTGTCGTGTGCCGCCGCCCGTTCCACGCGCGCCGTCGTCCGTGGGCAGCCCCGGCTGCAGCGCCCCCAGGGCGGCGCCCGGCGCCGGGTGCGGCCACGCTGCGGGCGGCCGCAGAGGACTTCGCGCCCCTGACACCACCAGCTTCAACGGCAGCATTCACGGCAGCTCTGCGCGCCGTCCCAAGCAGCGCGCCACCACAAGGCCTGCCACCGGCTGGCTGGTCGCTTCCCTTGCTACGACATATGCAGCTGCTGTGCCTCTTGAGCCCTCCCGAGTGGAAGCCCATGCATCGAGCCACAAGAAGCTGCGTCCATTTCCTGCGAACCGTCCCTCTCCCTGCTTCGTCGCCAACGCTGTGACCTTCACTGGCTTCGGACCCTGGCTCCAGTCCTCCCACCCAGTCCTTGACTCTTGGGACTTTCTGGGCCCGGGCACATAACCCCCCCCTTAAGTGGCCAAGCTGCCGCACCTGGGATTGCTTTAAGCGCCCTCAGCGGCCGCATCGCCCGCAGCGCCCTCAGCCCGTTGATGCCGCCGCCGTTGGCCGCAGGCAGGAACACCAGGTACCCACACGCGGTGGACAGCAGGTCTGCGACGTCACCAACACAACACAAACGCATCAGCGCTGCGCCGCGCATTCGGCGGCTGTGTCCATTGGCACCGAGGCGGACCGTCCACTGCGCCCGTCCTGCAACCGCGCCTTGCGCTGCCGCCAGCTGCCTGCACCCCGCGCGCACCTATCCAGTTCCAGCCGTCGTGCAGGTAGGCGTATGGCCCCAGCACGAAGCAGTGCGCCACGGCCTGCATGAGGATCTCCACTGTGAAGCAGACCGTGAAGACCGTGTCCAGCACAAAGAGCGCCTGCAGGGTAGCGGTAGGGAGCCACACGGTCTGGTAAGGCGTGGAAGGGAGGCTTCCCTATTGCTGTTGCAGGCTGGGTGGGCAAGGGGCGTGCGCCCTGCCCCCTAGCGGTACGGTACTCCCGGAATGATGGTCGTCAGCGCCCCCGCCCGCCGCTGCCATGCTGGTACTGCGGCACTCGGGCCAACGTCTCATGGTGGGCATCACTGCCCCTCACAACCGTCGAGCAGCGCCACTGCTTGTCAAGCCAGCAGCCCTCACCCGCGCAAAGGTGCTGTCCGCGCAGCCCCCGCTGCCGGCGCACGGAGGCTGGATGGCCATGGTCACGCAGTTGCAGAACACCAGGAAGAGCACCAGTCGACCGAAGCCCGGCATTCCCACGATGCACTGAAGCACCTGTTTTCAGGTGAGGACGCGGCGACACGTTAGCTGCATGTGTGTGGAGCCTTGCCCCACCGCAGCCGGGGCGTCACGACCGTATTTGGTACTAGCGCGGAGTGCGTGGCGAGTCCCTCGCAGGGGTGAGCACCACGTGGGTGAGCACCCCCCGTAGGAAACCCCCGAGTCAGTCCAGGTCACCGGACTGACCTTTCGAAACAGGTTGTCCGGCGACCAGATGTAGAAAGACGCATCATTTTTGTTTATGCGCCTCCACCAGTCCCGCAACTCCTGCTTCCAACTGGAGTCATCCTCCTCGCCTTTTCCCGCCTGCGCGCTGATGCCGACCCCCATATTGACGAGTGCCAGTTGGTGACCGAGGTCGCGGTTGCCGACCGACTGTGTCGGCAACGCTGGCGACGAACGCCGGTGGAAGTCTGCGGCTGCATCGCCCTCCCCTGTCCTTTGGGCCAGTTGGGGGCCTGGCTCGGGGGCATCGCCACCAGCCTTTTCCTTGGCTTCCTCCTCCTTCTCCATCGGCATCACAAGTCCTCCATACAATCCTTTCCTCCTCGCCGCTGACCGCAAGCACTGCCACTCAGGCCCGAAGGCCTGTTATCAGTAAAAATCATACGTTCATCATGATTCGCTGGCTTAAAGCACAAAGAGAGACGGTGTGGTCAACCATGTCCTTCTTGCCGGTTCTTGACAGAATACCGCACGTTGTGGCGCTTTATAGCAAGGTATTATGTAATGTGAACATTAGCAATTCGGTCGTGTCTACTAGCGATATCTCGACTTCCAGCATGGCGTGCCGCAGCGGGCGCAAACCCGCCGTGGGCTCACTGTCAGGGATGGGGGCGATTTGATGGCCCGCCGCAGGCGGGCGAAAATTTTTTGAGATTTCCGCACGCATGGGTTGCAGAAATATTTCGCATCAGGCGCCTGCAATATCGCACAGCGACTTTCGCACATCCATGGAAATCGAATCCTCAACTTTTTCCTCAACGCTTGCGAGTAATTGACTTAAGGCGTAATGCTCAGAACGCTTAAGTGCAGCTGAATATGCAAGTAGCTCGGCTTAGGGGTAAGGGCCCGTCAGCATGACCGGGGCCTGCGCAGGGGCTGGCGATACCCGGCAACGCGGTTTGGCACCACGGGCGCTGCGTAGGCCTCCGTGCAGCAGCGTAGACTGTTATGGTTGGCAGCTGCAGGCAGGAAACACAACTAACGGCAAAATTAGCGGCACCTGCGGCTGCCGGGGGCTGCCGGGGCCTGGTGGCGCCGCAGCCCCCGGCGGTGGCGTGGACATCCCGCGGCGGCGGCAGCAGGCAGGGAGTGCAGCCAGCGGCCGCATCAGCACCACCTGCAGTTGGCGGGGCGTGGTGGTGCCTGCACGGCGCCTAGCGACGCCTGCGCACTTGAGGGCGTGTGACGACGCCGCAGGCGCAGCGTGGGCTTGCGTGTGGCGGCGTGGACAGCTCGCGGCGGCGGCAGCAGGCAGGGAGTGCAGCCAGCGGCCGCACCAGCACCACCTGCAGTTGGCGGGGCGTGGTGGTGCCTGCACGGCGCCTAGCGACGCCTGCGCACTTGAGGGCGTGTGACGACGCCGCAGGCGCAGCGTGGGCTTGCGTGTGGCGGCGTGGACAGCTCGCGGCGGCGGCAGCAGGCAGGGAGTGCAGCCAGCGGCCGCATCAGCACCACCTGCAG
Source organism: Chlamydomonas reinhardtii (assembly GCF_000002595.2). NCBI lineage: Eukaryota > Viridiplantae > Chlorophyta > Chlorophyceae > Chlamydomonadales > Chlamydomonadaceae > Chlamydomonas > Chlamydomonas reinhardtii. The sequence continues at coordinate 5,670,657 of NC_057015.1, forward strand.
TTGGCGGGGCGTGGTGGTGCCTGCACGGCGCCTAGCGATACCTGCGCGCATGAGGGCGTGTGACGACGCCGCAGGCGCAGCGTGGGCTTGCGTGTGGCGGCGTGGACATCCCGCGGCGGCGGCAGCAGGCAGGGAGTGCAGCCAGCGGCCGCATCAGCACCACCTGCAGTTGGCGGGGCGTGGTGGTGCCTGCACGGCGCCTAGCGATACCTGCGCGCATGAGGGTGTGTGGTGACGCCGCAGGAGTAGCGTGGGCTTGCGTGTGGCGGCGTGGACAGCTCGCGGCGGCGGCAGCAGGCAGGGAGTGCAGCCAGCGGCCGCATCAGCACCACCTGCAGTTGGCGGGGCGTGGTGGTGCCTGCACGGCGCCTAGCGACGCCTGCGCACTTGAGGGCGTGTGACGACGCCGCAGGCGCAGCGTGGGCTTGCGTGTGGCGGCGTGGACATCCCGCGGCGGCGGCAGCAGGCAGGGAGTGCAGCCAGCGGCCGCATCAGCACCACCTGCAGTTGGCGGGGCGTGGTGGTGCCTGCACGGCGCCTAGCGACGCCTGCGCACTTGAGGGTGTGTGACGACGCCGCAGGCGCAGCGTGGGCTTGCGTGTGGCGGCGTGGACAGCTCGCGGCGGCGGCAGCAGGCAGGGAGTGCAGCCAGCGGCCGCATCAGCACCACCTGCAGTTGGCGGGGCGTGGTGGTGCCTGCACGGCGCCTAGCGACGCCTGCGCACTTGAGGGCGTGTGACGACGCCGCAGGCGCAGCGTGGGCTTGCGTGTGGTGGCGTGGACAGCTCGCGGCGGCGGCAGCAGGCAGGGAGTGCAGCCAGCGGCCGCATCAGCACCACCTGCAGTTGGCGGGGCGTGGTGGTGCCTGCACGGCGCCTAGCGATACCTGCGCGCATGAGGGTGTGTGACGACGCCGCAGGGGCAGCGTGGGCTTGCGTGTGGCGGCGTGGACATCCCGCGGCGGCGGCAGCAGGCAGGGAGTGCAGCCAGCGGCCGCATCAGCACCACCTGCAGTTGGCGGGGCGTGGTGGTGCCTGCACGGCGCCTAGCGACGCCTGCGCACTTGAGGGTGTGTGACGACGCCGCAGGCGCAGCGTGGGCTTGCGTGTGGCGGCGTGGACAGCTCGCGGCGGCGGCAGCAGGCAGGGAGTGCAGCCAGCGGCCGCATCAGCACCACCTGCAGTTGGCGGGGCGTGGTGGTGCCTGCACGGCGCCTAGCGACGCCTGCGCACTTGAGGGCGTGTGACGACGCCGCAGGCGCAGCGTGGGCTTGCGTGTGGTGGCGTGGACAGCTCGCGGCGGCGGCAGCAGGCAGGGAGTGCAGCCAGCGGCCGCATCAGCACCACCTGCAGTTGGCGGGGCGTGGTGGTGCCTGCACGGCGCCTAGCGATACCTGCGCGCATGAGGGTGTGTGACGACGCCGCAGGGGCAGCGTGGGCTTGCGTGTGGCGGCGTGGACATCCCGCGGCGGCGGCAGCAGGCAGGGAGTGCAGCCAGCGGCCGCATCAGCACCACCTGCAGTTGGCGGGGCGTGGTGGTGCCTGCACGGCGCCTAGCGATACCTGCGCGCGTGAGGGTGTGTGGTGACGCCGCAGGAGTAGCGTGGGCTTGCGTGTGGCGGCGTGGACAGCTCGCGGCGGCGGCAGCAGGCAGGGAGTGCAGCCAGCGGCCGCATCAGCACCACCTGCAGTTGGCGGGGCGTGGTGGTGCCTGCACGGCGCCTAGCGACGCCTGCGCACTTGAGGGCGTGTGACGACGCCGCAGGAGTAGCGTGGGCTTGCGTGCGGCGGCGTGGACAGCTCGCGGCGGCGGCAGCAGGCAGGGAGTGCAGCCAGCGGCCGCATCAGCACCACCTGCAGTTGGCGGTGCGTGGTGGTGCCTGCACGGCGCCTAGCGATACCTGCGCGCGTGAGGGTGTGTGGTGACGCCGCAGGGGCAGCGTGGGCTTGCGTGTGAGGGCGTGGACATCCCGCGGCGGCGGCAGCAGGCAGGGAGTGCAGCCAGCGGCCGCATCAGCACCACCTGCAGTTGGCGGGGCGTGGTGGTGCCTGCACGGCGCCTAGCGATACCTGCGCGCGTGAGGGTGTGTGGTGACGCCGCAGGAGTAGCGTGGGCTTGCGTGTGGCGGCGTGGACAGCTCGCGGCGGCGGCAGCAGGCAGGGAGTGCAGCCAGCGGCCGCATCAGCACCACCTGCAGTTGGCGGGGCGTGGTGGTGCCTGCACGGCGCCTAGCGATACCTGCGCGCGTGAGGGTGTGTGGTGACGCCGCAGGAGTAGCGTGGGCTTGCGTGTGGCGGCGTGGACAGCTCGCGGCGGCGGCAGCAGGCAGGGAGTGCAGCCAGCGGCCGCATCAGCACCACCTGCAGTTGGCGGGGCGTGGTGGTGCCTGCGTCTTTGAAAATGGGATAGAAGCAAGGTGTTTTTAAACACCATCATACATGTTTCTGAATGCCGACGGCCGTAACGATGGTTTTGAATGCCGCACGGCCTATCAATCCGTGCCCTGTATGGCAGGTGTTGGCGGTGGGAGCCTTGTAATCAGCAACAGGGCTGCCTTTTGGTGAAACAGCTGTGTCAATCCGTGCCCTGTTCAGCAAGAGTTGGCGGCATTGTAATCAGGCAGGTGTTGGGGGCGGGAGCTCTATAATCTGCAACAGAATCTGCGGCAGCAGGCAGGGAGTTCAGCCAGCGGCCGCATCAGCACCACCACCTGCAGTTGACGGGGCGTGGTGGTGCCTGCGTCTTTGAAAATGGGATAGAAGCAAGGTGTTTTTAAACACCATCATACATGTTTCTGAATGCCGACGGCCGTAAGGATGGTTCTGAATGCCGCACAGCCTATCAATCCGTGCCCTGTATGGCAGGTGTTGGCGGTGGGAGCCTTGTAATCAGCAACAGGGCTGCCTTTTGGTGAAACAGCTGTGTCAATCCGTGCCCTGTTCAGCAAGAGTTGGCGGCATTGTAATCAGGCAGGTGTTGGGGGCGGTGGCAGCGACAGAACGTTTCGCTGGGCGCAGACATGTGCTTGCCTACTGGCTTCAACGTGCCGCGTGCTTCACTACCCTGCTTTGCGTGTCCGGCTGCGTCTGCAGGGCGCCCAGTGTCTGCAAGGTGCGCATGCACCCTTGACATGCACCTTCGCCCGTAGCGCTGTCTGAGTCCTCGAGGGAAGGCGTGCAGCTCAATCACACGGCACTCACATGTTCAGTTCTCCGGATACCTCTCTCTGGATACATTGCAGCCTGGCAATGGATCAACAACGTCGCGGTACAGTAACTCCAGTGTATTCACAGCCGCGCGCTCATGTCTTGCAAATCGGGTCTAAGCTGCACACTATTTACCTTCACCAACCTGCCGCTTTGACCTGTACCACCGCACCGCACCCACTCTCCATCACTAATTAGCTTTGTCACATCTTGGCTACCAACACACCGTATGCATGTACCAGACACTACCGTTACTCTACACGCACCAAGAGACACGGCAACACTGGAGGCAACACTGCAGGCTCCTCCCCTTGTGCCCACCCCCACCCCCCGCTTAGTTTGGGCTGGTATCTGCAACCCCGCCCCCCCCCCCCCCCGGGCGGTCACTACAACGGTCCTGTGCTACATCTAACTCGCCTGTTTGCTGACATGTCTGTCTTTCCGCCCTCCCAATCCATCTGCCCCTCCCCGCAAACCCCCAACGCGTCCTTCCCCGTAACCCCTACCCCCTAATCCCCCAACATCCAACCCTGCTAACGACTCGGTCTACCCGGACGTATCCAGCGCCCCTCAACGCTTGAATGCACCGAAGCCCCGGGCCAGCGGAGCCGCCCCGTAGTTGGGCTGCAGCGGGTCCTGGTCGAAATTGAACCAGCCGAACGACTGGGTGAGCGCGGCGTTGATTGCTCGCCGCAGGCCCTCGACCTCAACCCTCCGGAAAGCCTCCTCCTGGGCCGGGTCCTGCTGCACCTGCACGCCTGCCGCGCCGCTGTACGGCAGCTGCTGCTGCTGCTGCTGCTGCTGCTGCGGCGGCGGCGGCGGCGCCTGTTGCGGCGGCTGGGCTGGGAGCGGTGCGATGGCGTTCACAATGGAGCCAAGCTGCTGCATGTCTTGTTGCAGCTCTGACGCCTCCTCCTGGTACTTCATCGTTAGGAACGCCTCAAGCTCCTCGGCAGTGAACATGTCCTCAGCCTCCTCGCATGCAGCACCATCGCCCGCCTCAGCTGATGCCACCGGGCTGCTGGTGATGGGCGTAGCTGGTGAGGGGCGCGGCGCCAGCGGCGGGCGTGTAGAGGGGCCTGCGGCTTCCTGTTGTGGCGGCAGCACCGGCGAGGCCGCAGAGGCGGCCACAGAAGCGGCCACAGAAGCGGGCGGTGTGGCAGCGGCCAGCTCTGCAGCAGCTGCAGCTGCAGCCGGCCGCTCCCTGCTGTACTGCAGGCGCCGGGTCTCCAGCTTCTCCTGCGCAAGCTGCGGCCCGTTCGGCTGCTCCTGCTTCAGGTACGTCCGCACGAAGGCCATCATGTCCAGCTTGTCGATGGCCAAGCGGTTGCGCCCGTCCGTGTGGATGTTGCCCAGCTCGCTGAAAACGCGCTCCACAAACGCGGCTGTCGGCGGCACACCCAGCAGGAGGAGCGCGATGGCCTGGACGTAGGTGGCGGGCTTCGTCTCCCACCACAGCACGGCCGCTCGCAGACTGTTGTCGACGGGCCGAGTGCGGTAGGCAGCAGCCGTGGCGTACTCGTCCATCTCGATGTCCAGCTTCACCAGCACCTCCTTGATCTCCGCGTCGGCCTTGCCAAGCGCCTTCATGGCACGGGTAGCCACCAAACACGCCTGCAGCGGAGTAGAGGATAGGTAAGTACAGTTCCTGCCATACAGCTATAAACATTTAGCAAGCATTCCAGTGACATAAGCACATATGGAGTACTGTACACGCGTGCGCCTGAAACGATTACCTGCTCTTTGAGCGTCTTGGTGTCAGCATGCGAGTGCTGGTAGTTGGCGTGGCCCTTGTAGCGCGGGTCCAGGAACAGGGCAAGGCGGCTGAGTGGCAGGTTCAGCTCCTTGACCCGTGCGTTGAACGCCGAGATCAGGTGCAGCGCGACCTCTGTGTAAGAGGCATCACGAGGCAAAAGCGTTAACGAACACACGGATACACTATGCACACACACCATGCAAACAGGCATGCACCATGCACAAACCACGCTGGCATACAGGATTACCCGCGGCACACAGGATTACACACATGCAGGTAGGCACGAACAGAAGCCACGAACTCACCCCGCTCGAACTTGAGAGTTATGCGGCCCAGCTGCGCTGCGAGGTACGCCCAGTACCGCGTCACGTCCCCTGCGGCAGAATCATCCGCCTGGATGGCCATGATCACCTGCTCCCACGGCTCCAGCATCTCGCAGGTGAATGCGATGTCCTCCTCGAGCTTCTCTTCCGACAGGATCTTGATCACCACCTTGCCGCCGGCGCTCTTCTTCAGCAGGTTCTTGTGCTTGAACAGCACCGCCCGCAGAGCAGGCCACAGGTCGCGCACCGACCGCAGGCAGATGACGATGGAGGTGAAGCGCGTCTTGTTGGAGGTCTTGACCGTGGTGGTGTTGATGTTCATCTGCACAGCCTCCAAGGCCAGCAGACGGTGCAGCAGATGGGAAGCACGGAAGAGCGTCACCACCCGCTGCACCTTGCCAAGCAGCAAGGCGAAGAAGGGATGGGACAGGGCCGACTGCATGCCCAGGTTGAAGCCGTGCATCTGGCACCTGTTATGCAGCCACACAGAAAGCGCATTAGTTGATGGACGCGGGGGCGCAATGCTCCATCCTGACCACCAAGCCAACCGATATGTTCGTCCAACGCGTGCCCGCCTACTCGCTCGCCTGCCCGGCCCGGCCCCCTGCCCGCCCGCCCCCCCCTGCCCGCCCGCCAACCTGCCAACTGCTTACCGCATCTCCGAAATGTGTGGGTGCCGCGCCACAATCAGGTCGCGGGCGGCACGGCAGTTGGAGGCGTTGTCCGTGATGAGCCACGCCACCTTCTTCGCAGCTGTGGTGATTGGCGCGCCGTTCTTGTCCCTGGCCACGTTGCCGTTCTCATCCAGCACGGCGCTCCTGTCCAGCTCCGCGATGATCTCCTCCAGCTTGCCTGCACAGTACGGACAAACATACATGACGCAACGGGAACAACGAATGCAACAGGCAAACAATCGGCACAATCGGCCCCGCCGTGGAAGGGGCCGCACAAGGCCCACCAGATTTCGGCATCCCACAAATTATGTCCTCAGCCTCTCACCTGCCAAGAACTCCGCCGTGTGGCTGTCGGCCGACCAGTCGTACAGCTTGTACAGGTACCGCTTGCGAGTGCTGCAGCACACGACGGTGACGGCGTAGACGGAGTCCTTGCTCACGGTCGTCCAGCCGTCCATGCAGACTCCTAGCATTTCCTCCTTCAGCAGCTTCTCCTGGAACTCCAGCCACAGCCCCGCATACTCGCTGCAAAGCACGTCGTCAGAGATGGTCCGGCGGCCTAGGGTGCGAGGGAAGTGGTGGGTGACGGGGCGCGGGGAGGGGAGGGGAGGGTCAGGGCGGAGCGCGACGTGGGGCCCCAGGGCGGAAGGACTAACAATCGTTAAGCAAGTCTAAGAAAGTGTGTTAGTCAGCATGCATAAGGCCGCATACTCAGAGAGGGCCCGCCCGCCCGCCAATGCTTACTGGCGGGCGTGTACTTGAAGTCGTTGAGGAAGTCCAGCCAGTAGGGGTTCTCGACGATGTTGAACGGCACGTGCGACATGATCAGCGCCCGCAACAGCTTCGCGTCGCACGAACGAGACGCCTCAGGGCGAACCCGCTTGAAGGCGAAGGTGTCGATGCTCGACTGCTGCTTGCTTGTTGCAGTTGCCAGGAGCTCCCCGATCGCTTGCCGCTTGCTGCTCGGCCCAGGCCCAGCAGCGGAGCCACTGTCGCTGCGCCGGCGCTGGGCGTCATCGTCATCATCAGGCACGCCGCGCTTGTTGCGATCCGCGATCAGCTTATAAGCGTGGACCTTCGCCGCGGAAGGCGCCTGACGACACGCGTTCGCGATGTGCTTCTCGAGGTTCAGCGCCGCAGAACGACTGGCTGGGAAATTGTCGCCGCACAGCTTGCACTTCTTCGCCTTGCGGTTGCTGGACCCACTAGTAGGACCAACACTATCAAAATAAACGTTGATCTCGGCTTCTGGCCTTCCCTTCACGCCCTTGCCCTTGCTGTCGGCCGACATGTGGGCGACAGGACGGCTAGGGACTACTTTGTTTTGTTGTTGGACGCCGTAGTACACTCAAAGACCCTATGACAAGTTGGGGTTCGTTGATCATGCATCCAAAGCAAAGGAAAACGAGATGGCGAAAAGGCCCTTCGCCCATGCACGCGCGCTTTTCCGCATGGATTTCCGCAGATTTCCGCCGATGTGCGAAAGCAAGGGTCTAGGCGAAAAGCGTGCGAAAACACATGCGAAAAGACCGTGCGGAATAGGCGGACTTCCGCCCCCATCCCTGCTCACTGTCCACGTCCTAGGACGGCCATGGGACGGCGGTGCCTGCGCTTTCCCCGCTCTGCGACCTCCAAATGCGCGACATGACCTCAGCCCTCCAACCCCCAACAGAAACCCTATTGCAGCTTTATGCCTAGCGCTTGCATCAGGTAGCAGGCGGGTCGGTGTCGAAGCTGCGGTTGCAGCTTTCCAGGGTCCCTACCCCCCGCACCAGCCTGGCGGCTCCATCACACCTGCGACCCTGCGTTTGTCCAGAAACCAAGACGCACACCGCCGTCTAGGCTGCCCCTCTGCCTGCCTCCGGCTTTGGGTGAGAGTTTGGAGTTTGGCGCATTCCGGACGCTTGCCGTATCAGGCACTTCGCAACCGGGCCGTGGATCACAGCCGCGGGCCCCGCATTAACAGACAGCTGCAAACAGTATCAGGTGTGCCGTATTTGCAAGAGACCGGTAGTTGCATGCTCTGAATGGGGCAGACGCGGAAGTGTGCGCCGGCAATGCACACTGGCGCTGGGTGCCCGGGAGGCGCCCCCCGCATGCCGGAGTATTCGCCAGGCGCAGCTGACTGCAGGTCTGTAGCTACGGGTGCCTGTCGTCGGCACTCAGCGCCGCCACCCGACGAACGGCAGCTGGTGCCGGCAGCTCGAGGCCAGGCCGGTAGCTTGGGGGCCCACTGCTGGCCTCACTGCCGCCGCCGCCTTTGAACAAGTCCACTGCCACTCAGGTCCCATTGGCCATTTTATTCTGCAAGCTGCCATTTTTAAGCGATCCAGGATTACCCCTGTCCGTGCCTGCGGAGCCCATCGGGTAACCCAGGGCTACTGGCGTGTCGCAGGGGGTATGCGGCCTCGCGGCCTCCTATCCCGCCAAACACGACGATTGTGGCCTCTAATGTCAGACGCTCTGTGTTCCGGCCAGCCTGCCTAGGTTTGGCCTATCATATCCCTGTTCGAGACCAGGCCGAGCCCGCTCAGACTCCCGGTACATCTACATCATGTTCCTTCTGCGCTTAGCCGCCATAGTCCATAGTCCCTCCGCCCCAGCGTCCACACAGCGAGAGGACTAGGAGACAGAATACGTGGCGCCTCAATTATTACCGTCATACTAGTCTCGGTGGCCCCAGGGCTCCCTGGTGGCTCCATCACATACCCCACGGCTGCAGGTTTAAGCGCTCAGTAGTACAGCAGTCGCGTGAACCCGAGGACACTCCCCGCCTTCAGCACGCGTGGTAATGCAACCTTATCAACATCCGCGGGTCCAAACCAGGCATACCATGTTGTCTGCACCCATGAAATGACCGTACACTTTAGCCGTCATCACGCACTACGACCCCGCCCCGCCTGTGCCGGCGCCGGGCCCCCCAGACGCTAGCCCCGCCTGCGCTCCTCGCCCCGCGACTTGCGCCCCCGCCCCACTCCCGCCCTCGCCGCTCCCGCCCTCTGTTTGCGCTCGGCCCTGGCCCTGCTGGCTGTGGCTCTGCACCCTGCTGAGCGCCTCCGCCACCTCCTCCTCGGCCTCGTGCAGCGCCTCCGTCTCCGCTGCCACCGCGTGCCGCTCCTCCGCCAGTTCGTGTGCCAGCACGCTCACACGCCGCTGCCGCCGCAGCTCCGCGCGCTCCTCCACGTCCACGTCCTCCAGTTTCTGCGCGCGGAAGACAAGTCAGGTACTCTGCTCAGGCCAGGCATGCAGTGCCATTGGAGTACCTATCAAGCCAGCTGACGGCGATGGCAGAAACCACGCTGCCACTTCCTCACCCCACCCGCCAAGTCGCAAGCATCCTAGGCGCGCCAGCCGCCCCGTGCCCCTCCCCCCGCCGCCCCCGCCGACCGCTCCCCGTGCGCCCCGCATCCAAGCACCTGTGTGAGGAAGGGGTCCAGCGGCTTGCCCAGCGCGTACACCACGAACCCGATCTCCCGCAGGCGGGCGTGGTCCAGCACGTTGCGGCCGTCGAAGATGAAGGCCGGCTTCATCATGGCCTTGAAGATGGCGTGGAAGTCCAGTCGCCTGCAGGGGTGTGCGGGAGAGAGGGAGGGATAACTCCAATCCCGTAAGGAATCAGTCGCGCTGAGGGAGGGAGGGAGGGAGCACAGGTATACAGGCGAGGGCGCAGCAGCCGGGGGGGGGGGGGTTGGGCAAGCTGGATTGGGCAGGCAGCCGTGCAGCCAGCAGCATCCCACACACTTGGCGTGTGCCAACCGCCCCTTGGTCGGCCCGACTGCCACCCTGGCCCCCGGGCTTCGGCGCCCACCCCCACCCCCACCTGAACTCGGGCCAGTCGGTGAGCACGCACACGCCGTGCGCGCCCCGGCACGCCTCCATGGCGCTGCGCGCCACGTCCACTGTGGCCAGCGACACGGCGGTGTGCTGGCGGCGCGGCTGCTCCAGGCTGCCCTTGGGCAGGCACATGTCCAGGTGGATCTGCTCCGGGGTCACCTGGGGGGAGGGGCGGCGGCACAGCAGCGGCCACAGGAACATCAGCAACACCAGCCGCGACATCAAGTTCGACATCAGGTGTAACAGCAGCAGCAGCCAGGATGAGATGAAGGGACGACGTGCAGAGTACGCGGCCTCGGGGCATGTGGGCTAGGCACGCCCTCCCATCCCCTGCCCCAGCGCCGCGCCTTCGCTGCGCAGCCGCCCCCCGCCCCCCCACCTTGGGGTCGTACACGGACAGCGCGGCACCGTCCAGCAGCAGGCCGCGGCACACGTCTATGGAGGCGGTGTCGCGCGTGTCGGTGGTGTGCGCCTTATAGCTGAAGCCCAGCACCGCGATGCGCTTGCCGCGGATGGTGTTGAACATGGAGGTAATCACGCGCCGCACGAAGCGCGCCTTGATCCAGTCGTTCATGTCCACCACCTGGCGGCGGGATTGCGGTTGGAGGGTGGGTCGAAGGAGGGAGCTGAGTGGCGTGCAAGTGGGCGGCTGTGACATTCCACGCCGTTTCACCGTACTCGGCCTGGTGTAGTGCGCATGCACGCATTCGACCGCTCCCGCCGCGCCGCCGCCGCATCATTCACAACCCAACAGCAACCTGCCCGCCCACCGTTTGCAACACGCACGCCCCACTCGCGGCCCCTGCCCCCCTGCCCGGCTTGCCTGCTGCCAGTACGCCGCCGCCTGCGCGAGGCCCAGGCTCTCGCAGATGTAGACCAGGTTGAGCACGTGCTTCTGCAGCGCGGGGCCGCCGAAGCCGCAGCCCGCCGACAAGAAGCGCGGCCCGATGCGGCTGTCCGTGCCGATGGCGTGGGACACCTGAGGCAGCCGGCAAAAGCATGCCCGTTCTCTGTCAGGCGCCCTACGCCGATGCCTGCCCCGGTCCGGCGCCCGCTGCTGATGCCAGAGCTTCCGGACCCGACGAGCATAAACTGCCCCAACCCCCAAACCCACCCGTGCCCCTCGACCTGTCTCCAAGCCACCCTCTACCACCTCCACCCCAGTGCGCCTCCCGCCGGGGCCCCTCCCGCCCCCACTCTGCTCGCACCTGCTGCACGTCCGCGCCCGTCTCCTCGCACAGCGCGGAGATGGCGTTGATGGAGCTGATGCGCTGCGCCAGGAAGGCGTTGGCAGCCAGCTTGGCCAGCTCGCTGGACCACAGCCCCATGCTCAACACGCGGTCCGGCGGCACCCAGCGCCGGTACAGCCGCGCCAGGGACTCCACGGCGGCGCGGCCCTCGGGCGTGTCGCGGCCGCCGATGAGGACCTGTGGGTCGCGCGCGGGAGCAGTGCAGCGGGCGTGGTGAAAGGGGGCAGGAGGCAGGGGGTCCACCGGTGAGGGGAGGGGCGAGGGGGGACGCATTTGTGGTCAGCAGGTGGCGGTCAGGGGCCCCGATGACAGGTCCGGGTTATGTAGGGAATAGGGGAGGGTTGTGCCGCCGGTCCGGGTTCCGTAGGGGAATGGGGGAGGGTTATGCCGCCGGGGCCAGGCGGATGCGCAGCAGGCCAGCCACTCACTCGATCGGGTTTGAGGCAATCCTCCACGGCGGAGCCGGCGCTCATGAACTCGGGGTTGGAGATGACCTCGAACCGCGTCTTCTCGCCGTCCTGGCACCCCGACAGCACCTGCAGGCACATCAGGAGCGACACGCACACGTGTCACTCGTGCTGCCGTGCCACCCCCCCCCCCCCCCCGCATAAAAGCACACGCCTGGCGGCCTGGGCCCGCCCGCCATGCTGGCCTTGGGCCATCCTTCCTCACGTGCTCCACCTAATCCACCGCTGTGCCATCCAGGGCCACCCACCCGCGACATGGCCTGCGCCGTCTTCACGGGCACTGGCGACTTCTCCGCGATAATCTTTGGCCCGCAGCCCTGGCAGCTGGCCGCGATGAGGCGCGCCGCCGCCTCCCAGAACCCAAACGTAGCGGCCTTGCCCGCACCCACGCCCTGCAGCTTGGTGGGCGTGTTCACGCTGTGGAGGGGTGAGGCAGCGTGTGGGGAAAGTCGGGTGGGTGAGTATAAGCACTCTTGGGACACAAGTGTTGCGTAGACTCCGCATCACACAGCACGGAGGCGATGTACCCCCCGGAGCGCGACTGCCCCGCTACGAGGCTGTTGCATAGCGTCAGCCCGCTCGGCTGGAGCGTGCGCTCCACCATACCTCACCAACATCTCGCACCACCAGCCCGCCCCCCCCCTTCACCCTGGACGCACCACACGAATATGAGGTCCGCCTCCGCCAGGTGCTTCTTAGCGTCCGTGGAGTAGAACAGGTTCACGCCGCGGCACGCCTTCACTAAATCCGTCAGCCCCGGCTCGTAGATAGGCAGCTGGTCGCTGTTCCAGGCCTGCACTCGCGCATCGCTGATGTCCAGCACCGTGACCGTCACGTCTGGGCACTGTGGGCGGCGAAGAGGGCAAAGCAACAGCAGCGGGCGGGAGTTTGGGCACGGTTGGAAGGGGGGTGGGCGTGTATGTCGGTCCTGGCTCGTATGGCCCCGTGGCTCCCCCATGTTCCACTGTCCACAGCGCAGCAGAACGCGGCCCACAAGAGAGAACGAGGCGTGCTCTCTGCAAATAACTGATCGTAAACGTCCTCAGAAAAGTCTTGTCACAGCGCGCACCTTGTAGGCCAGGATGGCCATGGCAGGGCCGCCCACATAGCCCGCTCCTATACACGCTACGCGCTTGATGTTGATAGCGCATCCCTCCTGCTGCATGGTGACAGCGTCGGTTTGTCCGCTCTCCCTTGCTAAGGTCACAAGTTTTACACGAGCTAACAAATAGCAGTCATCATCATGGCTACCGAGCTGCAGGGCAGGGAAAGTCGCGCTGCTGCTGCAGCAAGTTGGGGCCAAGTGCAGGCTACTTTCCTTGCCTAATTATTGTTTTTGTTGACCGTAACGTAGAGTCGCTGCTTTGCAACTGCAACAAACGAGCTCTACACTGTACTGGCGAGCAATTGGCGCCGGTTGATGATGCATGAGCCTAATGACTTCTGGCGTTCCAGAGGGGACAATAGTCATCAGCAGTAACGCTAACCAAATAGGGGGTTGTGCAACCTCGCTCGCGGTCAGCCTACTCGCAAAGCAGTTTTACTCGGGACCGGACGAAGGCTAACAATGCGCGCAGCAGCACTTGCGCCAGTCAGGTACGTTAGACGTGAGCTGGAGCTGTGCGGAGGTTGTTTCCTCAAAGGCTCGGGTGGCACGAAACCCGGCACTCAGCGCAACACCGGTTGACACGGCCCTCCCGAGCCCCAGTGGTCTGGCCTTGCGCATGGGCTTGTAGAGAGGTATTAGATAGACAGACGGGATGACATACAGCTGGACTGCATTGCCATCAAGTCTCAGACCTGGTCCGGTCCTCCACCCGAATTTCTCTAAACAGGTCGACTGCTGGCTGCGTGCCGACGCGTCGAAGCCTCAGGCAAACATGCACGGCGGTGCTGCCAGCCGCCGTCCGCGCCTATGCACGGCCAGCAGCCAGCCCCTCTGGGCCGTGCAGCGGGGGCCTTGCCCTGCCCCCACCCACGCACGTGCTGCTGGACCCTTCCTGCTCCCGCCCAGCAGCCCCTACTGCCTCGGCCAGGTCGGCAGGCAGAGGACGTGGAGCCGTGGCTTGTAACGCCTCGTCCGCAGGCGCTGCGTCGCCATCGCCTTCCAACAGCGGCGGCGGCAGCGGTGCAGTGGAGCTGACAGCGATTGAGAAGAGCCTCGCGGCCTTCTGCTCCAAATTCACGCGCTTGTTCCCTGTGTGTGAGTCCCTTGCTCCCTATGGACAGCGAGGGAATGCCAAATCCTTGGGCCGTGATGCCCTTGTATGGTATTGCGCCGCACCAGGTTTTGCGTTGGTGTGTGTGAGTATGCTTCACTTCGGAGCAGCGTGTAACGTGCTGGCGCCTACTCCCGCACATGATGAATTGCGTGCGGTGCAGGGGTCATCCTGGCCGCCGTGTCAGGATTTTACATGCCCTCGCTCTACACCTGGTTCGACAACACATGCATCACGTAAGTTGAGGGTGAAAGGTTGAGGCGAGGCGCACGTGTCATCGCCGCGCGTCGGCCGTTGCGCACGCGAGAGGCAGCTGGGCGCTTCTCCTCATGAGGGGCCGTGTAGAGAGACTCGTCATGTTGTGCACTATTACTGCATGCCCGTGACCTGACTCTTGATGTGGCCCAACTGCTCCATTGCCGCAGCTACGGGCTCATGTTCGTCATGGCCGGCATGGGCCTTACCCTCACATTTGGCGAAATCGCCTCCGTCTTCACCAAGCAGTGAGTGACTGGGTAGCGTGGCGGCCAGCTACTCATGAGTGGGGGGCATGTGCGGCCACCGCACATGCCGGTAGCAACTCTGTGCTACGCCTTTCCTTACCAGCGCTGATGTGGCCGTGCCTCTTCCCTGTGCGTCCATCGTCGCAGGCCACAGCTGCTGCTGCTCGGTATGGTGCTGCAGGCAAGTCCGCGGGGCACTCTCACCACGGGGGGGGGGGGAAGGGATGACCGCCTAGGCGGCGCGATGGTGCGGCGAATGATACGCCCTCGCGCAACATGGTCCGTCGTATGTGCTCTCGGCGCGTTCGCAAGCAATGGTGTAGCGGCACGACGTGGCGGTAAGAGTGCCTAAAGGCAGTGCCCTGCGCTGCCGCTCTTAACTCCGCCCACAGTACACCATCCTGCCGGCGTTCGGTTACGTCATCTCGCGCTTCCTCATGGCCCAGCCGGGCCTGGCGCCAGGTGCGTACTACAAGAGCTGCGACCGCCTCTTGGGGACTGAGTCGTGGAGGGGACGAAACAAGTGCCTAGGCCTGCTAGGAACCCGGGGAAGCCAGGGAGCCTTTGAATTAGATGTGGACCGGTGCCTTGCGGCGGGGGTTCTGAAATGGCGACGTTTGTGCCGTTTGGACCGTCGATCCTGCCTCAGGCCTGGCTGTGGGTGTGGCGCTCGTGAGCTGCATGCCCGGAGGCACCGCCTCCAACATCGTGGCGTACATCGCAAAAGGCGATATGGTGGGTGAGGCTGCCGTTATAACGGTGCTGCCGCAGCTGCAGCGGCCGCGGTTGCCGCGGCATTGCGATGTTGTCAGACCTGCCAACTGCACAGCTCAGGCTGGCCTAGCTAGCATGGCATGGAGCCTTGCTATCAACAGCCGCATGGCCCCACTCACTCCTGCCCCTCCCTGCCTCCTGCAGCCGCTCTCCATCATGATGACCACCGCTTCCACCCTCATGGCAATCGCCACCACACCCATCCTCACCTCGCTGCTGGTCGGGTGAGCCAATGGTGTCCGCCAGCCCCATGCCGCGACCACGCAAGCTCCACGGGTGGGGCATAATACCGCATGCTTTGAAATAACATCTATCATAAAAGCAAGTCAATACGCACCCTACCCGCCGTTCGATCCCACGCAGCACGCTGGTGCCCGTGGACCCCCGCGCCATGTTCCTGTCTGTGCTGCAGCTGGTGCTGGCGCCGGTGCTGGCCGGCACCGCACTCAACCAGTTCTTTCCGGCCGGTAAGTTTGCACGCCACACGTGTGCCCCTCGTGTGCACCGCCAGCTTCTTGCGGGCTCGAGTGCCCGGGTGCTGTGCGCATTTGTAAAAGCGTAACGTGGGACGGTGGTGTGGGCCTACCGGTAATTTAAAGACCCGCTGGCATGGTGTATAGACGTATAGTTATCTGCTGTTGAATGACAAACCTAATTGTCGTAATTTTATGTCACGCCGCAGCTGTGGCGCGCGTCAAGTTGTACACGCCCTTCATGGCCACCGTGGTGGTATTCCTGATTGTGGGGTCGATGATCGGCACCAACGTCGCGGGTGAGCGAGCCGTCAGCGTTGTGCCAACGCGTAGTACGTTGCATTGGCGTGCTGTGGCACAGCTAGAAATTGCGGGTTAGGTACGATGGCGTCGCTGCGAGCTTGTCGGTGACCGTAACATGCAATGGACATGCAAATGTCCTGCTGCCGCGCTATCGCAGTGGTGGCCTCCTCGGGCGCCATCATCGTGGCCTCCGTGTTCGCGCTGCACTCCACCGGCTTCTTCCTGGGGTACTCCCTATCCAAGGTGAGCGAACGAGGAAGACGCAGGCAGACGTGTTCGAGCAGGTTCGAGCGCGGGTGACCCTGGCTACCGGGTGCTCGGACAGGACCTCTCGCCGTGTGCGGGTCTGGTGACAGCTGCCTTGACTGCTTGACAGCTGCCGCCGAGCCAGCCGATTACGGAGAGTTTTCCGCGTTTGCGCCTGCAGGCTATGGGCCTGTCCGACAAGATTGCACGCACCAACAGCATCGAGGTTGGCATGCAGGTACGGCACCATGTGAACCGTACTGCCTGGGGCCGCCGCCCGCCCTCGGCAGGGCGCGCGTCCCAATGTTCAAGCAGCGCTCAGTGCGGCAAAGCGGGAGGCGGTCATTGCGTCGCAGCGCTCATGTTCTCGATGTGTCTGCCCTCGGCCCTCCCCTCCACAGTCATCCGCGCTGGCTGCGGTGCTGGCCAAGGTGCACTTCGCTGACCCGGTGGTGGTGGCGCCCTGCGTGCTGTCCGCCTGCACACACGCCACCATCGGCTCACTGCTGGCGGGCTACTGGGCGGCCACGCTCAAGGACGAGGAGTAGAGGGCTAGACTGCTGAGCCAGAGGCTCTTGTGGTTTGTGACGGGCTGAGGTCTGTTGAGTCAGGAGGGCTGAACTGCTGAAGCCTTGTAACTATCATATTAGGGAACGGCTGCGGGTCAGCTGACGCGCTGTAGTGGATTTGTGGATTAGCCACGTGGCTGGGGCTCACTTGCCGCCATGCACGAAGACATGCAAGCGCCTGTGTACGCGAGCTGCACTCTGTACCATACCGACCGACACGCATGCTGTTAATCTGATACTCCGAGTAACATGGCCAGGGGCACCGCTGAACATGGCGGCATCGCTTTCCCTGTTGAGTCGTCCATACCAGTTGACCGGGGCCGGGGTATACCGCACGTTTAAACCATTACACGTCCATCGACACTGCTCTCTCCTTCCCTGCCGCGTGGCGCGCGGGCTGGCTCCACAGCACCAAACACCTCCAAATTACGCCTTGACCTGGGCAGCGGCCTTGGAGCGCAGGGCCACCAGCTTCTTCTTGGCCACGTAGAAGGCCTTGGCCTTGGCCTTGCGCTTCTCCTCCAGCTCGGCAACGGCGGCCTGGTGCTTCCAGCCCACCTATGGATGAAGAGGGAGGCACAGGGTTAGCGGCGCGCCGGCGGGGAAAAGCGTCCGTTATGGTGTGATCGTCCGTGGTGGCGTAGGGACGGCTGGCGGCTGCGCGCTCAGGTGCTGGACTGCATAGCTGTCCACGCCAAGTGCGTCCGAGGCGACTTGCTCCGCCGAGCTCCAGTCCGTTAGCTGCCGGCACGGCGTGGCGTTCGCCCCGTCCTCCCTCCGCCACAGCCGCTGCATGCCTGGGGCTTTCTGACCCGACTGTCTCCACAGCGCCCCTGTGCTGCCGCCGCCTGCCGCCGCCCGCGTTTAACTTAAGCAGCAATCGCCAGTAGCTCCATTGCGCCTCGCCGCTTCGCCGAGTGTTAATCACCAGCTGTCGGCTGGTCCATCCGAGGAGCGTCTCAACGCCGACGCATCAGACACCGCGACGCTCCCCCAAGCCGCAGGTGTGCATTCCCTCCTTCCGCACCATTCGCAGCCGCTGGTCTCCCCTTCGCCTGCGGTCACTGCCCACCCTCCCGGCACCCGCCGCCCTTGTCTTCCAGCAGGCCGACTCACCGAGGCGGACAGGTCGCCCAGCTTGCAGTTCCGGTGGCCGTGCTGCAGGCGCAGGACCTTCAGGGCGTCGGGCACCACCAGGCGCTTCACCTTGTCGTAAGGGTGGGGGATACCCTCGAACGCCTTGAGGCGCTCCAGGGCAGCGGCACCGCGAGCGGTCTTGTGGGGGATCATGCTGCAGGCAGGGCCGCGGGAAGGAGGCAGCGGCAGGAGAGGGAGCAGACACACATGAGGACAGCGCACGCAAAAGTGCATGTAACATGCATGGGCCGACCGTAACCCCAAGACGCAGCCGAACGGGCTCACGCGGGGACCGGCAGCTGAGAGCGCTGGTGGTTCTTGCCGGCGGCTGCCCAGCTGCTGAGCTGCGCTTGAACTGATCCGTGCTGCCCTGCGCTGCAACCATGGCGCAGTGCCGAGCCCGAAAGGTGTGTCTGAGCCTCCTGGCGAGGTGCCGCCACAGACACTGGCAAACTGATGCGCTTGGCAAGCAGCCGGGTCCCTGGCTATGCGGCGACGATGCTTCCGCAGCTCTTTGCTCTGGTCCTCTCATACGCCCGCCCGAATCCCCGCGCCTGACGATGACAGCGCTGCAGCAGAGGGTCCAACGCTCAGCTTCGCGCGCCCATTGACAGAGCAATCAGCGGTTGCTGGTGCGCCTGGCTGCCATTCCCATCGCGACTACCAGCATCACGGTTAGCGGACTGGCGCCGCCGGACCCTACACCAGGCGCCTGGAAGCAGCGGCAGCCGGCTCAGCAACTGCGGACTGCTGCAGCTTGCCCTGGTGCGCTGGGCCTCCACCAGTTCCGCAGCCATAATGCCGCAGCTGAACCTCCATTTGCTCCGCGCGGGAGCCCATCCGCAGGCACTCCGGCGCTGCAGCACTGACTGCGCATGAGCGGTGGGCGCAACTGCCACACGTACGGCATCTCATGAACATCTGCTGGAGCCTGGTGCCAGCAGCCATAGACCGCCCTTTCGCCAGGGCTGCCACACGGAAGCCAGGCAACGCCTCCGCCATTGTCCCGCTGGCAACGCCGCCGATATGGCCCCACCCCTGGACCTCTGCAGCTGTTCACCGGCAGGCTGGCAGGCGCCGGCTGGCTCCGCCACTGACCAGTAGCTGCCTGGCATGCTACTTATCGCTGCTGCTGCGCCTGGCGCCTGCGAGCTTGCTGCTCGCCTGCAAGTCGTCCGCCTACCCCCGCCGGAGCGGGGCAGGTGTTATCGGGCGTGTCGGCCCCGTCCGCTCGCCCCACCGCGTCAAGTTCAGTATTCGCGAGATATCAGCTTGCTGCCCTTCCAAACCAAGCTTCTAGGCCCCCCGCGACGACGACGCAAGCCGACATGCTACTCACCCGCGCACAGTCCGCCAGAAGATGCGCGAGGGGGCGCGGAAGTGGAAGGGGCCGCGGGTGGGGTTGGTGTTCATGCGCTTGCGCAGGAAGCGGTCATACTTCATCTTCTGGCGCACCAGGCCGCCCGAGATGGTAATCTCCTCGGCGCGGACGACCACCTGCAAAATGCACCGAGCCCGTTACACTCATGACAAACCTCCAAGTCACACGGACGTAGGCCAGAAGCAGTCGCAGGCTCGCGCGGTTGCCGCCGCGCCCCTGTCGCCGGCGGCTATGCGGGCGACCCAAGCCCCCAAAAAATAGACGAGCCCCGCAGCCGCCACGGTGTCGTCCCAACGATCCCATCTGTCCTAAACGGCGTCCTTGCGCCGCACACTGCTTACAATCTGCTGCCCGGCAAGAATCTGCTTGGCCACCACAGAGGCCAGGCGGCCCAGCATGTGGGCGCGCCCGTCGATGACCACAGTCTGCGCGCAAAAATACAGAGTGGCAGGCAGCCGTCAGGGGCGGTGTTCACGAGCAAAGGCTAGGTGCGGCGCAAAGGACAGTTGCGAATTGGTGGGGATAAACTGACCTTAGGCATCTTCTTTGGCAAACGCTAAAAGAGAGGGAGGAGACGGTGCTCGCCCGCTCTGAAGACTGGCCCCGGTCGCGATGGGCACGGCGAATGGCAAGTCGCTCAAACCCTTGCTTCTGCCCTGCATACCCTATGTACCTGGTTATGTATGCTATCGCCTATCCTTAACATTTTGCTGGTGTGAGCTTCGGACTGGTCCCCTAAACTTGAACCCCAAAAGCGCAGTGCTTGAATCCTCTGCGACCTGGTGCCACCTGACATAATTCATGCTCAAACAGAGCTTGCGAACTCGCTGCCCTAACTTAGGGGGCCTCTAGCTGTCGTGGAACTGTGGAGAACTCGAGGGCATCTCTCTGAGCTGACGGGGCGACCTAGGCAACTGGGTCTGCCGTTTGCTCGTATGTGGGCGCGATGCCGTTGGCGTTCCGTAGCAACAGTCGGCCTCGCGGAAATGGTGTGGCAACACCCCTGACCCTGCCCGCGACCAGTGGCGGAGCGGGTCCGCCAACCTCGTCGTCTCTCACGGCTTTCGCGTATGCTGTGCACAAGGCTGCACGGTTAAGGTAAGCACTCGGTTTCAGAATCTGCAACCGGGTTGTGAGAAGACCTGTGGGGTTTCGGGCCTTCAGGGTTGGGCTCCAGTAGACCGGAAGACACGACGTGCTGGACAACCCTACCAGGTCAGCACGCACGCGACGGGATTCCGCGCGCGATGACCGTACGCTATCGTTGCGACAAGAGCTGCAGGGACCCCTGCTTCACACCTGACCTTATGCCATCTCCACAATCCGCTTGCCACACTCTCTCCCTTGTCTCCGACTTCCGACACCGCTTGAACCTCGCCGCCTTCATGTCGCTCACGCCAGCTCGCCCCGCGCCGGCCTCGCTGCCCCCTGCTCCCGCCAGGTCGCCAGTGGGGCCCTCCCAGTGGAAGTCGCTGGTGCTGGATGAGCTGCTGGCGGTCGAGTTCGATGAGTTCCTGGCGCACGTGGCCGACAAGGTTTGTTGCGAGTCACCTGTTTTGCCTGTGGCCGCCTCTACCGCCCCACACCAATTGAGAGCAGCCAGTATTGACTAGCGGTGACGGTGTCACGCATGTGCACGCCCCACCAGGGCCTGGAGCCGGAGATTCGCGCCGAGGTGTGGCCGCTGCTGTTGGGCGTGTATTCGCCGGAGCACAGCGCGGAGCAGCGCGCCGCCGCCTACAGCGAGCTGCGGCGCCGCTACGAGGGGCTCATGCAGCGCTGCAGGGTGAGAGGCGCGTGGTAGGGGTCTCGGTGCGGGACTGGGCGGGGCCGCGCTACAGTGTGGTGTTCAGCCAGTGCTGGTGGCGAGCCGTGAGGTCCTGTAAGGCCGTGTGGGGCAGCTTATGTGCCGGGGTTCGCTGGCGACTGTTGACAGTTGCGACTGTTGTGATCTCCCATGCAGGAGCTGGAAACGGCGTTTGTTGAGTCCACGACCGCTGTCCGTCGCAGCGTGCGGCCGCACGGCATCAGTGGAGGTGGCGCGCCGCCGTTACCGCCGGCCGCCACTGCTGCTGCTGTCTCCTCTGCTGCTGTGGACGCTGCGGCAGAGGAGGCTTCGGTTGTCATCCCCGCCCCCACGCCGGTCGCAGCTGAGTCAGCTGACGGATTGGCGGCTGCAGGAGCGGCGGATGAGCCGCTACCCGGCAGCTCACTGGGCGATAGCACCAGCAACAGTGAAGGTGTCGCCACATTGCATGCGACGGAGGAGCAAGAGGATAGCGATGGTCGCAGCGTGCCCGCCTCCTCCTTACCCTCGGCCGCCGTGCTGCCGCGGGCGGAAACCGCTGTGCCGGCCGGCGCCGGCGGGGGCGATGACACTGCGGCCGCGACGGGCACTGGCGCAGGCGCGGACGCCGCCCTGGACGCCGGCAGCAGCCCACGGGGCGGTCTGCTGCCCGTGGGCCACCTCAGCCGCCATGACATGCCGCCCGAGCTGCGGCCGTACTGGGAGTCGCAGCAGTGGATTGCAATGGACGCCATCCGCACCGACTTTAAGAAGAACGCCCTGCCGGGCGCTACCGCCGCCGCCACCGCCGCCTCACAGGGCGCCTCGGCCTTCGCCACCGCCACCAGCGGCGGCCTCAGCCTGAGCCTGTCGGGACTGGGCATCACGGGTCTGGGCGGTGGCGGCAGCAACGGCGGCCTCGCAGCGGGAGGCGGTGGCGGCGGCGCGCCAGCGGTGCGGGAGGCGGTCATGTCCGCGCCAGCGTCCGTGTTGGGGTCGCCGGTTGGGCCGCCGGCGCAGGCGGATGTCGGCGGGGGCGCTGCGGAGGGGCCGCCGCCGGCCGAGGCGGGCCTTCCGGGGGACACAGCGAGCGGGCCGTCAACGTCGCTGGTGTCGACGTCGTCTGCGGGCGGCGGCCGCATTGCCAGCTGGCTGGCCTCGGCGCGGGAGCGGATGGAGAGCAGCTCGCTGTACCAGGCGGCGGCGCGGCGCGGCCGCCAGTCGCTGCCAGCCGTGAGTGATGAGGACGTGGCGTTGGCGGTGGCGGCAGGCCAGCCGGCGGTGGCGGCGGCCGCGACGGCCGCCGCGGCTGGCGATGCCAGCGCTGGCATGAGTGGGAGCGCTGCAGATACGCTCGGGCCTTCGTCCGACATCGCTTCCACAGCGGGCGCGGTTGCAAGCGATGCACCTGAGACGCAGGCTGCGCAGCTGGCAGCGGTGGTGGCGGCGGCCGGGAGCAGTGCCGAGGAGCAACAGCAGCTGGACTCGGAAGTGTCACTAGGCCGTGGGCTTGAAGCGGCAGCCGCACCTGGGCCACAGGACGCCGAGCCCGCCGGCTCGCCGGCATCTGACACGGCCCCGGTTGCGCGAGTCTCTGACCAGACCCAGTCCGCACCGGCTGCCACCGCCACCGCCGCCGGCGCAAGCACTGGTGCCGCCGCCAGCACCAGCGGCTCCACAGGTTGGCTGGCCAGCGCCAAGGAGCGCATCCAGGCCGCTCGCCGCAGCCTGCAGACCACCAGCCGCGACCAAGTGCAGGGGCAGCAGGCCGCCGCCAAAACCACAGACGAGCCGGCGGCGGCCGCCGCCGCGTCACAGCAGCCGCAGCAGCCAGACCAGGTGCAGCAGCATGACCAGCACCGGCAGGAGCAGGGGCAGGGGCCGGAGCAGGGGCAGGGGCAGGAGCGGGCGGGTGGGTTGGAGCGCAGCAGCACCGAGATGCTGGAAGCCGCACTCCATTCCGGGTCAGGAGGACCAGGAGCGGATGAGGATGGTGCAAGCGCCCCGACAGGAAGTGGGACGGCTGACGCCGCTGTCACTGCCGCGTCCGCGGCGGCTGCGGCCACTGCGGCCTCTGCCACAGAGATGACGGCTCGCGCGACAGGTGCTAGCACGGCGGGCGCGGGTGCTGCGGCGTTGATGCCAACGTCGGCCAGTAGCGATGACGCCGGCACTACATCAGTGGGCTGGCTGGCTAGCGCCAAGGAGCGCATCCAGGCGGCCCGCCGCAGCCTGCAGACCAGCAAGGAGAACCCAGTGCAGCCCAAGCCGCCGCCGGTACTGGCGCCCTCGCAACAGCCGACGCCGCTGCAAGCGGCAGGGGGGCCGCAACCACAGCCACATCAAGGGACGTCTACTGGCGGTGACGTGACCACCGGCTGCAGCGGCGCCGCCTCTGCGGCATCCTTACCTCACCCGGCAGCAGCAGCAGCAGCCACTGGCGACGGGGCAACTCCAGAGCCATTGACAGCTGAGGTGCCATCGGCTGCCACCGCAGTTGGAGCAGCTGATGCCGGCGCGCAGCAGCAGCAGCCGTCAGACGTTGCCTTACAACATCCCTGGACCGGGGCTGCTGCGGCAGCGGCGGCGGCAGCAGCAGTACCAGCCGCCTCTGCTGCGACCGCGCCGGCGACGGCACTGTCAGCAACTGGGGGCTCAGGCGAACCCACACCGCCCGTAACAGGCGATTCCCCGCCTCTGCAGTGCACCTCGGTGTCGCCCACCACGCCTGGAGGCAGCAACGTCGCCGGCTCGCACCTCTTCTCCTTCAGCAGCGTCTCCAGCATCGCCGACGCCTACGCGGACGCTGCCGCAGCCGCCAGCGCCCGCGCAGCGGCTGCCTCCGCCTCCGCCTCTGCCGCGAGCTACGGCTCCGTGCCACCGGTGCTTGATGCCACGCAGCCGCACACCCACTCGCACTCCCGCCTGCAAGTGTCGCTGCCGCTGGGGTCCGCCGACTCCACGCCGCTGCCCTCCACGGCTTCGGCCGCGGCCGCGGCCGCGGCCTCCACTCAGAATCCCTGCATTGACGCGGGCCCGTCTTCGGCATCAGCGCGCGCCGCGGCCGCAGCTCCTGCCATGCTGACAAGCACCACCGGCAAGCCGCACGCCCGCAGCCGCTTCGCCGCGGACGCCCTCGCAGCGGCCAGCGCCGCCGGCGCTACCCCGGGTGGCGGCGGCTGCTGCGGCGGCGGCGGCCTTGTCGGCGGCAGCGAGGGCTCACCGGCTCTGTCGCTACCGCCGCTGGCGCAGTCGGACTCGCCGCTGCTGCCCGCCAGCACCGCCACCACGCCCGCCGACGTCGGGGCCATGCCGGGCACCTCGTCCACCACCCCAGGCGACCTGACGGCTGAGCACCCCAGTGACCTGGACCTGGGAGCCGAGCCCGACGCCGGCCGCCGCAGCGGAAGCGCTGGCGGCGCGGCGCCGGAGGCGCCAGACGGCGGCGGCTCCGCCGCCGCAGATCTTGCGGGGGCAGCAACGACGACAGTGGATGCGCCTGAAGGAGGAGCAACTCCTGCCGCTGGATCGTCGTCTGCTAGCATCGCCATTGCTGCTGCGTCGTCTGCAGCGCCCGCAATCCGGCGCTCCGCCAGCGGCCTGCCCAGCTGGTTCAGCCGCCCAGGGGATGCCAACTCTTCGGCGACAGCAGCAGCGGCAACGGCGCTGCCTGCTGCCGCTGCCGCCGCGGCTCCAGCGCCCGGCACGTCCGCGCCAGAGTCCAGCTCTGGCAGCGGCCTCGGCTGGCTGCGCCGCTTCGCAAACAGCACCTCGTCCGGAGCGCCTGCGGCCAGCACGTCGGCGGCGGCCGCCCTGCCGCCGCTGCCGCCAACCAGCTCCGCAACAACGGCACCAGCGGGGCCGGCCCTGGCGGCCGCGGTGGCCGCGACGCCGGGCGCGCAGCTGCCAGCGGCCGTGGTAGAGGCCAGCGGCGGAAGCGGGAGCAGCAGCGGACTGTCGTGGCTGCGGCGGCTTGCCGCTGAGTCGGGGCTAGGATCATCCGCGGCGCATGCGGAGGTGGGCACGCCCACAGGCGCCGCGACGCCCACTGCAGAGGCCGCGGCGGCGGCTGCCACCTCAGCTTCGGGACTGGGCACCGGCAGCAGCGGGCTGCACTGGCTGCGGCGCTTCGCGGAGCCCTCGCCAGCGCCACCGCCTTCACTGCCGCCGGTTGCGGCTGCGCCGGCTGACGGCGCCACCCCGGCAGCTGCGCCGCCGCCGGCATCATCAGGCCCTGTGTCGGGCGGCCTGACGTCGAGCCTGAACCCATCCAACTGGCTGCGCCGCTCAGCTGATTCGGCGCCACAGCTTGTGCCACCGCCGCCGCCACCTGAAGCCGGCGGCGTCGAAGCCGCTGCTGCTGCAGCTGCCACGCCGGGAGGCGCCGGTAGCGTCACACCGATAGCCGCCGCTGCTGCCGCCGCCGCCGACGCCGCCGCAGCAGCTCCCAAGACCTCGCTGTGGCTCCGCCGCATGGCCACCGAGTCCGCCGCCACGTCCGTCTCCGCCTTCGCCGCAGCCGCCGCCACGCCCGCGCCCGCCTCGCCCACCGGCCCCATCACCAGCGTTACCGCCGCCGCGGCCACCCACGCCGCCGCCGCTGTCGGCAGTAGCAGCGCCGGCGGCTACAGCCACAGCCAGTGGCTGAGCTGTGTGGCTCGCTACCACCTGGACCACTCGGCCCACTTCACGGCGGGGCAGCGGCGGCAGGTGGAGCGGCTGGTGGCGCTGCTGTCGGCCTACGCCGCACACGACCCCGCGCTGGGCTACTGCCAGGGGTAAGCACCGGCCGCCGGCGTTGTAGGGAGGGAGCGAGCCGCAGGCCTTGGGTGGCAGCTTGTTTCCTTACAGCGCCTTCACGCCGCGCCTGCTTGAGCACACTGACGTTAGCCGTATCCTCCCCATTTCGGCACTAACACTTGTCTCGCTGCATAACCCCTTTTCGACCTCGCTCGCGCGCCCCGCAGCATGTCCGACCTGGCGCTGCCGTTCCTGCTGCTGCTGGACGATGACGCGCTGGCCTTTGCCTGCTTCGCCGCGCTCATGGTCAAGGTGCGGGCCATGTCTCAACCGGCGACCACCCCTTGCACCTGGAAACAGCACTCGCTGCGCTCTTGGGGCCGTGCCTTAGTCCACACAGCCCCTTCACCTCTGCCCCCTGCCCCGCCCCCTGCCGCGCCCGCAGGTCCGCGCCAACCTGCTGCCGCGCCACTGCGACGGCGTGTTCGAGCGACTGGCCGCGCTGGGGCGCCTTCTCGCCGCGCTGGACCCGCCGCTGGAGGCGCACCTGCGGCGCCTGCACGCCGCGCCCGACTGCCACTTCGCGCACCGGCTGGTGGCGGTGGCGCTGCGGCGCGAGCTGCCCGCCGAGCTGGCGGTGCGGCTGTGGGAGCAGCTGTGGGCCGACGACCTGCTGGAGGAGCGCCTGGCGGAGGAGGCGGAGGAGGAGGAGCGGGAGCGGGAGGCGGAGGAGGAAGAGGCGGCGAGGGAGCGCGCGGCGCGGGTGGAGGGCGAGGAGGGCCCGGCGGCGGCGGTGGCTCTGGCGGCGGCCGCCGCGGAGGAGGAGGCGCTGGTGGCCGCTGCGGCGAAGGCGACGCCGGCGGCCGCCAGTGGTGGGGTTGATGGCGCTGAGCAGCCGCAGCCAGCGGCCGTTTTGCCTGAGCCGGCTGCGGTGGCAGCGGCTGAGCCGGAGGCAGCGGCGGGCTCTGTGCCGGCTGCAAGCGGCGGCGCCTCGGGCATCTGTGGCATTGTGTCGGCTGCAGAACGGGCTGAGGGCCTTGCCTCCGCGGCCTCGGACATTGCCACCGAAGCTGCGGGTGGGGTTGGGGCTGATGTCAAGGCACCGCCTGAGGGCACGGCAACCTCCCCCGTCCCGCAGGCGCCAGTAGCGGAGGAGGCTGCAGCAACAACAGCAGCAGCAGCAGCTGCAGCAGTTGCTGAGGATAGCACGGCCCCCGAGGAAGCCGCCAGCAGTGCCGCCTCTTCCCCAGACGCCGGCGAGGTTGTCGCCGCAGTTGCTGTGGACAGCAGCAGCACGAGCCTTCCGAACAGCAGCGGATGCGGCGCAGCCGCTGCTGACACCGCTACAGGGGATTCTAACACGTCTCCACTTAACGCGGCCTACACCACCACAGCACCCTTAACAACCACCACCGCAACCTCAACCACCACCACCGCAACCTCAACCACGCCAACCACGGCCATCACACCCACCGAGCCGCCGCCGCCGCCCGCCTTCAGCCGCGAGCTGTTCCAGTACGTGGTGGCGGCGGTGGTGCTGTCGCACCGCCGCCGCCTGCTGGACTGCGCCGAGCTGGACGACGTGCTGCGGCTGTTCCAGCAGCTGCCGCACATGAGCCGGGCCGACGTGGCGGCGGCGCTGCAGCGGGCGCGCGAGTACCGCGAGCGCGTGGCGCCGCGAGCGGCCGTGTACGCCGCGCAGCGGCGGGCGGCCAAGGCGGCGGCCGGGGCGGCGGAGAAGCGGGCTGCGGGGGAGAGGGAGGGGGAGGTGAAACTGGCGGCGGTGGCAGCAGCGGCCGCAGTGGCGGGCGCCGCGGCGACGGCGGCGGCAGCAGCGGCGGCGGCGGGGCTGCAGGAACTGGAGGCGGCGGCGGCCGAGGCGGGCGCGGGGCTGGTGGCGGGCGCGGCGGATCTGGCCGCCGCCGCGGCGGTTTCCGGGGTGCCGCCCGGCGCCCCCGTTGCAAAGCTCTAGATGCTCCGCGGCGTAAACGGCTGTGATATGCTGTGGTGCTATGTTGTAGTATCTGCATGGGTACGAGGACTGGGCCGGCATCGACACGAGGATGGGGCCGCGTAGCGGGGAAACGATGCATGCAAATAAGAAGCCCCGGGGGAACGATATCTCAGCAAAGAATTCTGACCCATGGAAATCAGAGGGCTGCGTAGCGAGCGTATCTGTATGGCAGCATCTGGCGAAGAGGCGGGTGTGCAGGATTAGGCACTAGGCAGGTGTGCGCATTAGGCAGGAGGGCCAAGGCTCTGGGGGACGGCTGGTGCTGTGCGTGTTGTGACCGTGTGGGGTGCTGTAGGCAGGCTTGAGACGCAACGTGGGTCCGTCAGGGTGCAGCGGCCGATGCACGATTGCGATCAGTGGTTGTGGCGTGTGTCCGGGCTCTGGCCCGCCCTCCTGACGCGCGATTTGGATTGCATGCGGATGGCAGGTGGGTCACGTGGATTTGAGTGCATCTGTGTGAAGGGTAAGTCTGTTTCAGCGTAGGCGCCATCTGCGCAGCGTGCGTGAACACGTCAGCGAGTACTGAGCATTGTGGAAGCGACTCCCCCGGGCGGCCAGAAGCGTGGGGGTGCTATGCATGCTGCTTATTGCGCACTGTGGCACGGGGATTGCTGCATGTAACGCAAGATGTGGCAACTGACTGCACACAAAAGAACAAGCCGAAAGAGAACCGGCAGCTAGAGGTTGCGTAGGACGGGGCATGTGGGATACCTAGGGCCATTGCCGTGTGCACGAGCATGTGAGAGGGCGACAGGCTGAGAGCCTCTCCACACTGCGAGCATTCTCATAACCTCACCAGCAGCTGACCGCCTGACACTCCCACCCATACTCTTACACTGCTCATGCCGCAACGGTTTTGCGCCAGGGCTTGCAGTCCAGTTCGTCAACAGGACACTTCCATCGTTCCATGCTAGGGCCGTGCAGCAGCTGTCGCAACCGCGATGCGGTGACGCCCTCCGCATAAACGCCGCCTTCCCCCGGGATCCCCTAGTCCTGCACCATCGCGCTCAGCCGCCAGCCCGCCGCATAGCCGTGCCTGCCGCTGTCCGCCTTGGCACCTGCCACCGCCTCCGCCACCTTGGCCTCACGCCGCGCCGCCGCCTCCACCGCCTCGCGCGCCCCCGCCGCGGACGCTTCGGCGTCATTGGCGTTGCCGGCTGCAGCGGCGGCCGCCGCCTGTCGCTCCAGCGCCGCCGCCAACGCCCGCTTGCTGCGCGCCTCTGCCCACATGTCGCCTGCAAAGGACAGGAAGCCAAGCCGTCGCGTGTTGCCTCGGATGTGACCCCAGCCGATTGCAAACAGGGCCCGCCATGCACGCCCCGCGCCTCCGCATCCACACCCACACACGCGGCCATCCTGGCAGGCCAGCACACATCGGGTTGGCACACTGGCACCCTTTCACCAACCCCAAAGCTTCCGCCGCCTCCACCACGGCCACCGCACCCACCGCCCCACCTCCCCGGCCCCCCGCCGCCCCACCTGCTGCCCGCGCGAAGGCCGTGGCGCTCCTGGCGGCCTCCAGGGCGCTGTGGCAGTCCACGAGCTTCTGCGGCCCCAGGAAGCTGAGCGCCAGCTCGTTCAGCACTCCGCATACCACCTGGAAAGGGGGGGCATGTGCGTGACTGGTTAAGTGGTTAGGAGGCGGCCAGGTCAGAACAGCGCAGCGTGGCACAGCCGCGGGCTTGATGGATGCGTCCAGAAGATGCGTCTGCGACTGCCCCCGCGCAGCATTTGAGTGCCGCCGGCAGCGCGCCTGCAGCACCCGGCGGTGACACGAGCGTGCACGACACCACACGGCGCGCACAGACAAGCCCGTACGCCACACAGTGTCCAGCCCATATCGTGAGCGACCTCTCGCTCTCAGCCTCGTCCTCTGCCGTCCCAGCCTGTGCCGGCCCTGCCCCGGCCACCGCCGCACCTGCATGTGGCCCAGCTTGCGGTGGGCGGTGCGCAGCGCCTTGGACAGCTGCGGGGTGGGGGTGGCGGAGGTGTGGGGTGGCGGAGGTGGGGGTGGCGGAGGTGGAAAATGATGAAAGAAGGCTGGAGCGAGGGAGGGCATCACCACAGGGCCCGTCAACGCTCTGCGAACCGACGCGCAGCAAAGCCCCAAGGCGCCGCCTACCGCCCCTAGCCGCCCCTCGCTCGCCCCCCCCAGTGGCGGCCTCACCAGTGCGTTGGCGGCGGGTAGGTTGCCCTGCTGCGCCAGGCAGGCGGCGGACGCCAGCAGCGCCGCGGCGTCCTCCAGCCCGCCCAGCCGCGCCGGGGCGGAGCCGGGGGCCGCCACCGCACTGCGGGAGGCAAGCGTGTGAGGGACGTTGGTTGACCGGGCACATGACGTAAGTGAGGCCGGCACTTGGAACACGACATGTACAGCGCCACATCGCCACATTGCCATCGTGGCCATGCGTAAAACGGTTTCCACCGCAGCTCGGCGAGGGGGCACACAGAGACCCCACATCCCACAAACACACATACATAGACACGCACCCTGCGTAGAAGGGACCCAGCGCCTCAATGGCCCGGGCCAGGCTCGGCCCGGGCCCCACGGCCGCCGCCTCCTGCCCCTGCACTGTGTGCTGCGCCGCCGCCGCGTGGGCGCGCGCCTGCGCCTGCGCGGCGTCGTCCAGGCTGAGGTGCGCCGCCGCCTCCAACACACTCGCCACCGCGGCGGAGGCGGGGTTGGGCGCGTGCTGCCGCGCCGCCTGCAGGTAGGTGGGTGCAGAGTGGTAGTGGTGGTGGTGGTGGCGATGGTAGCGTGGCGGTTGGGAGTAAAGCCGGAGGCCTGGAATCGGTCTGGACAGGCGACGGCAGGTCATGCAGCAAAAGTATGCACCGTAACAAATACGCCTCGTATGCACTACCCCGCGCGATGCTTTCTCTTCATCCTTACCTTATGTGTGCTCTTACACACACACACACACACACACATGCACACACACACACGCACATGCGCGACACACGCACCTGGAAGTGCGCCGCCGCCGCGGCGTGCTCCCCCGTGGCTGTGCAGTACTGGCCTGTCAGCAGGTGGGCGGCGGGCAGCTGCGGCGCCAGCAGCCGCGGGTAGCGCTCGCACAGCGCCTGCACACACAGCACCTCCCCACGCGCCGCAGCCAGCTCGCCCTGCGTGGCATGTGTTGGAGAGCACAAGGGAAACCATACGCGCAGGACAGTGTATGCGGTGCAGGGTTACGGCCGCGGCATGTGCTTTGCATGTGTTGTGTGCTATAGGCACGCATGAGAAGGCGCGCAGGGTGGCGACAGCCGCGTGCCAGGCGGATGGGTTCCATGCCGGGCTGCCAGTCCCATCGCGAACCCCATGCTTCTACTTCGGGATTGGAATAGACTACCCCCACCTCGCCCCACCCCGCACCCGTACAGCCCGGCCCTCGGCGCAGCCCACTGCCCAGCCCTCAACCCATGCAGCTCCCCCCCCCCCCCGCACACCTCGCCCTCCCTCCCTCACCCGTGACAGCAGCACTTGCGCCCGGCACTGCAGCAGCATCAGCTGCAGCCGCAGGGCGCTGCCCGCAGGCGCCAGCTGCTGCGGCGCCAGGTTCACCTCATCAGCCCCGCCGCCGCCGCCGCCGCCGCCGCCGCCGCCGCCGCCGCCGCCGCCGCTGTCGGCAGCCGCCAGAAGGCCCGCCCGCCGCTTCAGCTGCTCCACCGCCTCCAGACCTGCAGCCCGTGCATGCGGCACGTGCAAGAAACACACGCTTGTACACCATATCGTGTTTTCCCCCGCGCATAGAGATCCTGCACTGCATTGCTTGACGTTCACAGGGCGAAGATGCCCGCCCGCCTCATTCACCACAGCTCAAACCCGCACCTCCCACCCTCCCTGCCCGCGGCAGCCCCGGCGCGCCCCCTCCAGCGCCCCCGCCCTCACCCCGCTGCAGGTAGTCCAGGGTGAGCCGCGGCCTGCCGCCGCCCTGCCTCAGCGCCAGCGCCGCCACCAGGCACACCAGCGGCTCCAGGGACATGCCCGGCAGCTCATACGGAGCAGCCGCCGAGGCCGCAGAGCCTGTGTGCGTGTGAGCGCGCCCGGACGGCGAAATCAGAAAGGTGCAGTGTGAGGGAGCAGCAGGTAGAAAGCAAGTCGCAGCTGCAATCGCCCAGTGCAGCGCATTAAGGAGCCGTGCCGTGCATTGGGGGCCGGGCACGTGGGGAGTACAACAGTAGCACGCGGTGGTAGCAGGGATCTCCCAGCGCTTCCAAGGGCCTCAGGGAGACAGGGACCCCGGCCTCCGCCGCCCCGCCTTGCAACCCGGTGCCACCCACCCGACTGCGCCGCCGCCAGCTGCTTCCACGTGCTGTCCAGGTTGGCGATCAGCGGCGGCGGCGGCACCCCGGGCCCGTCTGCCTGCTCCGGCGACAGCGGCGGCTGGTTGGCCTCCTGCTGCTTGTCCTTCACCACGTCCGCCACCTTGCCCACCCGCAGCATGTACAGCACCTGACGGCGGGAGGGGATGGGAGAGAAGATGTGGGAGGGGTTGGTGAAAGAAAGCGAATCAACGCGTGTCATTGTTATGCAGGACTGACTTGGCCGGTACATGCCGCACATTCGGTGCCTTCACCCCATGGCCATTGGGTTACCGCCCCGCCTCACCTCCGCCCACTCACCATTCCCGCCCACCAACTTGATTCACACACACACACACACACACACACACGCACACACACGCACACGCACACACACAGCGCTCACACATACATACACACACAGCGCTTACACACACCTGCAGCACATTGTAGTGCAGCAGCGCCATCAGGAAGCCAGTCGACCCCAGCCCCCCGCCTCCTCCTGCCGCCCCGCCACTCCCCTCCGCCGCCCCCAGCGCCGCGTTCAGCTGCTTGATGGCCGCGTCCGCTGCGCCGTCGTCCCACCGGTCCAGTGCCAGCTGCGCCAGCAGCAGCAGCGCCGCCACGCGCTGCGCCGCCGCGGCGCCGCCGCCGCCGGCGCGCTCCGCGAATGCCAGTGCCTGGCCGGCGGCGGCCTCGGCCTCACGTGGCCGGCCGGCGCGGTGGTGGGCTGCGGCCTGGCGCTGTAGCAGCCGACAGGCCCACACGCACACGGCGGCCCTGTGCGGCGTGGGATCGGGGGCACACGGCTGTTGGTGTTGGTATTGGTGGGTGTTGCTGTTTGTGTTGGTGGTTGCATTGAAATGGGTATTCTCGATCTGGGTCGGGAACTTGCCGTTGCTTGTCTGTGACGCCCGCCCTGTACCGCCGTCCTTCCGAGCCAGCCACGCATCCGCAGTTCTGCACCACCAACCCCGCTCCCAGGCTGCCTCTTCCAGTTACGCTCCTCCCTGCACGCGGACTGGCTTGACCCTCCCGCACGCTCACCACTCGCCGCTGCCCTGCGCCGCCTGCCACAGCTCCGAAGCAGCCGCGTACGTGGCCAGCTCCCCCGCCTCGTCGCCCAGCAGCTGCTGGGCAGCTGCCAGCCGGTCCGCCACTTCGTACTTGAGGCAGTAGCAGCCGATGAGGCTGCGGGACAGGCTTTGCTGCAGGGGGGTCGTGGCGGGGTGGTGGTAGAGGGGTTTTTGCGCGAGGGGCAGAGGTGGCAGGCACGGTGTGGCCCTTCGGGTGCCGTGCCTGCGGCCTCTGCATTTTATGTTTGCAGGCCGCTGGCCCCTGCCAGCTTTGGCGCAAGTCGGCTGCAAGCCCATGACGCTGCTAGACGGCTGCGAGCCGCCGGCGCTCACCGCGCGCAGCAGGTGGTTGCAGGCCTCCTTGACGTTGAAGGTGTGCTGCAGCATTAGTCGTGCCAGGTTGAGGCGCGCTTTGACCTCCACGTCCGGGGGCAGCACCTGGTTGACCAGCGCGTGGTAGCAGTGCAGCGCTTGTATGGGACAGCCATCGTTCTCGTAGCTCGCGGCCAATACTATGAGCCCCTCAGCCAGCTTTTGAGCCATGGTCGCGGGTTTGGCCCTTGGACGTGCGGCTAGTACATGGCGATAGAGTTATTAATAGCGTAGAAAGTGCAAACACAAGCCTAGACTGGATTAGGGCGCCGCGCTGAGAAGAGTGCCGCTTCCCGCGCACAGCACGCCCCCGGATGGGGAAACGCGCAAATGGAGTTCTTGCCCACAACTCAAAAAGCAATCATTGAACTCAGTTTAGGCTGTATTCCGAAAGAATAAGAAATGCGGAGCGACCGCACGGCAAGCACCAAATAAAGTTGAACTGCCACAC